>NC_059345.1:66906797-67255547 GCF_019703515.2 Myxocyprinus asiaticus | reverse complement strand
GAAATGGATTGATTATCTGGAGTCATCAGAGAGGGAATTATCTGCTAATCTGCTAGCGACCAAGGTGGATTTGGAGCACGTTTGGGAAAAGTTGGAAGATATGGAGAACCGTAGCCGGCGGAATAATGTCCGTATTGTTGGAATTCCTGAGGCCAAACAGTGTCAGGATATGGTGAAATTCCTGGACGGGCTCTTTCCAAGTCTGCTTGACATAACAGGCCATAAACTGGAAATCGAGTGAGCTCACAGGGTTCCAGACAGGCCCCGATCAATTCTGGCCAAATTTTTGAGATCATCCGATAAAGATCTTGTTACACGAGGCAAGGAGTAAAGGAAGACTTTCTTGGAAGAACCACAGCATTTTCTTGTTCCCAGACTTTGTGAATTCGACAAGAGAGAAACGTGATCGATTCAAGGAATGCAAGAAACTCTTACATCAACGGAAGTTCGCTTTTGCACTGATATTCCTGGACAAATTGAGAATAGATGCTAAGGATGGCTGTAAAACATTCACATGTCCCCAGCAAGCCATGTCCTTTATAAAGTCAATGGAGTAAGTTATTTTGCAGTACTCACGTTGTAGCCGAATGGACCAGCTCGCTGAACATTCACTTGACCGTCCGAGGAAACTGAGCGCCTTTTTTGTTTCTTTTTATGCTTGTTCTGCCTGGCAGCTGGAGTTTGTTTTGTGGAATAACACTCCTTCGGGACAGTGTTGTGGATGAATCTGCATGTTCTTTGTGCTTATGCCTCCTATTGGCTGGAGTTTGTTTTGTGGAGTATTTCTTGCAGGTCATTGGAGTGATTAGGTCATTTGTTGTACTCATGTTGCAGCCGAATGGACTGGCTCACTGAACATTCGTTTGACTGTCCAAGGAATCTGAGTAGTTTTTTTTTTTTTTTTTTTTTTTTTTGCTGGTTCCGCCTAGCAGCTGGAGTTTATTTTGCAGAGTGGCACACCTTCGGGACAGTTATGTGGATGAATCTACATGTTCTTTGTGTTTATTCCACCTGTTGGCTGGAGTTTGTTTTATAGATTATCTTTTGTAGTGTAATTCTGTCTCACAAAATTTTTATAGAAACATCGGACTTAAGCAATCCGACAGCAAAGTTGTCACATTGACTCTCGTAGGCGTATATGGACTGTTTGAGTTTGGTTGGATGGACGCCAGTTGGCGCTGTCGTGCATGGGGTTAATGTGCACGTTTTTCTTTTTTCTGTTTGTTTTGTTCGAGGGGAAGTTCGGGGTTTGATTGTTGCAATAATGTTGGAATGTGGTCTTTATATTTTGTTTCTAATATTTTTTCTAATATGTCAAAATGTCAAATGTTAATATGAGTGGATTATCTCTCTCCACGTGGAATGTGAATGGGTTGGGACACCCCATAAAATGAAGGAAAGTTATTTCTCTTCTTAAGCGTAAGAAATATGATGTAGTGTTTCTTCAAGAAATGCATCTTTCCCCACAGGAAGCTGAAAAATTTGGAAAGATATGGGTTGGACATGTTTCCTTTAGTGCTGGCTCAAGTAAGAGCAGGGGAGTCATTACACTGATAAGTAAACATCAACAATTAAAATGTCTCAAACAGAGTAAAGATAAATTAGGAAGAGTCATTATCATTTTAGCAGAAATTCAGGAGCAAAGTCTTATTTTGGCTAATATTTATGCACCTAACGTCGATGATCAGGGCTTTTTTATTGATCTTGAAGGAATATTGAAAGCCGTTGGAACCCCTCATGATATAATATTGGGAGGAGACTTTAATCTATTGATGGACTCAATCCTTGATCATAGTGAAGCAAAGGTGTGTAAGCCCCCTAGAGCAACATTGATGCTTCACAGGATGTGTAAAAATCTTGGTCTTACAGATATTTGGAGACTTTTGAACCCATCTGGGAGAGACTTTAATTTTTTTTTCATCAGTCCATAAGATTTACTCAAGAATAGATTTTTTTTTATATCTAAGTCCCTCATTTCATCTGTTGTGGATTGTTCAATTGGAAACATTTTAGTCTCAGATCATGCCCTGGTGTGTTTAGAGGTGTTGCCACATAAGGAGAAAAAGAAATCATATAGTTGGCGCTTTAATGTATCCCTTTTGCAAAATCCTGAATTCCAACAAATGTTAAAGGCTGAAATCAATGTTTATATGGAGACCAACTGATCCTCAGTATCCTCTGTGGGTGTGGCTTGGGAGGCACTTAAGGCAGTTCTTAGGGGTCGGATCATACAGTATGCCTCATTCGTCAAAAAATCCAGTTGGAAGGGAACATTAAAAGTGCCGAGGCAGAGCTGAAGCACCGAATGTCATCTGATGGCCTCAAAGAATTGACCCGATTGAAATACAGATATAATACTATTTTGTCGCAGAAGGTGGAGTTTTGGCTATTCAGTGCAAGACAGTCATACTTTGAGTCTGACTTCTGGCTAGATATATAAAACAGAGAGAGTCTTTCTCTACCATTCCCTTTCTAAGAATTCTATCTTGATCTCTGTAGTTCCATGTCTTCGTTTGCTGATGAAGATATTAGAAACTTTGTGGAACCATTAGAACTTCTAAACTGACAACTGAGCAAAAAAAATTATCTTGATTCTGAGATAACTTTGGAGAAGCTTGGGCGAGGTAATTAAGGCCTTGCCTACAGGCAAGGCTCCGGGGCCAGATGGCTTTGCCGCTGAGTTTTTTAGATCTTATGCTACAGAATTGGCTCCACTTATGTTAGAAGTTTGTAGGGAATCATTAAAGAATGGAAAGCTTCCACCAACCAAGACACAAGCCTGGATCAGTCTGATTCTTAAAAAGGACAAAGATCCAAGCAAGTGTAAGAGATACTGTCCAATTTCCCTGATCCAGCAAGATGTTAAAATATTGTCAAATATTTCGGCTAAACGATTGAGTCTCTTATACATATAGATCAGGTGAGGTTTATTCGGGGCCGCAGCTCTTCTGATAACATTAGGTGTTTCATCAATATCATGTTGTCAGTGGCGAATGATCAGACTCCGGTCGCTGCCATTTTACTTGAAGCCGAAAAGGCATTTGATATGGTAGAATGGGATTATCTTTTTAAGATTTTGGAAATGTATGGTTCAGGAATACTTTTATTGAATGGATTAAGTTACTTTATAGACACCCTGTAGCGGCGGTACAAACAAATGGATTAATTTCAGATTATTTTACTCTGGATAGGGGCACCCGGCAGGGTTGCCTTCTTTCTCCATTATTGTTCTGTCTTACCCTGGAACCATTAGCATCCACGATAAGAAGGGAAGATGATTCTCCGAGGTGGTGGCAGGAGGTGTGGTGCATAAGATTTTGCTTTACGCAGATGATATTTTATTATTCGTCTCCGACCCCACTAGATCTATTTCTTGCCTCCACAGAATTATTAATTCCTTTTCTAAGTTCTCAGGATACAGAGTCAATTGGTCTAAATCCGAAGCTTTGGCTCTGACAGCGTACTGCCCGGTAGCGGCTTTTCAGCTAGGCAACTTCCAGTGGCCCAAACAGGGCATTAAGTATTTGGGTATTTTATTCCTAGCAAATTTGTGTGATTTAGTTAGAATTAATGTTGACCCTTTAATAAAAAGGTTTTCAAGCGATGTGGGCAGGTGGGCTTCATTACATTTATCTATGATTGGGAAGGTTAATGTTATTAAAATGAATTGTATTCCAAAATTCAACTACCTGCTACATTCTCTCCCTATAGATGTTCCCCTCTCTTATTTCAAGCAATTTGATAGCATAGCGAAGTCCTTCATTTGGAATAGTAAACGTCCCAGATTACATTTCAGTAAATTGCATAGGCCGATTGACAAAGGTGGGCTAGGCCTACCCAAGATTTTGTTTTATTATTATGCATTCGGTCTCAGACATTTGGCTCATCGGTCACTTCCACCTGAGAGAGCCCCTCCCTGGTTTTGTACTGAACAGGAATTTCTTGCCCCTATTTCGTCATTGTAAAGCCTTTCTATTAAACTAATTAGAGAAGTTAAGTTACACCTCATTATCTCGCATTTGCACTCGGTATGGACAAAAGTGTCCAGAGAGTTTAATTTGGATATTTATTTAAATGTTGCCTCGAGCATATGGCTGATCCCAAAATTATGTATTAATAAGTCCCCTTTCTGCTGATCAGAGTGGATTGTGAGGGAGGTTAATACGCTCAGTGACCTATATGAGAGTGGAATGTTGAGATCCTTTTAAAATTTGGTTCAACATTTTGGGATTCCCAGATCTCAGTTGTTTAGGTATTTACAGCTGCGCCACCTGCTATGTACTATTTTTGTGAGTAACATACACCCCCTAAAGCAGCAGATACTCTGGCAGTGGTGATTACTGCTTTTGGAAAAGGTCATGAGGTATCAGTGTATTACTCCCTGCTAATTCAGAGTCTGGGGGACAGAGCTTCAACTTCTCTCAAGAGATTATGGGAGAAAGATTTAAACTTGGTATTGGAGTAGGGAGTGTGGGCTAGGATTTTAAAAAATGTCAAGTCTGATCTAGAGATGCAAGGGTGCGCCTTATGCAATTCAAGATTTTGCATCAATTCTATTGGACCCTCTCTAGATTATATAGGCTAGGTCTTAAAGACACACCCACCTGCTGGCAATGCCAATCAGAAGATGGAGACGCAACCCATGTTTTTTGGTGGTGTGTTAAGATCCAAGAATTTTGGTTGAAGGTTCAGAGTTTTGTGTGTGATGTATTGGGCACTCAAATTTCATTTTGCCCTAGACTTTTAGGCGATGGGGCAGTCATCAGTAATGGGAATAAACAAATAAAAAATTGGGTCCTATCAAGTGTTATGATCGCCAGACAAGTCGTTTTAAGGGGATGGAAGTCGGCTGGAGCGCCCCCATTTCAGGAGTGGTACACGGAGATGGGGAGGGTGGCAACTTTCGAGGAAGTATCATCTAGAAGACTGGGGAACTTGGATGCATTTGTTGGGAAATAGGGCAACTATTTAGCTTTCTTGGAGGGCTCTCAGGGAGGGGCAGTGGAGAGAGAGGTATAGTTATAAATGTGTGTGATTATTATATATAATTGTGCTCAAAAGTTTGCATACCCTTGGAGAATTGGTAATATATGTACCATTTTTAAAGAAAACATGAGTGAGCAGGCAAAACACGTTTATTTTATTTCTTATGGGATTAATATTCAACTGTAGGTTATAACAGAATGGCACAATCATAAAACAAAACAAGGCAACAAAGAAAAAAATGAAATGACCCCTGTTCAAAAGTCTGCATACCCTTAGTTCTTAATACTGTGTATTGCCCCCTTTAGCCTCAATGACAGCATGCAGTCTTTTGTAATAGTTGTCTATGAGGCCCCAAATTCTTGCAGGTGGTATAGCTGCCCATTCGTCTTAGCAAAATGCCTCCAGGTCACGCAAAGTCTTTGGTCATCTTGCATGAACCGCACGTTTGAGATCTCCCCAGAGTGGCTCGATGATATTAAGGTCAGGAGACTGTGATGGACACTCCAGAACCTTCACCTTTTTCTGCTGTAACCACTGGAGGGTCAACTTGGCCTTGTGCTTAGGGTCATTGTCGTGCTGGAAAGCCCAAGAATGTCCCATGCGCAGCTTTTGTGCAGAAGAATGCAAATTGTCTGCCAGTATTTTCTGATAACATGTTGCATTCATCTTGCCATCAATTTACACAAGATTCCCTGTGCCTTTAGAGCTCACGCACCCCCAAAACATCAGTGAGCCACCACCGTGCTTCACAGTGGGGATGGTATTTTTTCACTGTAGGCCTTGTTGACCCCTCTCCAAACATAACGCTTATGGTTGTGACCATAAAGCTCTATTTTGGTCTCCTCACTCCAAATTACAGTGTGTCAGAAGCTGTGAGGCATGTCAAGGTGTTGTCGGGCATATTGTAACTTGGCTTTTTTGTGGAACTGGCACAGTAAAGGCTTCTTTCTGGCAACTCGACCATGCAACTCATTTTTGTTCAAGTATCGTCGTATTGTGCTCCTTGAAACAACCACACCATCTTTTTCCAGAGCAGCCTGTATTTCTCCTGAGGTTACCTGTGGGTTTTTCTTTGTATCCCGAACAATTCTTCTGGCAGTTGTGGCTGAAATCTTTCTTGGTCTACCTGACCTTGGCTTGGTATCAAGAGATCCCCGAATTTTCCACTTCTTAATAAATAATTGAACAGTACTGACTGGCATTTTCAAGGCTTTGGATATCTTTTTATATCCTTTTACATCTTTATAAAGTTCCATTACGCAGGTCTTTTGACAGTTCTTTTCTGCTCCCCATGGCTCAGTATCTAGCCTGCTTAGTGCATCCATGTGAGAGCTGACAAACTCATTGACTATTTATACACAGACACTAATTGCAATTTAAACCTGTGTTTGTCACCTTGTAGGTCTGTAACAAGGCCAAAAATTCAAGGGTATGTAAACTTTTGATCAGGGCCATTTGGGTGATTTTTGTTATCATTATTATTTAAAAAGGAGTCAAACAACTTTGTAATAATAAATGGCTTCATATGATCACTATCCTTAACCCTCTTGGGTCTGAGGGTGTTTTGGACCCTGGAGAAGTTTTGACATGCCTTGACATTTGTGCATTTTTCAGTTGCTTAAAAACATATTAATGGCTAAAGTCTGATAACACTGTATTCAGCAAAAACTGGGCTACAATAATATGTGAGCAACATGTATGTACATGTTTGTATTTGTGAGAAAATAACGTTTATGCATGGTTTTTGGAAAAACAAAAAAAATTAAGTCACTGAAATAAGGCCATATAACACATACTAAACATTTGTTCACAAGACTTTTGAGAACTGGATCTTGTAGCCTAGAGTTTTTGCTACAAAATGATGTGAAAACCATCCTGATCACTCATTCATACAAAATAATATAGTCATTTAACTTTTGCAAGACACTTTTAGTGTTAGAAAGGCCATATGCGAGGAGGCGTGGATGATCATGAATATTGATGTGATTCACACCTGAGGAGACAAAGACCCCTCCCCTGAGAGAGAATGAATGTGAGGAGACTTAATGACTGAATGTATTGTTTGTAGCTTATTCACAAAATCAAGTTTAAGTTAAAAGAAGTAATCTGCCTATACATTTTCTTTACATAATGACTTTACTTAAAAACTTTAGACCTACACTACCGTTTAAAAGTTTTAGATCTGCAAGATTTTTTTAAATGTTTTTTAAAAGAAGTCTCTTCTGCTCACCAAGGCTGCATTTATTTGATCCAAAATACAGCAAAAACAGTGATATTGTGAAATATTTTTACAATTTAAAATAATTGTTTTCTATTTGAATATATTGTAAGATGCAATTTATTCCTGTGATCAAAGCTGAATTTTCAGCATCATTACTGCAGTCTTCAGCGTCACATGATCCTTCAGAAATCATTCTAATATGCTGATTTACTAATATGGGCATATTTACAGCACATTTTACACATTTACACCCGAACAGATATTTGAAGCACAAGCTTCGTTGATGATAATGAGGCAGCATAAACACTAGTTAAAATATAATCTAAACATTCATATTATTTATATATCATATTACATATCATATTTATATCATACAGCATACAATTTAAATACCTGCTTTAGCCGAAACAACATTTAAATGTAACTAAAACTTGCCTGTTAGGACATATTTCAAATTTCAATACTCTGAATCCTGGCTGGCAAGTCTGGAAATAGTCCAAATAGTGGTAGTGGTGGGGGTTAAATGTTGATTCTGTGTGTATGTGTTTCGCTTTTCTTTGTTTATTGTATGAATCAATAAAAAATTGTAATCACAAAAAGATAACAAAATAAGGTGTTGAAAACATTTGCATTGAAAATTAATGGCAATGGGGTAGAAATATTTATATAAAAATAAGTCAAATATCAGATGAAAGATTTCAAAAGAATCACAAAATGAAATATGATTTCTGTAAGTCATCAAATACAAACGTCTTTTTTATGCTTCAATAACTGCTGCTGTAAGCCCAAAATAGCAAAAAACTTTATATCTGCTTTTACCTTAGGCAGTTTTCTAACAATGAGCCATTTTGTACTTGTCTGTGAGCTTATTTGTCTGAATAATCCAATGTTATATCTTAGATGCCAGAACAAAATATGCAGTGCTGCAGGAAAAGCATTCAAAACAAATCATCAAAAAATATGTTTTCAACTATTGATTATAAAATGATTATATTGATTATATATTGATTATATCTTGTCACAAAGGAGAGGATCTCATCTTTCTAATGACACCTAGACTGAGCTTCTAGTCCACTCAGAGGCCGAGATATTCAATGAAATAACGAGGGTGGTGCTTGAACTGATAATTAGACTGAATGTCTATGGACGAGCAAATCTGTGAGGGCTAACATGCTTTAGAGCGCCACCTACATTTCAGATCTGTATATTGTGATGGAATGTGATAGAGAAAAAATATCTTTGTACTAGTGCTTTCTGTCACCTAGTGGAATAAAATGAGACTTCAATTTGCATCTCTTTTTCTCTCCTAGTTGTTGCGAGAAATCAACCGAACAAGTCACGCTCTTCGGTTCCGGAGGCAGCTGGAGTTGAAGCCATACATCGCTGCATATTTCAACGAGCTGCCCACCGAGTTTACACTTGGAGACTCCAAGATGTACGGCAACTTTGAGAACAAGCAGCTGTTGAACGGACAGGAATACATCTTCTTTGTGTTGGCCGTGTTGGAGATCTCTGAAAATGTAAGTTTCATCTTTGTATTTTATTAGTTTTTACTATTCGATGTTCTGTTGCACTGAAAAGGTAACGGTCCAAAACATAGGCAGCAACATTATGCTGTTTTCTAAGACATAAATCCTTTGTGGAGAAAGCAATGCCAGAATGCATTTAGATGAGCTAAATGAAAAAATCCAAGATGATAGATTCAATGAGTTCATTCAGTGAAGGATTCATCAGACAGTGCACTTTGTAATGGGGCCCACATTTACCTCATTACTTTTTGAAACCCAGTCAACTTGTGTGTGTGTGTGTGTGGGGGGGGGGGGTGTATATGGGGGATTTTCACACTTTGGGGGTGGCGGTGAAATTTGTAACACTAAAACATCTGCAATTTTACAGCAGTCTCACCTAAATATCACTTTACCCAATGCTTACCTCTAGTTTTATTCATATATAATGATAATTTAAGTATACGGTCTACATTATGGACCTTTACTTCAGTCACTTTTTTTCCCAGCAAGATGTAATGCAGTCATGTGTTGATTTACATTTATGTTCTTGTTCTCAGCAGATACCTTAAACACATACTTTAACAGGTAGTTAAAGGGCAGTTCACCCAAAAATGAAATTTCTTTCAGTATTCACCCTCAAATCTGCATTAATTTGCCTATTTCGTAGAACACAAAAGGAGATGTTAGGCAGTATGTCTCAGTCACCATTCACTGTACCTGCATCTTACTTTCCATACAATAAAAGTGAAACTAACATTCTCCTTTTATGTTCCACGGAAGAAAGAAAGTCATACAGGTTTGCAACAACAAGAAGGTGTGTAAGTGATTACAGAATTTTCATTTTTGAGTGAACTATCACTTTAAGATTACAAGTCAAGACTCGACAGTTACATTAAAAATTACAATTTTAACAAATGAAATCCTGAGAGAACATTGCTTATATAATATGTATTTTAAAGATAGATTGATGATAATATTTTCATTTGATGTATTATTAATATTATAGTATTAATATTACTATCATTATTGTTTATTTATACAGTATATATATACAGGTGCATCTCAATAAATTAGAATGTCGTGGAAAAGTTCATTTATTTCAGTAATTCAACTCAAATTGTGAAACTCGTGTATTAAATAAATTCAATGCACACAGACTGAAGTAGTTTAAGTCTTTGGTTCTTTTAATTGTGATGATTTTGGCTCACATTTAACAAAAACCCACCAATTCACCATCTCAAAAAATTAGAATACATCATAAGACCAATAAAAAAAAACAAAAAAAAAAACAAACATTTTTAGTGAATTGTTGGCCTTCTGGAAAGTATGTTCATTTACTGTATATATACACTCAATACTTGGTAGGGGCTCCTTTTGCTTAATTACTGCCTCAATTCGGCGTGGCATGGAGGTGATCAGTTTGTGGCACTGCTGAGGTGGTATGGAAGCCCAGGTTTCTTTGACAGTGGCCTTCAGCTCATCTGCATTTTTTGGTCTCTTGTTTCTCATTTTCCTCTTGACAATACCCCATAGATTCTCTATGGGGTTCAGGTCTGGTGAGTTTGCTGGCCAGTCAAGCACACCAACATCATGGTCATTTAACCAACTTTTGGTGCTTTTGGCAGTGTGGGCAGGTGCCAAATCCTGCTGGAAAATGAAATCAGCATCTTTAAAAAGCTGGTCAGCAGAAGGAAGCATGAAGTGCTCCAAAATTTCTTGGTAAACGGGTGCGGTGACTTTGGTTTTCAAAAAACACAATGGATCAACACCAGCAGATGACATTGCACCCCAAATCATCACAGACTCTGGAAACTTAACACTGGACTTCAAGCAACTTGGGCTATGAGCTTCTCCACCCTTCCTCCAGACTCTAGGACCTTGGTTTCCAAATGAAATACAAAACTTGCTCTCATCTGAAAAGAGGACTTTGGACCACTGGGCAACAGTCCAGTTCTTCTTCTCCTTAGCCCAGGTAAGACGCCTCTGACGTTGTCTGTGGTTCAGGAGTGGCTTAACAAGAGGAATACGACAACTGTAGCCAAATTCCTTGACATGTCTGTGTGTGGTGGCTCTTAATGCCTTGACCCCAGCCTCAGCACATTCCTTGTGAAGTTCACCCAAATTCTTGAATCGATTTTGCTTGACAATCATAAGGCTGCGGTTCTCTCGGTTGGTTGTGCATCTTTTTCTTCCACACTTTTTCCTTCCACTCAACTTTCTGTTAACATGCTTGGATACAGCACTCTGTGAACAGCCAGCTTCTTTGGCAATGAATGTTTGTGGCTTACCCTCCTTGTGAAGGGTGTCAATGATTGTCTTCTGGACAACTGTCAGATCAGCAGTCTTCCCCATGATTGTGTAGCCTAGTGAACCAAACTGAGAGACCATTTTGAAGGCTCAGGAAACCTTTGCAGGTGTTTTGAGTTGATTAGCTGATTGGCATGTCACCATATTCTAATTTGTTGAGATAGTGAATTGGTGGGTTTTTGTTAAATGTGAGCCAAAATCATCACAATTAAAAGAACCAAAGACTTAAACTACTTCAGTCTGTGTGCATTGAATTTATTTAATACACGAGTTTCACAATTTGAGTTGAATTACTGAAATAAATGAACTTTTCCACGACATTCTAATTTATTGAGATGCACCTGTATATATTACATATCTATTAGAGATGTAGCTGTTTAAGTGTTTCTTTTCACCCTATAGCGGAGCAGTTCTGGTTGCACACAAGGCATTTTTATCTTTTTATTATTATTATTATTATTATTTATTTCCTATTTCTGCCTTTCTTGGTGCTGTATTTTTATAACGGAGTGCCACAGTATGAAAGGCGGCAAAATTAGATCACTCCAACGTTGTGCACTTCCAGTGTTGACAGCTTTGTTTATTATAAACAAGACCGATTGTTTTAATGCTTCGTTCGCTTATAGAGACGCGGTACAATGCCATTCTCATGTCAAATTAACAGGTTTATAGATCTGTAATATCTTAAGTAAATATGCGCGTCTTCGCTGCGAATGCTCACACTGAACTCAACAAGCGTTTCATGAGCAGCTGAAAGCAGAATTATATTAGGCCTACAATTGTATTAGAATAACTAATAATAACTACATTATTTTTATTATTATACCCAAGTATTATTTCTCTAATAATTTAATTAACTTGTACATGACATTTTATGGGATCTGGTTAAACCTTCTCTTCTGTCCACAAACACCTGGTGTCATAGGGTTGTTTAAGATTTATAAATAGAAACTTTTAATTTGAACAATTAAAGTGAATTTGGAGCGCTGTACATATAATACGGTCAGCGCACGTTACCAAACTGAAACTAATGAAACACGTCTGTTATTCTGTGCATGAGATAAGAATCGCCACACGTGTGATCACTCAGAACAGAGCTCCACACGAGCATCACGTGTTTTTACGTTATTTCGTGGCACGTGCTAATTTTGTCTCATCACATTCAATTCAGCTCACAACTTGAGTTTCTTCTTTTGCTGTGGTGCTGGAGATTCAGTATTGGCAGAGCCCGCTGACCCAAACTTACATTTCATAATAAAAGTATGTTGTTTTTCTTGCTACTATATGAGCAATTTAAGCTTGAAGAACATGTGCAGTCAGTGCACCACAGCAGCACAGACACAGAATGAGAGCTGTTCACACAGGACATGTTCTGGACAGATGGACGAAACACAACAGAATGCAAGGATCTCAAGACGCGATTTTCAAAGTTTCAACTACTTAAAAACATTCAATTTGTGATGCTGAAAACCAGTGAGATGCTCCAAAAGTGTCATTAAGTGTAATGAAAATTTTTATTGTTTTACCCAAAATTTTTGTATATTGGATATTTTTATGCTTATTAGAGTATCATGTTGTAAGCCTAGTGACATGCCAATGCCAAACTCTGTTCCAATCAGTCTCTTGCACACTTAATGTGTTGCTGCCTATGTAGGGCTCTGAAAAGTATGGATTTGCGAATGTTTTCAAAATGGACAAGTTGATGGGTTGTCTGAATGACTAGTCGACTAATCCGTTTTTAGGAAGCCCTGTATATTTAGGCAGGTTTCAGGTTCAATTGACTCCAATCAGATGCGTTTCTTATGAGGCGTTTACATAAGACGCGTTCCGACATTAAAAAACAGCTAAACAGTGCACAACAGAATAGAACAGAATGCACAGATCTCGAAACATGTTTTTAAAAGTTGAACTATTTTTGACACGGCTTAGTAAAATCGTAACTAATGACGGGACGCTTAAAACCAGCGCAGCTTATGAAGAGAACAAACCACACTTACCAACAGCAGACAGCACAAGATGAGAACACATTCTTGCTTTAAAAACACAGCTTGATGCAGCGCAAATCCAAACTTAGGGATCTCAGGATGTGTTTTTCTGAGTTTCAAACTTTGTTTAATTTGACATAGCGACCTAAAAACTGTACATTTATGACACATAACCGAGACGGTCCAAAAGCGTCCGTCTGACGCAGGTGTAGACCTTATAATAAACCTCGAACTGAATGACGAATTTAATTGCAAAATGGTTTGCTGTGAACTGTAGGCCAATGATTGGCTTATGTTCAGTAATATGGAAATAAACAATGTATTGGATTCTAAAGCCACTTTTTATATTGTCTTTTTTAATGCTTCACTTGTGTGCCAAAATAATGTAATGTATTTTAATTATCTGTATTATAATTGTTTTTATAAATATTTATAATTATTTAATCATTACATATTTAATTATTGTTATTTGAGAGGCTTTCTCAGCAAATATTAATGTATGAGATTAATTACAATTCATTTCATTAATTAATCAGCAAACCATGTAATTAATTAGTTTAAAAATTTGAATCGACTGTCAGCCCTAATATATATATATAGATATGTTAGGGCTGGGAAATTTAACATTAATTTCTGTGATCAATAGTTTTTGTTTAATGCGTTAAAAAAATCACAGAATAATCACATAAAAACATGCAATTAATACTATCTAATAAGTCTATGGGACTTTTGAAAAAAAAAAAAAAACCTACATCATGTTTGTAGAATAACAGTATTTTGGCTTTGTCAAGACAACATCATTTTAAATTTCCAAAACAAATGAAGAAAAATCTAGATAAACTAGTCAATCTCATGAACCGACTAGTGTGACCAATCCCAATTCAGTCACTGAGGTTCCATCGGAGTTAGGATGCCTATGTAGGCAGTAGACAGCAAGACAGCTCAAAACACTTCTGTCTGTTTAGAGCTTGAGGCAAAATTTTTGTTTCCTGTTCTCTCATGTCCAAATGATCGTTTGCACTCGCGTTACGGTCACGTGATCCAGGCTTAGAGCGAGAAACCGCCGCAGATTGGTTGAAGTCTGTCGGCAAACAGTGTGTGTTTCTCTCTCTGTCTGTCTCTCTGACAGGGGGAGCCCTGAAGAGCTGTCAGCAGCAGAACTGTGAGATAACCGCCTTCACTTTAATAGCAGCTAATATGGGGGGAGTCTTATCAACTCTGCTGCAAGAGAGAGAGAGAGAGAGAGAGAGACTCTGCGAAAGCAGTGAGACAGCTTTAAGATGAGCTGCAGCTCACAGTAAATGCTGCAATGAATAATCAGAATTTTTGCCTTTTCCCCAGTAAAAATATCTAAACGTCCTTAAAACAAGATACATTTACGTGAGAAGCAAAACTGAGTAAGGTATTAAGACAGTAATAGTTTTTTAAGCATAAAGTAAAATTTAGACAGTATGCTTAAATATATATATATATATATATATATATATATATATATATATATATATATATATATATATTTGATTTATATTTGATAAAATCTACAGTGGCAAGAAAAAGTATGTGAACCCTTTAGAATTACCTACATTAATGTATACATTTGTCTTAAAATCTGGTTTGATCTTCATCTAAGTTACATTAATGAACAAACACAATCTGTTTTAACTTATAACACACAAATTATTGTACTGTTCTTGTACATATTCAATACATCATTCAAACATTCATAGTAGGTTGGAAAATGTATGTGAACACCTAGGCTAATGACATCAACAAAAAGAGTCAGGAGTTGGCAAACCTGGCATCCAATTAATGAAATGAGATTGGAGGTGTGGGTTAGAGCTACTTTGACTTATAAAAAGCACTCAAACATTTTGAGTTTGCTATTCACAAGAAGCATCTGCTGATGTGGACCATGTCTTGCAAAAAAGAGATCTCAGAAGACCTTCGATCAAGAATTGTTGCTTTGCGTAAAGCTGGAAAGGGTTACAAAATTATCTCGAAGAGCTTAGAAGACTTGAAGGAATCATTGGAACTGGTTAACATCTCTGTTCATGAGTCTACTATATGGAAAACATTAAACAGGTATGGTGTCCATGGCAGGACATCACAAAGGAAGCCGCTGCTCTCAGCAAAAACATTGCTGCACACCTGAAGTTTGCCAAAGACCACATTGACACTCCACAATGCTACTGGGAAAATGTTTTGTGGACTGATGAAACTAAGGTTTAATTTTTTGGGAAGAATACGTTTCACTATGTATGGCATAAAAAGGGCACCACATACCAACATGAAAACATCATCCCAACGGTGAAGTACGGTGGAGGGAGCATCATGATTTGGGGTTGCTTTGCTGTTTAGGGGCCTGGACCACTTGCCATCATCGAGGGAAAAATTCCCTCAATCAAGATATCCTACAGGATAATATCAGGGTGGCTGTGCACCAGCTGAAGCGCAGTAGAAGTTGGGTGATACAGCAGGACAGTGACCCTAAACATTGAAGTAAATCCACTACAGAATGGTTACAAAAAAAGAAAATCCACCTTTTGGAGTGGCCCAGTCAGAGCCCAGACCTTAACCCAATAGAGATGCTGAGGAATGACCTCAAGAGAGCTGTTCACACCAGACATCAAGAATACAGCTGAGCTGAAGCAGTTCTGTAAGGAAGAAATGTCCAAAATTCCTTCTGAACGTTGTGCAGGTCTAATCAGCAGATACCGGAAATGCTTGGTTGATGTTATTGCTGCCAAAGGAGGATTGACCAGTTATTAAATCCAAGGGTTCAACTTTTTCCCCAGCGCTGTGAATGTGGGTGTGTTCAGTAAAGACATGAAAGATTCTAATTGTGTGTTGTTAGATTAAGCACATTGTATTTGTCTATACTTGTGACTTTGATGAAGATGAGATCACATTTTATGACCAATTAATGCAGAAAACCATCTAATTCCAAAGGGTTCACATAATTTTTCTTGCCACTGTATATGAACTCCACAGTATCTCGTATCTTGTTTTGTCTTGACTCTTTTAGAATATATTCCTGAATAATTCCTGAGTGGTTGGGTGTGTTTGTCTCTGTTTAAATGCTTATGTTGATGGTTTTTGAGTAAATGAGATGCTAATCACTGAATGTAGTTGTAACTCACTTCACTGAACATAACGCAAAGCACACTGATGAATATTACATTAATATTACATTAATCACAGTATAACATGATTTCAAACCTCTGACAGTGGATTTATATGATCATATTTATGTGGTTCTGTTTAATTAAGCTTTCCTCCACATTGAACATATAAGGAATGTTCTTTAAATGAATATTCTTGGTTCAAAACAATACATAAAAACAGATGTCAATGCATTTTGTGTTATTGTGGTTGTACACACTTCAGTACTCAAGGGTTCAATAGAGTTACCTTCAAATGTTTGTGCCAGTAGACAGAATCTGCTACTGTTGAAGTTGCTGGCTTTCAAAATATCGACAATAGTTTCAAAACAACTTAGGACTAAAACATTCTACACAAGCACTTCTAATGCAAACACTTCTAGCTACACAAGCTCAATGTCACTTGTCAGTACTTTTCTAGAATGTCTCGGGTGGGATTTATAACACAACGCAAGTGTGCATTGCATTCTCAGAGTTGCCACATGGGGTGCCACAGCGGACATTAGCATAAATTGTTTAACGGCACAGACATGCAGTGCATGCTTGCTTAACACATGTCGATAATGTAACTAACTTTAAATTAACTTACTCAGCTATTTTCTCTTCAAACTGATGTTCAGCCATGACTGTAGTTGACCAGAAAGAGAAAACAGTGGAAGAAGAGAGTTTACACTAACGCCCACTTTAACATACTTGAATTGCATTTCAACTAATTTTGGAACACAACAAAGTGTGAAAACTAGCTTTAAAAATCATTTAAACTCATCCCTCAGTTTGAGGTGAGGTTTTGAACGACTAATCACATGTTAAAAGAATAATGTCTGTAAACACTTGTTTCCTTTATGTGTTTATTACTGTATTAAAATCATGTCCAACAAAACAACTAATGTTGACGGAGTATGACAACTCTCACGAGCCGTTAGACTTTCGTGAGTTCTTGCCCACAAGTCACCATCCAATGAATCCTCGATATTCAGTCTGAAAATATCTGGGTAATTTTATGCAATCTCAGTACTTGCGTTCTTGAGTATTGTGGATGGCAATGGATGATGACGTCAAATGAGTCCAAAAAAACGTAAAGGGTGTCGCACACCGGACGTGTGCGTGTTTGTCAGTTGAGGGCGCTATGACGCTGCTGTTGTTTTTAGCAACCGATTCTGCATGATGTCGGTCTCAATAAAGCTCATTTGGTATCTCTGGAGGTCAGGGTTTTGGAAAGAGGGGGCATGGGTAATCCAACGGCTCAGTCTCGTTGAATTAGAACGGCTAAAATCATTTACAGCACCTTTAAAGTTTTTAAAAAATTAACACAAAATTGTGGGGGCAAGACATTGCATTGGAATAAACACTACAAATATACTTTTACTGTTATTACAGTGTATGAAGGCAATGTATCTGTGTTTGTTTGAGCTGGAAATGTGAACTCAGAGAGATGGCAGTGTGTTCTTTAAACAGGTGTTTTTTTCTCACTGTGTGTTGTGTTAGATGTTGTATGCGGCGAGTCCTTACTCGGACTCAGTGGTGTTCGCGGACATCGACCCGCAGCCAATCATCGATGAAGAAGAGGGTCTGATCTGGGTCGTGGGACCCGTGCTCGCTGTTATCGTCATCATCTGCATCGTCATCGCCATACTGCTGTACAAAAGGTAGAAACAGTGGAGAAAAACACACACTCACACATACTCACACACCAGGGTTTTCATAGTTTTACATTTTTATTTTGTTTATATTTCTGTTTTATTTTCAATTTGTCCAATCCTTCTTGTGTGTATATGCAGTGATACTTCATAAACTGTGTATTGTCAGAATAAAATGACTCATCTTCAATAATCTATTGTGCTCATTTGAATATAGATTGATCTTATCATTGTGTGTAAATTACAGTCCGGCGTTGAGTTGGACGTCTATCATGACGAGGTCCTTCATATATTCAGGGTTATTTGATGTCGTTTGACGGCAGATTTATTCACTAATCACAAACCCAATGTCACGCACATTACACCAGTGACAATACACACAAACACTTTCAGAGATGCAGGAGAGATATCTGCTGTCAGGACACGTCTGCAGCGAATTCCAGATCTGGAAACACTGTCAGGAAAAATGGCATGAAAAATACATCGAAATTTGTAAATGATTAAAAAGTAACATTTTAGTTAATGGAAATGTCTACAAATTTCTATAGTGAATATTTGTCTAGTTCAGCATTTTGTAAAAAGTAGCTTGATCCCGTTTTGAGAACAGCTGAACTACAGTCACAAAATGTCATTTAAAGTTAGTAGCATCACTACTTTTAGTTTGTTTCTCCCCGATGTGGCAGAATGACCCAATACTAACTAAATCAAAAGTATACGCTTTCCCATCACCAATGAACTATATGCTATTAGTTTGAAGTTTAAGTATTCAATTTGGACATAGTCAAAGTCATCCATCTGATAAATAAACTCAGCAGATGCAACAGAATTACAATCTTCAAATCTCAAAGCTGTCAGACTGAAATGTAGGTCAAATGAAAAGCCTTTGGAAGGGAAGTTAAAGTGTTTATATGGGCAAGTGTGCATTTGCACGGCATACTAACCCTTTATTCTCCCCTCCTGTTGCATTCACTGGAGCAGTCAACCAGACAGGTAAGAGACAGAGATTTCACTTTACACTAACAGGATACGAAATAGGCCTTGAAACTATTGCAAAGTCTTTTTTTTTCTTTCTTCTTCTTCATGAAATGGTCAGTGAAAGGAGGTGCTTAACCTTCAGAAAATGCTGATTATAAACCTCAGGAGGTCTAAATATGAAATGTATAATAACTAAATTGTAGATATCTAATTGCAGATAATTGTAGATAGTTTTATTTCACATTCATTTTCTATGAGGTTTGCAGTTGTGCAGTCCTGTCACCAAAATTTGATCTAAATACAGTTTAAACCCTTGATTCCTTTGATTTTGTTATCTTCGTTATGAAACATTAAATAAACATCAAAATAAAATAGCAAAAAAAATAAATAAATAAATAAATAAAAAAAATAAAAAAAAAAATATATATATATATATATATATTTGTTGTTAAAATGAAAGAACATTTATTATAATATATATATACATACTGTATATACTGTATAGTATATATATTTTACAATAACTTCAGTTTTGATTGTTTGATATATATTGTTTTTATTTTTTATAAAATGTACTGTAGAAAGGGTCAAAATGATGGCACTTCTTGGGTGTCAAAATTGTAAGTAAAATTTGTCTAGATTGTGGGATACAGCTATATTTACTGTATGTGTATTAGGGCTGTCGATTTAATGTGTTAATTCTGTGCGATTAATTATACAAAAAATAACACGTAATAAGAATATTCCTTCCATATAAGCAATTCAAGCTTGAAGTACCACCTGTTTTCTCCAGGGGGCAGTAAGTGAAACTCGCTGTATAGGCAATTAGCAGCTTATGAAGAGAACAAACCACACTTACCAACAGGATGAGAACACGTTCTTGCGTACAAACACAGCTTGATGGAGCCAAACTGAACGCAGGGATCTCAAGATGTGTTTTTCTGAGTTTCAAACTTTGTTTAATTTGACACTGTGACCTTAAAACTGTACATTTATGACATGTCGCATCCGAGACGGTCCAAAAGTGTCCGTCTGACGCAGGTGTACATGGACACGTCCTTAAACAAACCTTATAATAAATCTCAGACTGACTGACAAACTCAATTGCAAAATGGATTGCTGTGAACTGTAGGCCAATGATTGGCTTATGTTCAGTAATATGGAAATAAACAATGTATTGGATTCTAAAGCCACTTTTTATATTGTCTTTTTTAATGCTTTACTTGTGTGCCAAAATAATGTAATGTATTTTAATTATCTGTATTGTTATATATATATATATATATACAGTGGTGGCCAAAAATAGGGTTGTGAAAAAATCTGCATCGTTTATCCTTCGGATCTTTCATTAAAAAAATTCAGAAAAATCTAAACTTGAGGGGAGATATCTCATTATTAAATAAATATTTTTCTCCAAAACACGTTGGCCACAATTATTGGCACCCCTAGAAATTCTTATGAGTAAAATATTTCTGAAGTATATTCCAATTAGGGCTGCACGATTGTGACAAAAATCATAATTGTCGATTATTGCCCTTGATATTGTAATCGCAATTTTTAATGATGATTATTTGATGAAATTACTGTGATGTCACTAAGCAGGCAACCGCACTTGCAGGTTCTTCAGAACATCAGGTGGTTATGGGCTGCAGTTTATTTTAAGCATTGAATACTGTAATAATATTTGTTAATGTTACTGAAGGTTATTATAAAGGTATATCTATGGTTTACAGTGAAGAAATGTATGTAGGTTCTTTCTGAACTATTGACAAAACCAGTTTTAATTTCACTCAATATGCCTGTGTGTCATGTAACAGGTTGATGTATTCACATCCTCACACATTTAACACACTTCCAATGCCTGAAAAATGTGGCATATAAATATGTGTAATATGTGTCTTCACTGCTTAAATTATTGGTCCGCATACATTAAATAATAATATTTGACATATTCAATAGTCAAACTGAACAGCCGATTTAGAAGGAACTTTCTTACCACATTTAAAATCCCGTATTGTGATCTTGTTCACATAAGATCATCGTTAAATCATATTTGGCCTCAAATCTGTCACAGTGGTTGCACTTTGGAAAGTAAGATCAGCCTGTTTGCGAGTTTGTGTGATTCTTTAAAATTTCAATCTACCAACAGCAGATGTGGGTCAAATAGGCATTTATTTGAGCAGACATGATAACAATGAAGATGGTCTGTGAAATATGACGTTCAAGACTTGTTCTATGTCTTTTTTTTTTTACACAAAATTGAGCAACCCAACAATATTCAAACTCTCCTGTTCTGCACTCACAAATGCTCTCATAATAAATATAGTTGTTTAAATAACACAATAAATCACGTGTCTGTACCTTGATTATAGCAGTCAGGGATCATTTTAGTTTTGTCGCGTTGCACGTTCGTGGGTTGTTTACCTATGATAAATAAAACGGAGCGACATTTAATGAATTGAAAATAATTCCATATTGCACACCTTTGTTCTACAGCTTCTTTTTGAGTGTCAGGTGATGTTTCTTTAGCACTAATTTCCATGTGCCTTCACAAACCGAGATGAAATGTACTGTTAAGCAAGTATCTGGACATCAGACAATTCAAAACTTGTGCGTAAGGATTAGTTGTCATTACTGATAGTTTACTATCTGTCACTCACTCGACGTTGGTGTCGATGTAGTGACACTAGGGGTCACTCTTGGGAGCCCGAGACACCTCTGGTCTTTGATAAAAGGCCAATGAAAATCGGCGAGTGGTATTTGCATGCCACTCCCCCGAACATACGGGTATAAAAGGAGCTGGTATGCAACCACTCATTCAGATTTTCTCTTCGGAGCCGAACGGTCATGCTCATTGAGCTGAATACTACTGTTCATTTACCTCTGCTGGATCTGACGGCGCATTTCAGCGGCTTCTCCCCCCTCTGCACTGGTGCACTGCAGAGAACGCCCCTGGGCGCTTCGGCAGAAAAACTAGAGAGTATATTTTCTGAAAGAGCTTTTTTTCCCTCTAAAAGAGTATATATTTCTCTAAAAGAGCGCACACACGGAACGTCTTTTTAAAGATGCTTTTCCGATTGTGTGTTATTCGTGGTTGTGCTCGTTATCTCTCTCCTTCTAACGGTCACGATCACTGTCTTTCGTGTCTGGGCACTGCTCACGCGGAGACAGCATTCGTGGATGGTCATGTTCTCATTGCAAGAATATGTCCATGGCAACGTTGCGGTCGCGGCACGCCTTCGTAAGAAAGCGAGCCACCCCAGAGACTCCCGCCTCGGTCCTTTAACCCACAGGTATGAGGCCAGCGCGGCTAGCACTGGGGGCAATTTAGGGACCCCAATGGGACCGCCTCCGCCGGGTATCCCCCCGCGGACCACCCATTCCCCAGCACGCTTGTCTGCCCTGATCGGGCTTCCGGGTGAGTCCGCCGGCTCGTCTCACGGCAAGTTCGACCTCTTATTCGGAGCCCGCGAGTGATTCGGAGTGATGAGCTTTCGAGCGCAGCATCGGAGAGTGGGCTCGTCCAGTCGGAAGCCTCAGCTGGGCTTCTCCTTTCGGGGTCGATTGCCCAGTCACAGGCTGACGCAGAGATGACGACATGCTTTCCCGGGCAGCTGCGAGCGTCGGTTAGAGTGGATTTCACTGCTCTTCCCTGAACCCTCGCAGCTCGGTGATTGGTTCCTGGGCTCACAGTGCCACTCAAAGCCATGCCCCGACCCCGTTCCTTTCTTCCCGGAAGTGTATGAGGAGCTGACAAGGTTGCGGGAGGCACTTTTTACTGCCCGGTCCCGATCTTTTCAGCTTCCCCGCCCTCACTACCCTCGATGGTGGGGCGGCCAAGGGCTATTCGGCAATCCCCCGGTGGATAAAGGCGCTCGTGGTGCACCTATGCCCGCAGAGCACCGCCACCTGGCACGGGTGCCCAAAGCCCCCATCCAAGGCCTGTAGGTTTACGTCGTCTCTGACGGCCAAGGCCTACGGTGCCGCTGGACAAGCTGCCTCCGCCCTGCACGCCATGGCTCTCCTGCAAGTCGGCCAAGGTGCTAAAGGAACTGCACGAGGGTAGTTCCGCCCCGGGATTGATGCAGGAACTGTGCTCGGCAACCGACCTCGCTCTCCGAGCGACGGAGGTCACGGCGCGGTCTCTCGGGCGGACGATGGCCACACTAGTGGTCCAGGAGCGCCACCTTTGGCTCAACCTGGTCGAGATGGGTGAGGCCGACAAGACACGATTCCTTGCTGCCCCCATTTCCCAGGCAGGCCTATTCGGCGACACCGTCGAGGACTTTGCCCAACAGTTTTCGATGGTAGAGCAGTAGATGGATGCTAGCCGGCATATCCTGCCCCGGCGCGGCTAAAGATCCCGCACCCCGTCTACTCATCGCCAAGGGCGTCCCCCTGCGGTGACTACACTGGCTCCGCCGCAGCCCGCCCCTTCGGCCCGGCCCCGGCGTGGAGCCCACCGCAGGAAGCAGACGCCACCCGTCTCGCGGCCGCCCAGAACCCGTGAAAGGCTTCAAAGCGCCCTCGAGACGGGCGACCCAGGGACAATGAAACCCGCTGCTCTGGAGCTGGTAAGCAGATCTCCGTCTTTTTGTTACCTTTTGCATGTAATTGTGCTGCATGCCCAAGTGGCTGCAGTACTCAAGAGCTCAGCAAGAGCAGTTTCCTTGTTCCCTGGGTCACGTATCCGGTGTGTACGGCCGTCATCACGACCACCGTCCACCACTCTATTTGGCAGGTTTTGCGCCCCTGAGTGCCCAGCTGTGGCACAAATCCACCCCCGATGTGACAGTCTCCACGGGTCATGAGGACAGGCCTCTTCCTCCCCCGTCCCAGGCTGTTCCGGGGGTGGTCACAAGGAGCCAGGTAAGTGCTTCGATGTCCTTAGACTCAGCACGGCTACGACGTGGTGTGGCACCTCGAGCTCCGCCCCGCTGCGAGGCCCCACCTGCCGGTACGTCTGATGACATTGTCCCTTTTGGTCCCCCTTGCGCGGAACTTGGACGCATGGCTTGCTCTTTCCAATCCATCACGAGGGCTGGTCCGGACCGTCCGACTCGGCTGCGCGATTCACTTCGCCGGGCATCCGCCCAGGTTCAGCGGTGTCCACTTCACCTTGGTGAAAGATGAAAATGCTGCTACCTTGCGCGGAGATCGCTACCCTCCTACGGAAGGGCGCGATAGAACCTGTCCCTCCAGCTGAGATGAAGAAGGGGTTTTTCAGCCCCTACTTCATCGTACCGAAAAAAGGTGGTGGGTTGAGGCCAATCTTGGACCTGTGAGTTCTGAACTAGGCTTTACACAGACTCCCGTTCAAGATGCTGACGCAAAAACGCATTCTGGCGAGAGTCCGGCATCAAGATCGGTTCACGGCGGTAGACCTGAAGGATGCGTACTTCCACGCCTCGATCCTTCCTCGACACAGACCCTTCTTGCGGTATCAGTACAAAGTCCTCCCTTTCGGCCTGTCCCTGTCTCCTCGCATCTTTATGAAGGCCGCCGAGGCTGCCCTTGCCCCATTAAGGGAGGTGGACATTCGCGTTCTCAACTATCTCGATGACTGGCTAATCCTAGCTCACTCTCGAGACGTGTTGTGTGCACACAGGGACCTGGTGCTCTCACACCTCAGCCGACTAGGGCTTCGGGTCAACTGGGAAAAGAGCAAGCTCCTCCAAGTTCAGAGCATCTCTTTTCTCAGTTTGGAGTTGGACTCAGTCTCCTTGATGGCGCACCTTACGAATGAAACTTTTTCAGAGGCTCCTGGGGCATATGGCATCCTCGGCGGTGGCCACCCCGCTCGGGTTGATGCATATGAGGCCGCTTCAGCACTGGCTCCAGACTCGAGTCCTGAGATGGCCATGGCGCCACGGGACACACCGCGTGACCATCACGTTGGTCTGTCACCGTCTTTTCAGCCCTTGGACCGACCTCTTGTTCCTACGGGCAGGTGTTCCTCTAGAACTGGTCCCCAGGCGCGTCGTGGTCACGACAGACGCCTCCAAAACGGGCTGGGGCGCCGTTTGCAACGGGCACGCAGCCGCCGGCCTCTGGACGGGTCCGTGACTGCATTGGCACATCAACTGCCTCGAGTTGTTGGCAATTCTGCTCGCCCTGCGGAGGTTTCGGCCGTTGATCCAGGGCAAGCACGTGTTAGTTCAGACAGACAACACGACAACAGTAGCATATGTCAACTGCCAAGGTGGTTTGCGCTCTTGTTGTATGTCACAACTCGCCCGCCGTCTCCTCCTCTGGAGTCAGCAGCACCTCAAGTCGCTGCAAGCCACTCACATCCCGGGCAACCTCAACACTACGGTGGACGCGCCGTCACAACAGGTTACCCTCAGGGGAGAGTGGAGACTCCACCTTCAGGTGGTCCAGCTGGTTTGGAGTCGATTCGACAGGCACAGGTGCACCTGTTTGCCTCCCAAGAATCCTCCCACTGCCCGCTCTGGTACGCCCTGACCGAGGCCCCCCTCGGAATAGATGCGCTGGCACACAGCTGGCCCCTTGGCATTCGCAAATATGCGTTTCCCCCAGTGAGCCTGCTTGCACAGACCATCCGGCACCCGCGCCCAGACCTCTGGAATCTCCATGTCTGGCCCCTGGACGGGACACGTAAGACCTAAGCTGTCTCCCACCTGCGATGGTAGACACGATCACTCAGGCTAGGGCTCCCTTTACGAGGTGCCTGTATGCCTTTTAAGTGGCGTCTGTTCGCTAAGTGGTGTTCTTCCCGTCGGGAAGATCCCAGAGATGCGCTGTTAGATCAATGCTTTCCTTCCTGCAAGAGAGGTTGGAAGGGAGGCTGTCCCCTTCCACCTTGAAGGTGTATGTTGCTGCCATAGCAGCACACCACGATGCAGTCGACGGTAAGTCCTTAGGGAAGCACGACCTGATCATCAGGTTCCTAAGAGGCGCCAGGAGGCTGAATCCCTCCAGGCCGCGCCTCGTTCCCTCATCGGACCTATGTAGTTCTTCAGGGTCTACAGAAAGCCCCCTTTGAACCTTTGCAGTCAGCCGAGCTTAAGGCACTCTCCTTGAAGACTGCCCTCCTGACTGCGCTCACTTCCATCAAGAGGGTAGGTGACCTGCAAGCGTTCTCTGTCAGCGAAACGTGCCGGGAGTTCGGTCCAGGTTACTCTCACGTGATCCTGAGACCCTGACTGGGCTATGTGCCCAAGGTTCCCACCACCCCTTTAGGGACTAAGTGGTGAACCTGCAAGTGCTGACCCAGGAGGAGGCAGACCCAGCCCTGTCGTCGCTGTGTCCGGTGCGCGCTTTACGCATCTATTTGGATCGCACGCAGAGCTTTAGAATCTCTGAGCAGCTCTTTGTCTGCTTTTGGTGCACAGCGGAAAGGAAGCGCTGTCTCCAAGCAGAGGATTGCCCACTGGCTCGTTGACGCCATAACTATGGCATATCTTGCCCAAAACACGCTGCCCCGGTAGGGCTACGAGCCCATTCTACCCGTGGTGTAGCGGCTTCTTGGGCCTTGGCCAGAGGTGCCTCTCTAACAGACATTTGCAAAGCAGCGGGCTGGGCAACACCCAACACCTTTGCAAGGTTCTACAACCTCCGGGTGGAACTGGTTTCGTCCCAGGTAGTGGCATGCAACACAAGCGGATAAGCCTGGGATAGCCGGCTGGGTGTATCGCTTGCACATAGTGCCTTCCACCTCCTTTTGAGCTGAAGACATGCGCCGTTAATTCCCAGTAGTGTTCACAAATGTTGATCCCTAGTTGACTTCCTCCGAGCCCAGTGGCAGTCGAGTTTTCGGAGAGACTCGCTGCCGGCCCAGTACACACGCTAACTAAGAGCCCTGTTCTGGGGTAGATGCTCCGCATGTGGCGGTTCCCTGTAAGGTTAACCCCATGCGATCTATATCTTCCGCTAATCCGTTTCCCTGCTGGCAAACTGCGTCTTCCTTGGGCAGAGCCCCTCTGCCCCAGTCTCCATGTTTGTAGTAACTCCTCCCCCATTGGGCAGGATCTACCTTGAAGGCTCTCCACATGGTTGGATAGATGTATTTTTCCACTTAAATATCCCCCCCTCTCTTGGGGCGAGGTGTGGTCTCTGCGGTGTCCTCCCCTTGGGAGGGACACCCCCCGACTAGACCTGGCGGCCCAGTCGGATAATCCCCCTTCTTTTTTAGGGAGTGGAAAAAGAGAAAGGGAAAAGAGGCCACGACTGGGTTAAGCCTGTCTCTATCTTTGGGTAGTCGACTTGTCCCCAAAAAGGGCCGTTCGACACTCATAACTGTGTTGGGGGAGGTTATGTGTCAACCTGGTGTGCTGGCTATGAGGCACACAGCAAGTCTGCCCACCACACACCGCCAGTTCACGTAACACAGTTCAGCCTTGTGGCGTTTTATATAGGGACCCCTAGTGTCACTACATCGACACCAACTTCGAGTGAGTGACAGATAGGGAACGTCATGGTTACTGGTGTAACCTCCGTTCCCTGATGGAGGGAACGAGACGTTGGTCCCTCCTGCCACAACGCTGAACTACCCGCTGAAATGGCTGGACCTTATATCGGCTCCTCAGCGTAAAACCTGGATGAGTGGTTGCATACCAGCTCCTTTTATACCCGTATGTCCGGGGGAGTGGCATGCAAATACCACTCGCCAATTTTCATTGGCCTTTTATCAAAGACCAGAGGTGTCTCGGGCTCCCAAGAGTGACCCCTAGGGTCACTACATCGACACCAACGTCTCGTTCCCTCCATCAGGGAACGGAGGTTACACCAGTAACCATGACGAACTGTACTGTAGACTCACTGTGTCTCTGATTGGCCATTGTCGTTTCATTGCTCAATGCACACATCTGGGATTGGTTAGAAACTCAACCGCTGCAAAAACATGTTCTAAATAGAAACCATTAACGCAACAGGACTTATATTGAATGCTGTAATCATCAGTTTTCACGATTACATAATCGGGAGAGCCGTAATTGCGATTAGTTTTTCGAATAATTGTGCAGCCCTAATTCCAATTCATATTTTACATTTTTAGTGCACCTGGGTGACTAGGAACATGAAATTGTTCAGCCATGACTTCCTGTTTCACAGGGGTTTAAATATGAGGTAACACACAGGCCAAATTCCCTTAATCATCAATCACAGTGGGTTAGACTAAAGAATATAGTTCTGATGTGCGGCAAAAGGTTGTTGAGCTTCACAAAATGGGAAGTGGCTATAAGAAAATAGCCAAAGCATTGAAAATGCCCATTTCCACTATCAGGGCAATTAAGAGGTGCCAATCAACTGAAGATCTTAAGAATCGGCCTGTAAAAGGACGTGTGTCTGTATTGTCTCCATGCACAGTGAGGAGGATGGTTCAATTTGCCAAAGAATCTCCAGGGATCACAGCTGGAGAATTTCAGAAATTAGCTGGGTCTTCTTGGGTCAGAAAGTCAAAAAATAAAATAAATATATATATATATATATATATATATATATATATATATATATATATATATATATATATATATATATATATATACAGACATCACCTATATAACCACAATTATGTTTGGGAGGGTTTTCAAGTAAAAAAGTCTCTGCTCTCATTCAACAACAAACTCAAGCATCTTCAGTTTGCCAGACACTACTGGAACTTCAAATGCGACCGGGTTCTATGGTCAGATGAAACAAAAAAAAGAGCTTTTGGCAGCGAACACCAGAGATGGGTTTGGCACAAATAGAGATGAAGAAGTGCCCAATGCCCATGGTTAAATATGGTGGTGGATCTTTAATGTTGTGGGGCTGTTTTTCTGCCAGAGGTTCTGGATCTTGTTTGGATACATGGCATCATGGACTCTATCAAATACCAACAGATAAAAAATCAAAACCTGGCTCCCTCTGCCAGAAAGCTTACATTGGGCCCTGGTTGGATCTTCCAGCAGGACAATGATCCTAAACAAACATCAAAATCAACACAAAAATGGTTCACTGACCACAAAATCAAGGTTCTGCCATCCCAGTCCCCTGACCTGAACCCCATAGAAAATTTGTGGGGTGAACTGAAGAGGAGAGTCTACCAACGTGGACCTCATATTTTGAAGGATCTGGAGAGATTGTGTTTGGAGGAATGGTCTCAGATCCCTTGCCAGGTGTTCTCCAACCTCATTAGGCATTATAAGAGAAGACTCAGAGCTGTTATCTTAGCAAAGGGAGGCTGCAAAAATTATTGAATAAAAGGGTGCCAATAATTATGGCCAATGCATTTTGGAGAAAAATATTTATTTAATAATGAGATATTTCACGTTTCAATTGTTTTACTTAAATTAAAGGTTAGATTTTTGTGATTTTTATATATATGTCAGTGATAAAATGATGGAGAAAGGAGCTCTTAGCGCCATTTAATGTATTTTTCAGCCTATGTAAGGCACAGTTTAATTACCACAGACACACACCAAATCTTAACTATCACCAAAACGCAGAATGAGACATTTTTGTCTGCAAGAGCTTTTCATGGTGAGTTCAAAGGAGGCGCTCGACACTGGTGTTGCTGCCCTAACGTGAATCATGAATGCAGCTTCACAATTGCTGTAACAAAGCAGATAGCCACAGCCTTCCAGCAGATTAATATTATGGAGGATGAGATTTTAAGAGATTTAATGCCCATTGCAATGAATATGCAACCTATGTTGGGACTAGTTCTTTCAGTTAGTCAAACTCCCACTTAGACTTTGGGATTTGAATTGGTGATATTTTAATGCATTGTCTTTATATTGTGGATGGCTTTGTTAGGAAAATGTTAATTAAGCATTATATTGCTACATATTGTTTTGTTTTCTGTCCCAAGATGGAAATAAATTAATTTTGACAAGAAAATAAGTATATATTGTGTCAAGTTTCTGCACTTTTAAAATCTGCGATTAATCGTGATTAACTACAAAACAATTATGTGATTAATATATCACATAATAAATATACATATTAAAAATATATTTTATATATATATTTCTATTTTAGGTTATAATTTGTGTATTTACTACAAATTATTTAGTAGTTTATAAATTATTTCAAATCATATTATTTCAAAATTATGATTTTGTTTTGTATTACAAGTCTGAAACAAGATTAAACCTCTGAGGTGGAACAGGCCAAAATCAGACATTTGAAAGTTCTAATGACAAAGAACATGGAAATATTTTTGACTTTGAAGAATTCTGAAGTAAATGCTGTTTGTTGTGTGTTTTCAGGAAACGGGCGGAGTCAGATGCGAGGAAAGGCAGTCTGCCCAGCGGTAAAGAACTGCCCTCACATCACCCCACCGATCCTGTGGAGTTACGGCGTCTTAACTTCCAAACACCTGGTGAGAGCTGCTGAGCAACATCTTTCTCGTCTTCATTATCAAACTGAGACCACCAACAACTGTCCACTGTTTTTCCTCGCACTTAATTAAGCAATATCACAAATCTTAGTAATCACAAATCACAACCACACAATTACAAGTGTAATATTGCTTTTATACAACTGTTCTAATAACAAGTTCATATCAAGTAACTTCCATTTTAGAAACTATATGGCCAGTTATTTTGTCTATTTCCGTTCCGCTAAAAGACCAAAATGAGTTTTGTTCCAAGCCAAACCAAAGCAGGATCAGTGGTTGCATGCCGGCAAGCAACACAGAGGCAACTGTTTAAAGACTAAAGTGTTTGTAATCGCGAGATGAAAGTAAAAGAAAATTCAAAGGCTGTTTATTTGTCAATAAAACATCGACATGTATAATATCGTACATTTATGATGAAAAAAAAAAACGTTTCGCCATTATAAATAATTTCTTGCACACCCAATTTGAACTGCTGGACAACAGATATTGAGGAACCGTCCTAAATGCTCACAGACATACACGCACAGGACAGGCCGGCGGTTTTTGATGAATTGGTGAGGACAGGTGACGTCAGGAAAAAAGGAAGTCTGTTAAATCCCTCAGATGACCCAAGACTCCACACAACGCAGTTCATAACAGCTCACTGACTTTAACCTGAAGAAACGAATAACCAAAGCCAGCAGCAGAAGACCATGAAGATGTGAACACCATTTTTAGATTTTTCAATGTCAAGGACACCTAAAGAAATACTTCACCTATATAAGAAAATTCTCTCATCATTTACTCACCATATCCTGGCCACTCTTTTCCATATAATGAAAGTGAATGAAGAATGGAGCTGTTAAGCTTTAAAAAGGAGTCAATAAGACTTTTGGCCTTAGTCATAAAATCATAGCAATCAGATCACTGGATCAGAGTTGGACTTGAGAAGTGGATCAGTCAGATATGTGCAAGAATCTGAACTGAATCAACAAATTCACTGAAAATATCTGACTCAGTCCTCATTCACTCCCATTATATGAAGAGGAATTGGCCAGAATATTCTTCAGAAAATTCACCTTTTGTATTCCACTGAAGATGTAAAGCCATATGGGTTTGAAACGAGGGCGAGTAAATAGTGACAGAATTCATTTCTGGTTCAACTAACCCTTCTAAGCCTCTGCTGGTTATTGTATATTCTTTCAGAGAATCAAAGGTACACACATACACATGTAGGTGGCCTTTGTGTTTGGAAGCAGTGGAGTGTGAAACTCTGGTAGAGGAATGAGGAAATTGTCGAGCAGTGAACTCCCTCCTGACCTTGGTGAACAAGGTGAAGTGCACTCGCTTCTAGACCGACCAACCGTAAAGACCTATAGATTTATTTTCTGAGGAACAGAACAGCGGTGACAGTGGGCACTCCATTACTTTCTTAGGCGAGAACCTGGTGCCAGCGGGACCTGCCCAAAACTGACTGAACCAAAGTCCAGCTGTCTGTCTGTCTAAAACATCTGAAGGAAAAAAAAATCACCCTGCTGAAAAAAACAAAAACAACGCCTAAGGTGGTCTGCTGGTCTTAGTTGGCAACCAAGCTGGTTTCCACTGGTCTGTTTTGATGGCTTTAGAGGTGTTTTCGGCACTAGTTAGCCTAGACAGACTGCGAGACCAGCAAAACTAGAAAGGTTTAAAGAAGAACACCAGCTTAAACCAGTCTAAGGTGGTTTGATGGTCTTAATCAACTACCAGTTATGGTTCTGATGGGTTTAGAAGATTTTTGTCCACTTGTCAGCTGTTCAGGCTCAGAGACCAGCTGAAAGGCCAGCTTAAACCAGCCTTAGGTGGTTTGCTGATCTTAGTTTGCCACCAAGCTGGTTTCCACTGGTCAGGCTGGTCTGTCTTAATGACTTTAGAGGGGTTTTAGGCACTAGTCAGCTTGGACAGACTGTGAGACCAGCTAAACTAGAAAGGTTTTAAAGGAATACCATCTTAAACCAGTCTGTAAATAATAATTTAATAAACAACTTAAACAAAAACACACAACCATAAACACACACAGTACAGCTGCCTGTAATTCTCTCTCTCTCAAACTGTCGTCCCTGGCCGCCTTTATCCCTCGCGCGCCCCATCAGCCTGATTGGGGACCGGGCGTGCGTCATTCCAGCCCGGCCCCGCCCTCCTCAGCTCTACACAGTCTAAGTGATTTACTTGTATTAGTTGGACACCAAGCTATTTTCCATTGGTCAGACTGGTCTAGTTTGCTGGTTGTAGAGGGGATCTGGATACTTGTCCACTAGTCAAGCTAGAAGACCAGCTAAGCCAGAAAAGGAAAACCCAGCTTAAACCAGCCTAAGGTGGTTCTCTAGTCATAGCTGGCCTCCAGTTATGGTTTTGGTGGTTTTAAAAAGGGTTTTGGACACTTTTCAGCAGGCCAGCCAACTGAGAGGCCAGCTGAAACCATCCCAAGGTGGTTTGGTGGTCTTAGTTGGCCATTTATCTAGTTTCCATTGGTCAGGCTAGTTTAGTTTCTGTTTTTAGAGAGGTTTTGGATACTTGTCCACTGGTGCGGCTGGGAGACCTGCTAAACCAGCATGGTTTAAGAAGAAAAAAATTGTTTAAACCAACCTAAGGTGGTTTGGTGGTCTTTGCTGGCCACCAAGCTGGTTTTCACTAGACTCGCAGGTCTGAATTTTTATGGTTTTAGAGGGGTTTTGGCACTAGTCTGCTTGGACAGGCTGGGAGACCTGCTTCAACAAGTCTAGGGGGGTTTATTCGTATTAGTTGGCCACCAAGCTATTTTCAATTGGTCAGACTGGTCTAGTTTGCTGTTTTAGAGGGGTTTTGGATACTTGTCCGCTGGCCAAGCTGGCAAGCCAGCTAAACCAGAAGGGGAAAACCTGTCATAAACCAGCATAAGGTGGAAGCTGGCCACCAATTATGGTTTTGGTGGTTTTAGAAACGTTTTTGGCCTCTTGTACGCAGGCCAGGCTCGAGACCAACTGAGAGGCCAGTTTAAACCAGCCCAAGGTGGTTTGGTGGTCTTAGTTGGCCACTAAGCTAGTTTCCATTTGTCAGGCTGGTTTTAACTGGACTCGCTTGTCTGGATTTTGATGGTTTTAGAGGGGTTTTGGGCACTAGTCAGCTGGACAGGCTGGGAGACCAGCTAAACCCAAATTGTTTTAAGAAAAAAACAGCTTCAACCAGTCAAAGGTACTTTGCTGGTTTTCACGGGTCAGATTATTCTACTTTTGGGGTTTTGTAAGTGTTTTGGATACTTGTCCAAGGCTGAAACCACATAAACCAGAATGGTTTAAGAAGTAAAAACAGCTTAAACCAGCCTAAGGTGGTCCACTGGACTTAGCTGGCCACCAAGCTGGTTTCCACGGCTCAGACTGTTCTGGTTTTTGATGGTTTTAGAGAGGTTTTGGGCACCAGTCAGCTAGTCAGACTGGGGGACCCACTAAACCTATAACAACAAGCCACCTTAGGCTGGTTTAAGTTGATTTGTTTTTTTATTTTTAAAGAATAGTTAATTAAATTGTTAAAGCTGGTTCAGATTTTTAACTTTCGTTTGGTGTCGCTAGTGACACAGATATTGCAAACCTCACCTTCAAGGAACTGGAATCATTAAGCAAAATCACAATCGAAAATTCCTTCAGTTCCCAACCCTATGGCCGTTGCTGTTTGGCTCAGTCTGAAATAAAGTACGGCATCCATGACATGAATATGACAGGGTTTGTATTCACATGTTGGGTTTCAACAGCAATATTCCTCACCTCAACAGCTCTTTATTAGCGGACTCTTGGCCTTTTTTCGCAAACAGCCTCTTAGAGCATCTTTGCCATCCTCCATTTTCCCCCCAGGCAGGCCAAACACACTCTTGTCGACTGAAGATTGCTCTCTTCAGTGAGAACGGCCTCTGCATTAGCGCTCCTCTCTCCAAACTCTTGATGGCTGTCATGCGGTCACAGCCCCTCCCTCCTGCCATCTCAATTTTCATCTTGAGGGTGCTCAATGTGGCTGCGGCACGTTTCGCCGAATGGCAGTTTCATTGTCACCGCGGCTGGTAATGGGTCTTGAGAGGCGGGTGGATGGCAGCTTTCCCCCGCTGCTTCCATTAGCTAATGCCCTCTTCTATCAGTGCGAGATGAAAGGACTGCAGCGCCACGTCGACGTACAGCCTCTTTCTCTGAGAGAGCAACTGCGGTACGCAGGCTGTTGTTATGCAAACCGGTTATCAGAGAGCAGCGTCCGCTCTCTCGTCTATTCAAAGGCATCCTCTGCAATGCAAACAAATGCACAAACATGCCGTCACTCTCGCAAACATGTGCCGCCTTTACGGACTCATGCATTAGGAGTTTTATAGTTAAAGCCCTTAGAATGCAAACAAACTTGCACATGCACTGCAAAAAAGAATGAATAAATTCTTAATCAGTATTCTTAATCTTGTTTTTTTTTTCAAGTAAAAATATGTTAACTTAAAACAAGATTAATTTCTTAAGAAGCAAAATTCTGTTTCTGATAATAAGATATATATTCTCTATAAAAACCAATCTAAATATTTTAAAAAATGTTGATGCTCCAGTAAATGTATCTTGTAAAAATGTTTTGATATTTTTAGACAAAAATACTGATTATGAAAATGATTTGTGCTGTGAAGTCATTAGAAAACAAACTTGCGCATAATAAACATGCACACCATTTTCCTACCATCTTTTCAGATATTGTTACATTTGTTTTGTCATTTGTGTGTCTTTTCTCTCATGGTTTGAGTTCAGTCATGTTTTGAATGTATGGAGTGCAAAAGTAGGGGTTCAGAAGTAAAAATCCCATCCATGCTGAAATATGCTTCTGTACAAGCCACAAATCAGTGTGATTTCAACTTTAAATAGCCACATTTTGAATGAAGAACTACACTACCCATAATCCTAAAGAGAGATCCACCAATCAGAGAAGTTGCTGTTAAAATGGAAATGAAAAGTGCAGCATAAGAGCTATGCAGTGATTTTTATTTTATTTTATTAATTTTTTAAATGTCAATGTAGAAAATTAATGGGAAAATTCTTCCGGAGCCAAGACCGCTGGCTGAAAATGTGGGCAGGCACTGTTGAGCTCTATTGTCGAGTTATCATTTCAACATGTTGTTGTACGTTAGCACTTAGCATGGACAAGTTTGCTTTGTACTAACAAAGGACAAACATGGCAATAAATAGTTAAAATGTTGTTTACAATCTGTCTACATTTCAAAGTGTCTCAACTGCCTGTTTTTAGTTTGATAGTGAGCGATCACTACATTTGCTTGTTTGAACGTCAGCTACGTATGATTTATTCCCGTCCCCTTTTCCTTCGCAGGTTCAGCTGCATCGGTTTACCCCAGTAACCTTCATTTGTCAAGTTAGTTGCTCTTGTTTCTTCATATGTCTCACAAACACTCTTGATTTGAGTCATTTATTTATACGTTCATCTTCAACACTTTTGCCACACGCAGTGCAGGAGGCGGGGTTTGATATGTCACATACTGTAGAACTCATGGCCGGCTTAAACTACAATATCCAGCTCCTAACGTTCTTCTGAACGTATCCCATTCTGTGCCATGTTTTCTCCATTTTAACACTTGTGGACGAATAACATCCTTCTCTTCATTAGGAATGCGCTGTGCGGCTTTTGTGTCCATTTTCTCAGAGCATGTGGCTGCTTCGTCCAATCATACAGGCCGGATAGAAACCTCACATACTCCATCCTCTAAAATACTTATGTTTCAGCGTACGCTCAGATGTTTCGCTGCTAATGTCTTAAATGTTGTTTTGTTTCCTGTGTGCAGGGATGGCCAGTCACCCCCCTATTCCGGTCATGGAGTTGGCAGATCACATCGAACGTCTTAAAGCAAACGACAACTTGAAGTTCTCGCAGGAGTATGAGGTAACTGTCATGAAAACGCTGCTTGATGTTTACTCTGAAATATAGTCAGGGATTTTAGAATTATTGTACATTTGAAGCTGATCAGATTAAAACCAGAGTACTCTTTTAATTTCTGGACTGATTCTTCAGTCAGGGGAACTTTAATGTCCCCTATGATGATTTTAAAGAAATAATGCGGTAACATTTTACAATATGATTTATTTGTTAACAATAGTAAACTATATTAGTTAACATGAACTAACAGCAAACACGACTTGTACATCTCTTATTAATCTTAATTCATGTTAATTCGAACATTTTCACTTTTAAAATGAATTTTTATAGGTTAACATTAATGCATAATGAACTTTTTGTTATTTATTATTTTCGCCCCTTTTCTCCCAATTTGGAATGCCCAATTCCCATTACTTAGTAGGTCCTCGTGGTGGCGTGGTTACTCACATCAATCCGGGACAATTCTCAGTTGCCTCCGTTTCTGAGACCGTCCGCACATCTTATCATGTGACTCGTTGTGCATGACACCGCGGAGACTCACAGCATGTGGAGGCTCATTCTACTCTCCGCGATCCACGCACAACTTACCACACGCCCCATTGAGAGCGAGAACCACAAATCACAACCACGAGGAGGTTCGAACTAGCGAACTCTAGGGGTCTATTATTATATGTAGAAATTAACGTTAACCAAAATTAATATATGATGTATATGAAGTACTGTTCATTGTTAGTTCATGTTAACTAATATGGTTAACACATACAGTTTTAACAAATACAACCTTATTGTAAAGTGTTACCAACTTGGTTAATGTTAATTTACAATATAAAAACAAATTGTTTACTGTTTGTTAATATAAAAGTTCATTATGCATTGTGGTCTGGGTATCTCAGCGAGTATTGACGCTGACTACCACCCCTGGAGTCGCGAGTTCGAATCCAGGGCGTGCTGAGTGACTCCAGCCAGGTCCCCTAAGCAACCAAATTGGCCCGGTTGCTAGGGTGGGTAGAGTCACATGAGGTAACCTCCTTGTGGTTGCTATAATGTGGTTCACGCTCTCGGTGAGGTGCATGGTGAGTTGTGCGTGGATGCCGCGGAGAATAGCGTGAAGCCTCTACACACACGCTAGGTCTTCGCGGTAACGTGCTCAACAAGACATGTGATAAGATGCACGGATGGACGGTCTCAGATGTGGAGGCAACTGAGATTCATCCTCCGCCACCCAGATTGAGGCGAGTCATTATGCCACCATGAGGACGCGCATTGGGAATTGGGCATTCCAAATTGGGGAGAAAATCACAAAAAAAAAAAAAAAAATATTCATCATATATCCACTGTCATGTATTATGCACCGGGCCTACCCTGTGTGATGAGACGCACATGGACAGGGTTGGGAGGGTTACTTCTGAAATATATTCCACTATAGATTACAGAATACATGCTGTAAAATGTCATTTGTAACATATTCCGTTAGATTACTCAAGGTCAGTAACGTATTCTAAATACTTTGGATTACTTCTTCAGCACTGGTAGATTTTTTCACTTGTTTTAAAAACTCAGTAAGACAAAATACACGTTAAAAATACATTCTCTGAAAAACCTAAATATCTTATGCGGTGTTGTTTCTAAAACAAGAAAAATCAAGTTGATCTAGTTTTAAGGTAAAGCTGACAATTTACACAAGGTTTATTTCTATTTCTTCTGCTCCAAACTTACTTCAAACTTACTTCTCTGTCTGCTCGTATGAATGTAACACATCATAAGAAAGTGTTTCACCGCTGTTCAAATGCACTTTGGATCACATCATTTATATGTATAAATGTTTTTCCATCTGAAAGGACTAAATATTAAATGAAACAAATGACAATAAAATGCAAAGTAATCTCTTCAGTAATCAAAATACTTTTTGAATGTAACTATATTCTAATTACCAATGATTTAAATTGTAACTGTAGTGAAATACAGTTACTTATATTTTGTAATTTACATACGTAATCCCGTTACATGTATTCCGTTACTCCCCAACCCTGCACATGGAGATGAACAACAAGCGTGGCTGCACAGCCATCTCACTGAAGTCTACGCAGATGGCCATCAATGCGGTTAAATATAAAACATTTCCGCAACACGCGCATACGGACTGATCAGTTCCAATGCAAAACACATCTCGTTCACTGTTCACAAGACTTTTTAACAAGCTGACAGGCCATCGTAATCATGCATTTCATTGCCATTTCTGCTGAAAAACAACCTTTTTCATTTTTCGCAAGTCTGAGCGAAACAGCATAATTCTGGCACTGTCACGGATTTGATAAAAGGTTTTGCCGCCAATGTATTTTACCTTTTTTAATCTGTGATGAGAGCAGTTCTGGTGTCACCGGTGTATCTCTCATACTTCTCTTTGTGAGCAGTGGTGTAATGGTGATTCAAATTAAAATCTTGTGAACTAAACACATGGGTTTCCCCGTGAACTAGGTAAACAGAAAAAACGTTTTCCCATTTTGCCTGGAAAATGCGGTTTCTGTAGTCAGTTGTCATTTTGGGGAACATGAACTGTTTGGAACAAGCGACCTCTACTGGTAGATAACAGTAATAACACTCTTGCCTGAATGCAATCTTCACATGAACACTTTTTCAATGTACTAAAATCAATCTTCAGTCTAACATTATCTGATGTGGCACCTGTTGCCCATCCCTTCTTTAGAAAATATACAAATTTAATTCAAAACAGCGTTTCATTATATTACAGAAATGTTGCATCATAGTTTTGTGTTTACATGCGATCAGAAACTGATATAAGCAAACTATGACCCCTTCTTAGTGTTTGTAGACAGAGGTCGCTGTGTTGTTTGTGACCTGATGAACGTTCAGCGCTCACCCACCAAACATGATGATATCAGTCACCCGCACAGCCCGCCGCCAGACACTGTGACACATTTTCTGACCGTATCTCCGGCTGCCTATCAGTTGTCATTTAACATGACGGTGTGTGAAAGGTCAGGTAAAATGTTTCACGATGTAATCTCATTATCTCGGTGAGGAGACATGCAGGGCCAGAACATTACTCCATTTTCATCACTCACATGGTTGACAGCAGCTTCAGGGTTGGGAAAAATTGTACATTTAAGAACTGGCTCCCTTTCAGTTCATGACTTGGAATTTGAATTGAATTGGCCACACCCACGTGATGTTGTTCAAAAATAAAATTTGAATAGAATCGGCCACCCCCACGTGATGTTCAAAAATAGAATTTGAATAGAATCGGCCACCCCCACTTGATGTTGTTCAAAAATAGAATTTGAATTGAATTGGCCAACCCCACGTGTTGTTCAAAAATAGAATTTGAATAGAATCGGCCACCCCCACGTGATGTTCAAAAATAGAATTTGAATAGAATCGGCCACCCCCACTTGATGTTGTTCAAAAATAGAATTTGAATTGAATCGGCCAACCCCACGTGTTGTTCAAAAATAGAATTTGAATAGGATGGGCCACCCCCACGTGATGTTGTTCAAAAATAGAATTTGAATAGAATCGGCCACCCCCACTTGATGTTGTTCAAAAATAGAATTTGAATTGAATCGGCCAACCCCACGTGTTGTTCAAAAATAGAATTTGAATAGGATGGGCCACCCCCACGTGATGTTGTTCAAAAATAGAATTTGAATAGAATCGGCCACCCCCACGTGTTGTTCAAAAATAGAATTTGAATTGAATCGGCCACCCCCACGTGATGTTGTTCAAAAATAGAATTTGAATTGAATCGGCCACCCCCACGTAATGTTGTTCAAAAATAGAATTTGAATAGAATTGACCACACCCACGTGATGTTGAATTAGAATTAGAATTTAAATGGCCACACCAATTGCTTCAATTAAAAGAAAAAGTCACTTGACAAAACATAAATCATTATATAATTCATTTTGACTAATTATTCCCTTCTTGTACCCTAATATTTCGAATATTTTTTCCTCAACTGTTAAGACATATTTATGTCAAAACAGTTGAAACTTTTAATTTTGCCATGTAACATGACTAAATGTCCACACACTGTTTTCAGATAACTTTAATAAAGATTAAACATCAACATTTGAATCGATTGATTATATAATATATTGAGCTATACAGTATATTCTGTTAATAATAAACAGAGAATATATTACAAAAAAGTCATAAATTCTGTGTACTTGAATGAAATTATATTACAGTATACATCTATTATATTATATTATATTAAGTTATGTTTTATTATATGATATGAAATTATATTATATTATACATGTATTATATTTTATTATATTATATTAAATTATGTTATTGTAAATAAAATTGTATTATGTATTATATATTGTTATATTACTATACTTATAAAGTGAAAATATTTTTGTATTTCATTCAATTGTAATTCTATTTTCTTAAATTCAAATTCTACATCCTGTTTACTGACTCAATTCCAGTTCAGTACTATGAATTTAATTTTTAAGGGCATTCTCATTTCAGTTCTGTGAGCTTTCTGATTGGCCGTTTGCATTGTCGAGCTGCGTTTGATTGATCGATAGAGTGTTTTTAAACGGCAGACGAACCAGAGCGCAGCGTCCACCGGATCGGATCTTCCGAGAGGGACCGTGAGAGCTGAGTAAAGCGTGACCGAGAGTTCATTTGCTCTTTTCAGGGCTCTTGGCCGCCGTCGGGCCCCTCGCTCTGCGGTTACTGAACATGAGGTCAGACATGGACCTCCGCCAAGCTGCCTGCCAAAACGCCACTCGCACACACTCAATTGTCATTCTGGAGCGCTTTTGCAGGGGCACAGAAAGTAGTTTCAACCCACAAAAGAGCGGGCGAGTTCACAAGCAATGTTTCAACAGATTTGGGCTGAATGATGCGGCTTAACTGCAGATTTGTCATCTTTAGGGGCTCTTTGCGGTTCGACGCTGTGACTCACCCGACAGAAAAACACCAGCACTGTTAATTTATGGTGTTTCATATCAGAGGCCTGTTTGCTTATTAGAAAGGTTATAGAAACAAGTGCGAGTAATTTACTGCTGTAACGGCAGTGTTTTATTTCTTTATGAATGTTGGTCTTATTGGGGAGACCAGGGCTTGTTGTCACACGGGGAAGTTGTCACAAAGGCAATGTTATTACAATATTTGTTGGCCAAATCAATGCTTCGATATTTTTGTGTGTCACATTTTACATTTTTGCTGTTTCATAATTGTTTTACAAATATTTTTTTCTGAAAAGCCTATAAAAGGCTGTTTAATGGCAGGAGACTAATATAGTGTAACAACATGCCCCGCTATTGGTGTTCAATGAACTGTATGCATGTGGAAATGTTGCGTAGCTTTTTTGTAGTCAAGACTTTAAGGTTTGTGTCTCAATACAGATAATAAACCTCCACTGGAGTAAAAAGTGTGACAACTAGCCCCCCTTTTCCCTATGTGTTGAATGCATTTACCTCATTATGTATGTGAAATATGGGCTTTGACTATTGACAGTCTAAGAGCATTGATGGTTTTGCTGTTTTTGAGTGTAATTTGTCCAAGTTGTTTGCACTGGTTTGAAAGGGCACGTCAGTGGACAAAGACGGCGTTTGAGAGGGAGCACATCTCGCCGTGATCTGTTAAAATCTATTCAAGGCATGAAGACATTACTTTCCCCGCTTCGCTTACGGGACCAATTTTCATTCATTCGCCGCTCCTCTGAAAACTGTAATTTGAAATTTGTCAACGCAGAGAGCTGCTCGCAGGCAGATGCGTATCATCTTTTCATTTTCAAAAGACACTGCCGAGACTGAATAATTTCATTATTAAAGTAAATGGGAAAAAATTGCAAGCGGCACATAAGACTGACGCGGGGGTCATATCACGCACAAAAGCTCTTTCACTGGCAGATTTGTCCCGCATTCGCTCTGACTTTCATACCGACACCTGTTTTTAAAACGATCAGAGCTGGCATGTTCAGTAGTAACGACTCACAATTGTACTGCAAGAACATTCAAACATTCCCCACATCACAAGTGGTAAAGATTTGTATTTATAGACCATTCATTCATTCATTCATTCATTAGACAATACATGCATTCAGTATGGTTGTAATATCCCCTACATCAAAGATGGAAATGGATTCCATTTATAAAGCATTTATTTAGTCATTCATTCATTCATTTGTCAGTTCATTCATTACGATTCAAATATTTCCTCCTCCAAAGGTGGATATTAATAGCATGATCGATCGATTGATTCATTCATTCATTCATCTGTCCATTCATACATTCGTTCAGTAGTCAGTTAGTTCATTCATTACAGTTCAAATATTCTATACACCAAAGGTGGATAGGGTTTATTTGTTTATCCATTCATTCATTGATTCATTAATTCATCATTTTGTCAATTGTTTATGATTACAATATTCTCTATTAATTTCATTTCATTTGTCCATTTGAGTAATTCATTCATCCATTCATTTATTTATCCATATACAGTATTTGTCATTAATAGTTCATTTGTTTTTTCATTAATTCTTTAATTCACTCATTTGTTGATAGATACATGCTTTCATTTATGCATGCAGTTATTCTTTTGTTCGTCCATTTGTTTATTCATCTGTATGATCATTCATTCATTAGTAGTATCCCCTACATCAAAAAAATGGAAATGGATTGCACTTATAAACCATTTATTCATCCATTTGTTCATTAGTAGTTCAGTTTTTTTATGAATGCATTCATTTGTTCATTTATTGATAGATACATGCTTTATTCATGCAGTTATTCACTTGTTGGTTCCTTTATTCATTCATCTGTATGATCACTCATTCATTCATTAGTCTATGAATTACCTCATTAAGATCTGAATATTTCCTACATCAAAAAAAAATTTTGTATTGCATTTATAAACCATTCATTCATTCATTGTTTACTTCATTTTTTTGCTCATTCATTCATTTTAACCACCTGTTGATTCATTCATTCATTAGTCAGTTTTTTTTTCTATGGATATGGATTGCATTTATAACCCATTGATTTATTGATTGATTCATACATTCATTTGTCAGTTATATTCCCTGCATCAAGGATGAATATGAGTTGCATTTATAAATTATTCATTCATTCATTTATGCATGCATTCGATATTTTAAGATAAAAAAATTCCTTTATGTTTATTTTTCCATTCCTTTGTCCATTCGTCATTTCTTCATTAGTTTTCTCATGAATTAGTTCATTCATTGATATATGCTTTCATTTATTTCATTCATTAATATTACAATATTCCCTACATCAAAAGAGGATATGGATTGCATTTATAAACAATTCATTCATCCATTCATTGTTTAATCTTTTTGTTTGTTTATTTGTCCATTTGTTGATGTGTTTGTTCATTCATTTTCATTCAGTTGAATGAATCATTTAGCTGTTGATTTATTCATCCATTCACCACTCAGCGTTCAAATGTTTAGCAAAGTAAACTCTTGCCAGGTTAGCTGTAAATGTATTGCTGTATTAGTTCATTCACCCTGTGTGACACTTTTATTGTCTGTATATTTCATAAACACAATATATCTTGAGTTCACCAGCATGAGCGTCACTGCCCAGGACCAGTGTTTATTTCTGAACATATCTCGATATATATGATGAGTTACAGCGGCGAATCTATTTTTAGTCGTCAGTTGCACCGAATGCTTGTCGTAGCTGTGCGTGTCACGACACGCTCCAGTGTGGATATTATTGGCCGTGTGAAATTCAAAGTATGTTGTATCCGAGCCAACAGTTACCACATGCTTTTAGAAAAAGTACAAATGTCATTTGAGACACATCTGTGTGATGTTGTTTATCTCTGATGCTCATTAACACACTAATTATTAAATATTCTTCATTTCTCCTGCAGTCGATTGACCCCGGTCAACAGTTCACATGGGAGCATTCAAACCTAGAGGTCAACAAACCAAAGAACAGATACGCCAATGTCATTGCCTACGATCACTCCAGAGTTCTGCTGTCTGCCATCGACGGTACGTTTACTTCATTCACTTACTCGTTTTATTAGTTTTTTGATGCTCTAATATACAGATATGCAGTATACAGCATGTGCAAATCAACAATGCTATCAGAAGTTGCAATTAATTCAACTGTAATGCTACAAATGCAAATAAATGTAGTTAGAGGCAAAAGATTTAACCACACACGATGGAGAAATAATGGGCCTGTTTCAAACTCTAGTGAATTGCCTTGCTGTCTACTGTCTAAATAGGCAGCTCCCTTCTAAGGCAGCATCTTAACTGAAAAAGAACCTCACAAGTGCTCTACATAGACAGCTACCACACAAATAGTTAATTTGATTTAAAACGTTTTATGTTAGCATTTTGCTAAGCTAATGATGTGATACTCTGATAAGCCAAATAATACACAGCACGCAGTCATTTTTTAATTAGATCGAACTATTTTATTGGTACTTTTCAAAATTACATTTTTCAGCCATTTTTACCACAGTTTTACCATAATAACTGGTGTTCTTATGCGAAACGCCGGTAAATTCTGATAAATATAACACAACAGCCACAAGTGGCTTTTATGAAATGACAGCAACAGCAAAATTATTAAAGAAAACAATGTTCAGTATACAGTCCAATTTATTATTGTTAATAATCAGAATTCAGGGGAGTCACGTGACGCCATGCGAGGATCGGACGTGTGAATGGCGAGCTTTGTGCACTTTGCTAGTTTTAACTCTTTTAATGATATAAACCGGTGAGATTCAATACACTCTGTTCTAGGAGGACAATATGTCAAAGAATTCTAAATCCTTGGGCTCTGGAGACATTATAAGACACTTACGTGCTCAAGCTGATACCCCCGAAAGGGCCACGGGCCCGGGAGTCGATTTGGTCGGAGAAATCCATATTGTCGGAATTCCTGAGGCCAAAGAGGGTCGGGATATGGTGAAATTCCTGGATGGGCTCCTTCCGAATCTGCTCGACATAACAGGCCATAAGCTGGAAATCGAGCGAGCTTCCAGAGTTCAGGCGTGGAGATCCGAGAAGGGAGACAGGTCCCGATCAATTCTAGCCAAATTTCTGAGATCATCCAATAAAGATCTTGTGTTATGCGAGGAGTAAAGGAAGGCTTTCTTGGAAAAACCACAGCATTTTCTTGTTCCCAGACTTTGTGAATTCAACAAGAGAGAAACGTGATCGATTCAAGGAATACATGAAACTCTTACATCAACTGAAGGTCGCTTTTGCACTGATATTCCCGGCCAAATTGAGAATAGATGCTAAGGAGGGCCGTTAAACATTCACTTGCCCACAGCAAGTGATGTCCTTCATAAAGTCAATGGAGTGAGTAAGTCATTTTTGTGATACGTCACAGCCGAATGGACCGGCTCAATGAACATTCACTTGACTGTTTGAGGAAACTGAGTGTTTTTTTGTTTTTTTTTTTGGTGCTGGTTCCGCCTAGCGGCTGGAGTTTATGTTGCAGAGTGGTACACCTTCGGGACAGTTTTGTGGATGAATCTACATGCTCTTTGAGTTTGTTCCGCCTATTGGCTGGAGTTTGTTTTATAGATCATCTTTTGCTGTGTAATTCTGTCACAAAATGTTTATAGAAACACTGGACTTGAGCAATCCGACGGCAAAGTTTTCACAGGGGTCCTCGTAGGCGTGCATGGACTGTTTGAGTTTGGAGGGATGAACAGTGCACGTTTTTCTTTTTTCTGTTTGTTTTTTTCCGGGGGATGTTTGGGTTTTAATGGTCGCACAAATGTTGGAATGTGGTCTTTTTAATTTAGTTTTTGACACGCGATCTATTTTTTCTTATATGTCAAAACGTCACATGTTAATATGAGTGGATTTTCTCTCTCCACGTGGAATGTGAATGGGTTGGGGCACCCCATAAAAAGAAGGAAGGTTATTTCTCTTAAGCATAAGAAATATGATATAGTGTTTCTTCAAGAAACATCCCTTTCTCCGCAGGAAGCTAAACATTTTTGAAAGATATGGGGTGGGCATTTTTTTTTTATAGTGCTGGCTTGAGTAAGAACAGGGGAGTCATTACACTGATAAGTAAACATCTACAATTCAAATGTCTCATACAGAGTAAAGATTAGGAAGAGTAATTATTGTTTTAGCTGAAATTCAGGGGCAAAGTCTTATTTTGGCTAATATTTACGCACCTAACGTCGATGATCAGGGCTTTTTTATAGATCCTGAAGGGATGTTGCAAGCCACTGGCACCCCTCATGTTATAATATTGGGAGGAGACTTTAATCTTTTGATGGACTCAGTCCTTGATCATAGTGAAGCAAAAGTGTGCAAACCCCCTTCCTACTTTGAGTCGGGGGACAAAGCAGGAAAACATCTGGCTAGATATATAAAACAGAGTCTTTTTCCACCATTCCCTCAGTGAAATCTGCTGGTGGTGAAATTTTTACCTCGGCCATTGATATTAATAATGCTTTTAAAGAATTCTATCTTGATCTTTATAGTTCCACATCTTCGTCTACTGATGAAGATATTAGAAACTTTGTGAACCATTAGAACTTCCTAAACTGACATCTGAGCAAATAAATTCTCTTGATTCTGAGATAACCTTGGAGGAGCTTGGCGAGGTAATTAAGGCCTTGCCTACAGGCAAGTTCTGTATGCTATAGAACTGGCTCCACTTTTGCTAGAAGTGTATACGGAATCATTAAAGAATGGAAAGCTTCCACCAACCATGACACAAGCCCGGATCAGTCTGATTCTTAAAAAGGACATAGATCCAAGCGAGTGTAAGAGTTACCATTCAATTTCCCTGATCCAGCTACACATTAAAATATTGTCAAAAATTTTGGCTAACTGATTGAGTATAGTTATGACATCTCTTATACATTATAGATCAGGTGGGGTTTATTCGGGGCTGTAGCTCTTCTGATAACATTAGGCGTTTCATCAATATTGTGTGGTCAGTGGCGAATGATCAGACTCCAGTCGCTGCCATCTCACTTGATGCTGAAAAGGCGTTTGATATGGTAGAATGGGATTATCTTTTTAAGATTTTGGAAATGTACGGGTTCAGGAATACTTTTATTGGATGGATTAAGTTACTTTATAGACATCCGGTAGCGGCGGTACAAACAAATGGATTAATTTCAGATTATTTTACTCTGGATAGGGGCACTCGGCAGGGCTGCCCTCTTTCCCCCTTATTGTTCTGTCTTGCCCTGGAACCATTAGCAGCTGCGATAAGAAAGGAGGATGATTTTCCAGGGGTGATGGCGGGAGGTGTGGAGCATAAGCTTATGCTTTACGCAGATGATATTTTATTATTCCTCTCCATCCCCACTAGATCTATGCCTTGCCTCCACAGAATTATTAATTCCTTTTCTAAATTCTCAGGATATAGAGTTAATTGGTCTAAATCTGAAACTTTGTCTCTGACAGCGTACTACCTGGTAACGGCTTTTCAGCCGGGTGCCTTCCAGTGGCCCGAACAGGTCGTTAAGAATTTGAGTATTTTATTCCCAGCAGATTTGTGTGATTTAGTTAAGATTTAATTTTGACCCCTTAATAAAAAGTTTTTCGAGCGATGTGGGCAGGTGGGCTTCATTACATTTATCGATGATTGGGAAGGTTAATGTTATTAAAATGAATTGTATTCCAAAATTCAACCACCTGCTAAAGTCACTCCCTATAGATGTTCCCCTCTCTTATTTCAAGCAATTTGATAGCATAGCGAAGTCCTTCATTTGGAATGGTAAGCGTCCCAGATTACATTTCAGTAAGCTGCATAGGCCGATTGACAAAGGTGGGCTAGGCCTACCCAAGATTTAGTTTTATTATTATGCATTCGGTTTCAGACATTTGGCTCATTGGTCGCTTCCACCTGAGAGAGCCCCTCCCTGGTTTTGTATTGAACAGGAAGTTCTTGCCCCTATTTCACCATTGCAAAGCCTTTCTATTATACTAATCGGAGAAGTTAAGTCACACCCCGTTATCTCACATTTGTACTCAGTTGTTTAGGTATTTACAGCTCTGCCACCTGCTATGTACTATTTTTGTGAGTAACATACACCCTCCTAAAGCAGCAGATACTCTGGGAGTGGTGATTACTGCTTTTGGAAAAGGTCATGAGGAATCAGTGTATTACTCCCTGCTAATTCAGAGTCTGGGGGACGGAGCTTCATGTTCTATCAAGACATTATGGGAGAAAGATTTAAACTTGGTATTGGAGGAGGGAGTGTGGGCTAGGATTCTAAAAACATCAAGTCTACATGCAAGGGTGCGCCTTATGCAATTTAAGATTTTACATCGATTCTATTGGACCCCCTCTAGATTGTATAGGCTTGGTCATAAAGACACACCCACCTGCTGGTGATGCCAATCAGAAGATGGAGACACAACCCATGTTTTTTGGTGGTCCAAGCATTTTGGTTGAGGGTTCAGAGTTTTATGTGTGACATATTGGGCACTCAATTTTCATTTTGCCCCAGACTCTGTATTTTAAGTGATGGGGCGGTCATTAATATAGGGGATAAACACATAAAAGATTGGGTCCTAACAAGTGGTATGATTGCAGACAGATTGTTTTAAGGGGATGGAAGTCGGCTGGAGCGCCCTCATTTCAAGAGTGGTGCACAGAGATGGGGAGAGTGGCGGCATTCAAGGAAATGTCATGTAGAAGGCTGGGAAACTTAGATTTATTTGATAAAAAATGGGGCAGCTATTTGGCATTCTTAGAGGGTTTTCAGGGAGGGGCAGTAGAAAGAGATGTGTAGTTTTAAATGTGTGTGATTATTATAATAATTCATATAATATTATATACACTATATTGCCAAAAGTATTCGCTCATCTGCCTTTAGATGCATATGAACTTAAGTGACAACCCATTCTTAATCCATAGGGTTTAATATGACGTCAGCCCACCCTTTGCAGCTATAACAGCTTCAACTCTTCTGGGAAGGCTTTCCACAAGGTTTAGGAGTGTGTTTATGGGAATTTTTGACCATTCTTCCAGAAGCACATTTGTGAGGTCAGACACTGTTGGACGAGAAGGCCTGGCTCGCAGTCTTCACTCTAATTCATCCCAAAGGTGCTCTATCGGGTTGAGGTCAGGACTCTGTGCAGGCCAGTCAAGTTCTTCCACACCAAACTCACTCATCCATGTCTTTATGGACCTTGCTTTGTGCACTGGTGCGCAGTCATGTTGGAACAGGAAGGGGCCATCCCCAAACTGTTCCCACAAAGTTGGGAGCATGGAATTGTCCAAAATCTCTTGGTATGCTGAAGCATTCAGAGTTCTTTTCACTGGAACTAAGGGGCCAAGCCCAGCTCCTGAAAAACAACCCCACACCATAATCCCCCTCCACCAAACTTCACAGTTGGCACAATGCAGTCAGACAAGTACCGTTCTCCTGGCAACCGCCAAACCCATACTCGTCCATCAGATTGCCAGATGGAGAAGCGTGATTCGTCACTCCAGAGAACGCGTCTCCACTGCTCTAGAGTCCAGTGGCGGCGTGCTTTACACCACTGCATCCGACGCTTTGCATTGCACTTGGTGATGTATGGCTTGGATGCAGCTGCTCGGCCATGAAAACCCATTCCATGAAGCTCTGTACGCACTGTTCTTGAGCTAATCTGAAGGCCACATGAACTTTGGAGGTCTGTAGTGATTGACTCTGCAGAAAGTTGGCAACCTCTGCGCATTATGCGCCTCAGCATCCGCTGACCCCGCTCTGTCATTTTACGTGGCCTACCACTTCGTGGCTGAGTTGCTGTCATTCCCAATCGCTTCCACTTTGTTATAATACCACTGACAGTTGACTGTGGAATATTTAGTAGCGAGGAAATTTCACGACTGGACTTGTTGCACAGGTGGCATCCTATCACAGTACCATGCTGGAATTCACTGAGCTCCTGAAAGCGGCCCATTCTTTCACAAATGTTTGTAGAAGCAGTCTGCATGCCTAGGTGCTTCATTTTATACACCTGTGGCCATGGAAGTGATTGGAACACCTGAATTCAAGTATTTGGATGGGTGAGCGAATACTTTTGGCAATATAGTGTATATATATATATATATATATATATATATATATATATATATATATATATATATATTTTTTATTTTTTTTTTTTTTTGTGTATACTCATGTGTGACTACAGGGATGTTTGTTGAGGGTCAGGGTGGGGTTGGGATTGGGAGGGATAATAGTGGGGGTTAAATGTTGATTCTGTGAATATATGTTTTGCTTTTCTTTGACAATTTTGTGAATAAATTAAAAGTGTTAATCAGAAAAATAATCAGAATTAAAAAATTTTCCCCAAAATAATGCAACGAGGCAAACTTGGCACATTAATTGAAAATTTGCAGGTGTTCTTTTTATTTCATTTTTTTTTTATTATTTTATTTTTTTTATAGTAATTTTCAGTCAATGATTTTAATGCCAATGAATTAGTGAAGATAAGACCATTAGGAAGAGAAGTCACTTTAATAATACTGTTAAGTTGCATTAAGGAAGATTTATATCCACACATAATGCTAAAGTTGTAAACCATTAGGCAAAGAAGTGCTTGAATGCAAAAGATAAAGAATAATGTTGTCTGCATATAATGAGATATAATGGTGGGAGTTATTAATTTTTAAAGGAGAGATTGTTTGACTGTCAGGATAAAAAGTGATATTGAGGAATATGAAGTTGCTGTCGTTTCATAAAAGCCACTCTGGCGGCCAAAAGTTTGGAATAATGTACAGATTTTGCTGTTTCGGAAGGAAATTGGTACTTTAATTCACCAAAGTGGCATTCAGCTGATCACAAAGTATAGTCAGGACATTACTGATGTAAAAAACAGCACCATCACTATTTGAAAAAGGTTTTTGATCAAATCTAGACAGTAGCCATCACTCCAACACCTTATCCTTGAGTAATCAAGCTAAATTGATAATTTGGTACTAGAAAATCACTTGCCCTTATCAAACACAGTTGAAAGCTATTGGTTCATTAAATGAAGCTTAACATTGTCTTTGTGTTTGTTTTTGAGTTGCCACAGTATGCAATAGACTGGCATGTCTTAAGGTCAATATTAGGTCAAAAATGGCAAAAAAGAAACAGCTTTCTCTAGAAACTCATCAGTCAATCATTGTTTTGAGGAATAAAGGCTATACAATGCTTGAACTTGCCAAAAAACTGAAGATTTCATTCAAAGGTGTACACTACAGTCTTCAAACACAAAGAACAACTGTCTATAACAAGGACAGAAAGAGATGTGGAAGGCCAGATGTACAACTAAACAAGAGGATAAGTACATCAGAGTCTCTAGTTTGAGAAATAGACACCTCACATGTCCTCAGCTGACAGCTTCATTGAATTCTACCCGCTCAACACCAGTTTCATGTACAACAGTAAAGAGAAGACTCAGGGGTGCAGGCCTTATGGGAAGAATTGCAAAGAAAAAGCCACTTTTGAAACAGAAAAACAAAAAGAAAAGGTTAGAGTGGGCAAAGAAACACAGACATTGGACAACAGATAACTGGAAAAGAGTGTTATGGATCTTAACCCCATTGAGCTTTTGTGGGATCAGCTAGACTGTAAGGTGTGTGAGAAGTGCCCGACAAGACAGACACATCTATGGCAAATGCTACAGGAAGTGTGGGGTGAAATGTCACCTGAGTATCTGGACAAACTGACAGCTAGAATGTCGAGGATCTGCAAAGCTGTCATTGCTGCACGTGGAGGATTTTTTTGATGAGAACTCTTTTGAATTTATTTTCAAATTGTAATAGTCATTTTCATGTTATTAATGTCCTGACTATACATTATGATCAGTTGAATGCCACTTTGGTGAATAAAAGTACCAATTTCTTTGCATAAGAGCAAAATCTGTACATTATTCCAAACTTTTGGCCCCCAATGTATATATCTAATGTTTGTTGACAACATCCACTCAAACCAAAGTAACGAAATGTTTAAAATTCATTAGATGTCCACTTAATAACTCTAGCTTTAACAATTTATCCGTCAGTCACACACAGAATTAGCCAAAGTGAGACAGCGTTCAGTTTTTAATTCATTCATAATTCACCTGACAGACAGAGAGAGAGATTGGAGGTGTGCAGTCGACGGCAGAAACACTGCAATGAGTTTTATCTGCGCACCGCATGTGTGAGCACGTCATGCAGCGTTAAAACTGCACAAATCGCTCCAGTTTCTCAACATCTCACAAACGTCCTCACTTACTTTCAGGTTATTAGACGGCTTTTACCTTTCTGAAAATATGCTCAATACATCATGAAGAATATTTGTAATAAAAGATCTGTTATGTAAGGGTGAATCTCATGAAACCCAAATATTTTACCCAAAAATCGAAGAAATATGTCATAGTTTGCAAAAAAGAAAATTAAAATAAAAGCCTATTTTATGTTTTACATAGTGAGATTTTGATGACAATCCCCCCAAATTCATAATAAATAAAGATATTATTTACACTGTAAATTATGTATATATCATGATAATATTTGTTCATTTGCATTAAAAAATAATTGTATTACATTAAATTATTGTTTACAAATGTAAAAACTCAAAAGCAAAACTCTTTACATTATATTTATCGACCTATTCTGATATTGTTCTTCTGCTTGCAGGTATTCCAGGTAGCGATTACATCAACGCAAACTACATCGACGGCTACCGCAAACAGAACGCCTACATCGCCACTCAAGGCGCGCTGCCCGAGACCTTCGGGGAGTTTTGGCGTATGATCTGGGAGCAGCGGAGTGCAAATATTGTCATGATGACCAAACTGGAGGAAAGATCCCGGGTATGAATTGCCGAACCGCAGTCTGACATCACAGCTCATCTGTCAATTTGATTGGCTCAGAATGTGTCCAGTTACTCATTACTGGATTTATAATTAGAAATTGATTAGTATTGTTTTTCTATTAGTCATTACTGATTATATAAGTATTTAAGTGTCCAATAACCCATTTTTAATTAATGTTTTATTTCTGTTTTTTTTGACACAATGATCAATACATTATGAATATTTGATAAATAATAATATAAATGTATACATTAAAATAATTAACTGGGTCGTATCTTCCTTCGTGCGAGTGTCCTGTCACTCTATACAACCAATCTTTTATAATTGAAAAATATGGATATGTGAGTGCAACGCCCAGGTGAAGACACTGACCATCAATCAGTATCACTTGGTCAAATGCATGCCTCAGGGTTTCGTCTTGCGTCTGCTTTAGCAGGAAATCCCCTACCGGGAATTCCCTAAGGGCAGGGGAGGATGACACCTCCCCTTCCCCAGCGTCAGCCTGACGCGGACAGCCGCAGACGGCCCAGGCCATGCCTCCACAGCCAGCTCTTCGCACATCCCACACAATTCACTTTCTCACAGGACCCATCCGCACACAACCACTTCAATAATGATCAAAAAGCCAGCCAATTAGTTCCCAAAATTAGCAGATTTTACCACTATAGGATAATCATGAATATCCCCGTGCAAACACTTCACCCGATTATTTACCTCCAATGCCCCGTTTTGAACCAAGCATTGATGAATGGAGGTTTGATTACAACCTGAATCCCCCAAGGCTTGGTATGTACCCTCCTTAATACTCATGGGTATTTGGTACATCCCTGCTCGATTGGGGACGGTCTGTGGGGTGTTGAGGATCCAGATCAAGGCCCCCATCTCCATTACCGGGCACTGCTCTCGGACATGACCCGGCTCCCCGCAACTGCAGCAGACTAGCCCAAGCCTCCCGCCCACACTCGTGGCAGTGGACTCCTTCACCTGAGAGGAAGAGAGGGGAGGGACGGGGTTTGTTGGAACAGGGTACCCCCATGACCAGGGAGCCGGTCTTGGGGGAATGTTCCCCTGTTTCTAGGGGAACAGAACAGGATGGAAGGAAGGGGGGGAAGAACAGGGGAGGAGACATAAGAGGGAGAAAGGGCGTGGGGCGTGCCGGCCCCCAGATACGCTGCCAGATGGTCTTCCTCCAGCTGGACTACTTCATCTAGCGATGCCGGTTGGTGGCACTGGACCCACTTGGCCGTCCCCTTCGGCAACCGGGAGATGAACTGCTCCAGTACCACCAGATTGATGACATCCTCGGCGTTGCTGTCTTCCTTGGCCAGCACCCACTGCTGGCAGGTGTCACGGAGCTGCTGGGCAAAGGCAAACGGGCGGCTGACCTCGCCCAGCATCAAGGAGCGGAAGCGCTGGCAGTGTTCTTCTGGGCTGCGGCCGACTCGTTGCAAGATGGACTTCTTCAGCACTGAGTAGTCCAGGAGGTTTGTGACCGGAAGCTGTTGCGCCGCAATCTGGGCTTCCCCCGAACAGCAGCGGCAGAAGATGGACCACCCACTGTTCTGGCGGCCATTTCAGAGCTTCGGCGGTGTGCTCGAAGAGCTCAAGGTATGCCTCCAGATCATCTTGAGGCCCCATCTTGATGAGCAACACGTGGGGGTGTGCTGCTGCCGGGGACGCGGCGGCCACCCCCTTCTGAGGTACTAAGCTCCGCAGCACCCACCGGTCCTCCTCCTGGGCCCGAATGAGCACCTCAAAACGCTGCTGCTGCTCTCAGCGATGATCCATGAGGGCCTGGTGTTGGCCCTGGTTGATGCTGGAAAGGGACCGGAAGACTTCCTCCAACGGCGGCGACTCCATGACAGCATATCCTTCTTCCTCTAATCCCGGGTTTCGGCACCAGTGTAACAGGTTCAAGGAATGAGGACATGGGAGATGGCAAATCCAACTCAAATGTAAATTTATTAATAACAAAAACACTTTCGCTTGAATGCACAACAGTGTAGCTTCAGAAAAGTCACTCAACAGGTTCTGTCATTGTAACGGCAGCGGCCAACAGACACGTAACTTCTCAGCTGGGTTCTCTCTCCCTCACTCTGAGGTCTGGCCCCTTTTATTTCCCCCGTCTCTCACTGTGAACATAGAAACAGAAATTACCAACAATTCATCTCAGGTGAAAACCCTTACCGCTTCCTCTCTCCCCAGACGAACGCTTGACCATGCCCTCACCTCCACAAAAAGACTTAAATATTGATCTGTTTCTCACCCACACCTATCATATTCCTTCTGAAAACATGGATTAAACCACTGGAGTCTGATGGGTTGCTTTAATGCTGCCTTTATTTCCTTTTTGGAGCTTCAAAGTTCTGGTCACCATTCACTTGCATTGAAAGGGCCTACAGAGCTGAAATATTCTTCTAAAAATCTTTGTTTGTGTTCAGCATAGGGTAATTAAATAATGAGAGAATTTTCATTTTTGAAATTTCAATTTTCATTCAAGAAGTATTTCAAGTCTTTTGAAGTCATACAGTAGCTTTGTGTGATAAATACACATACATTTTAGTCGTTATTCACTGATAATCTTCCCTGGGTGACTATCCACATTAGCATCCGGATTCAAAAGTGGTGCATTGACATCATCGGTGCCAAAACAACATTGTGAGTAGTAACCGGATGAGATACATGTTTTTTTTTATAATTATTATTGGACATGAACACGGGTAAAGATTATCAGTGAATAACCACTTAAATTTCACTCTGTTCCTTAGACAAAGCTATCGTATGGCTTCAGAAGACTTGAAATATAGCGCATGAGTCATATGGACTACTTTTACAGTGCTTTTTTGTCCTTTTGGAAGTTTGAAAATCATGGTCACCGTGTGGAAAAGAGCTGCATGAAGATTCTTCAAAAATTTCTACTTTTGTGGTACACAGACGAAAGAGTCATATGGGTTTGGAATGACACGAGGTTGAGTAAATAATGACAGAATTATGGAGTGAACTATTCCTTCAAAAAACAATAACTGATGATGTAGACAAATGTGAATATTGGTTAAAAAAACGTACGTTTTTATTTTATTTGTAACATCTTTTTTAAATCTTGTCATATATAGTATGGCATAACATATTAATTAAATAGTTTATGATTTAAATGGTTAGAAAAAAACAAATATTTTAGGTAAAAAAATGCCCCTGAAAATCAAATCCAGGAGGCAAGTATTGCTCCTTAATTTGAAAGTTCATTTCTGACACTTGTCAAAACTATTATTTTGGAATTGTAAAATGTCTGTTAACAATCCCAGTGCTACACACCATTGATGTGACATTTCCTCTTTACGTCAAGACACACAGCATCGTGTCGTCTTATGCTGCCACTTTGAGTTGCAGATTTAAATTGCTGCATTGATTTTTCTTGGTTTATTCTTTGTGATGTGAATTATTCGCCGCATGAATCCGTAGACTGCTGCGAGCTGACACGCGATCTCTCTCGCTGGTCGAACCTATAAAGATCCACTCAGGGGTCACGTAAAGCCGAAACACAGCGAGGCCACGCTCTTTGTGTTGGCCCGTCTCAGCTTCATCCATTTTAATGAGCTCACGCATTCACAGCTAAAAAACGATGCCAGACTCCAAACTGAATATGTTATTAGTGGAATATTATAATTTGCATGAATACAAGAGAGCATTTAGATTTTTTCTCTTAACCTTAAGGCTTCATGAGGAGATTGTGTTCACGGATGTGTGAGAAAGCTTTCCGTCATCTCTCGATTTTATTCCTGTAGTCTTGACAGGGCGACAGGCGTGCAGTAATGCAACACTATTTTATAGACTCACGATGCAACCAACATCTATAATGGTAATAATAGCTTGCTTTTATGTGATTGCGACAGAGCGCTTGAGATAGTAATTCTAGCATCTGTCAGAAGTCTCGCTCGTGTGTTGAGAAATCTGCGTGTCAGCAGGAAAGGAGAATTGTGTTGGCGAGCTACAGAGTTTGTTACAGAATGTTCCTGGTTCAACAAATGTTACATTCAATAGTACACAAGGCCAGTGTTTTTAAAAACAGCCACAATACTTAAAGGGGTAGTTCGCCCAAAAATGATAATTCTGTCATCATTTACTAATGCTCATGTTGCTCGAAACCTGAAAGACTTCAAATTTCTTGTGTGGAACACAAAAGGAGATATTTGGGAAAATGTTCATGCTGCTTTTTTCATTGCAATGAAAGTGAATGGTGACTATGGTGTCAAGCTCCAAATATGACAAAAAGTACCTTAAACATTTTGTGTTGATACGACAAAGCAATCGAAAGTTATAGCATTACAAAAATAATTTATCACACTTTCCAAAAGTCTCTCCAAACAAAAGAACTAATTACACATGCAAACTCAACAATGACAAAAGGTTTCCAACAGCACATGACACATGGCTATTTGATCAGTTTGATGTTTTTACTGACTGCATTAATATGCAGAATTATTAATAAATGATTAAAATGGAACACTTCTGATTTGTCTGCAAATTTCAAAGCACTTGTTCAGTTTTGGTAATAATGCCTACATGCATTGGAAAGTAGAGCTTCTAAGCTTTCAAATTTTGTGTTGGACAAGACTATAGATAGTAATATTTATATATGTAAGTATTTCATATTTTAACGATTATTCAATCTGTGGTTCTATCTAAGCTTAAAGGGTTAAACGTCAAATGTAGTCTTGTAACAAGTGTTGGGTGTAATCTAATTACTAATGAATGAATTTCTGTAATCGAATTACTTTTTAGTACAAATATGTAGCGTAACGCATTACATTTAGAATTCTTGTAATCAGATTACATTTACCAACTTTCCATTATGTACATTATATGGAGTAAACATATTTCTAAAGTAATATTATTTACGTACGTAGAATACATTTAAAACATGAATTACATTAATATGTTCATCTGTTTGTGTTTTGTGACACCCCCTAAAGAGGCTTTTCTGTGAAAAGTGTTTTAGAAAGTAACTTAAGTATGTAAGTAGCAATGTAATTACTTTTCCGATAAAGTAATCAGTAAAGTCAGTAATCTTCTAAAAATTTTAGAGAAGTAATTAGTAATATGTAGTGATTTCCTGTAATGAGTAACTGCCCATTGCTCATAACTGATCGCTATCTGCCAATTTTGAATGTGACGTATACGAATTGTACAAGTGAGATTTTAAAGAAGAAATGGATGTCATGTAACTATCTGTAAAGCACTGTTTCCACAGGAATTCCCCCTAGAAAACTAGTCCCACTGAAAAAGGACAATTTAGACACTTTAACAAACACTTAATAATTCATGCAAATGCACATTTCTGCTTTTAAACATAGTTGGAACATTCCGCTAAATGAACATGATGCATGTTTTCTGTATGTTTGATGGTGTTTTCAGGTGAAGTGTGATCAGTATTGGCCCAACAGAGGAACAGAAACCTTCGGACTCATTCAGGTCACACTGTTGGACACGGTGGAGCTCGCTACATACTGCGTCAGGACGTTTGCACTTTACAAGGTAGACAGATATATACTCATTATATACTCAATGTCAATAATTCTGTTGTGTTTTTGACTGTGCATTGAGTGTTCTGCTGTGTGAAGATGCTTCAAAGTCTTTATTTGTGTTCTACGGTAAAAATAACAGCATTTCTCAATGGATCTGAATGACATGGGAGGGACAGAATTGTAATTTTCCTTTAAGATTAGACCTTTTTACATGGTTTTCCTCTTGAATGCAGAACGGTTCCAGTGAGAAGCGAGAGGTCCGGCAGTTCCAGTTCACAGCGTGGCCGGATCACGGCGTTTCGGAACATCCCACGCCGTTTCTAGCTTTTCTGCGCAGGGTGAAATCCTGCAACCCACCCGACGCAGGACCCATGGTGGTCCACTGCAGGTGTGTGGAGATTTTGCATAGAGGCCGATCGATAATAGTAACTGAAATGCTGAACTGATATGTAAATTATTGTTTTATTTTTTGATTAGTTTTAAACGCAAAAATAAATGAACAAGCATTAGACTTCTATAATAATTATTATCATTTATTCTATATTTTGGGATCTAAATGTATCTCTGTTTCTACTGTTAAAGGGATAATTCACCCAAAAAATGACATTTTTTTTCATCATTTACACACCCTTGTGTTGTTCCAAACCTGTTTGACTCAGTCACCATTCACTTTCATTGCATATATTTTTTAATTAAAGTTTTTATGCAAAATAAAAAAAACGTACATTACCCTCTTTTTGTGTTCCATTAAAAACAAAGATACTGGTCTGGAATGACATGAGATTGAGTAAAACTATCCATTTAGGGATCCCAATTAGGAATCAAACCCATGACCTAGCCGTTGCTAGCACCAATTATTCAAACACCTGATGTTTTAGAACCGATAACCGATTAAGTATATCGGTCAAAGTGATATCGGTCTATAATCGCATGTTTGTATAACAAATTCCAGACTGTGTCTTTGTACAAAAAGCATAATTTTGATGCTCGTGCATTTATGGCAAACAGAGATATGAAGAAATCTGTTTAATTCCTCTCAAAGCAAAAGATGAAGAGAAGAGCTTCCACGCGCTTCCATGGGAAAACTGCCAGATAGAAAACACGGATTAGAGCACCCTTAAAATAACATGTATGGCAGTTAATTACAGCTCCCAGCAGAGTGCTTGAAATTGAAAAATCCTTATTTCCTCTCTATTCTGTGTGTGTCGCCGGCCCGCGTGCTGAATGCGGGAATTAATATCATTCATTGGGATGGCCACTTTGAATTCCTTTCAGCTCAGATCAGATAACGATTCGACAGCGAGACTTTAATCCGTCTGAAAACACTGCGAGAGCTTTTCATCTGACCATTAGAAAAGAAAAAAACTCGCTCTGGTGTCACAAAGTTTTTGCATCCTTTTGGGGAGTTTTTAAGCGGCGGGATCGCGTGACGCGTTCACGTGTGAGCAGCAGATTATATAGTGCTGTTTGTCAAACGAAACAAAAGACGGAGGTTTAGCCGCCCCTCCTGCGGCGCTAGAGAGTAATTAACTACACTAGAAATTAATTTGAAAAGAATTGGCCATTTAAAGATGAAAATCTTGTCATTATGTACTCACTTTCATGTTGTTCCAAATCTGTATGACTTTCTTCTGTGAAACACGAACAGAAAAAAAAAAAAAAAATTCAAAGTAGTAGCAAGGAATAAGGTGGAAACAAACTCTGAGGTGGAGCAGCACCATGTTTTTTCTTAGAATTATATATTTGTATTACTATAGATATTCTCCACATCAAATAAGTCATTAAAAATGTATTGGAGAAATTGTATCAGAATAGTAGTATTAAATTAATTAAAATTAGTAGTAAATAAAAAAAAAAAACCAAGGAAACAGTTTCGAACATACTCTTCTGTATGCTAATATTTGTTAATTTGTGCGATTGAATTTTTTTAGTTCACTAGTACCAGTGCTAACCACTAAAAAGTAAGCGCACAGTCCTGCATTGTCAGGATTGCTGCAATTTTTCAAATCAAATTTAAGACTTTTTAAGACCTGAACAAATAAAATTAAGAATATGTCCATACAGAACAAACCCACACAATCTCAAAATAAATTAAATCTTAAAGTCCAAATTAAATTCAATCCTAGAAGCAGATTATTGTGCAACCAAAATACCAATAATAACCAGAAATGAGGAGAGAGAAAAAATTTGGTGCATTTTGCAGGACTTTTAACAATAAACAGGCCCAAAATACTCCGGGGACTCTTTTTTTGAAATGTCTGTACTTCAAATGCGTACTTCTTTACATCCCCAAATTTAAGACTTGTTATACCATTTAAGATATTTAGGACTTCTTATGACCTTAAATTTTAAAAAACAGAATTTAAGTCAATTTAAGGATCCGTGGGACATGACAATTATACACATATTGTCCTCAAATTCTCATTATTTTAATGCAAAAAAATCTCTGTCATACTATAATGGAAAAACATACAAATATATTATTTAAATCCTGAAATATTTAAACATCATGGTAGTATTGTTGTACTGCCTTTCATGTAAATTAAGATAATAAATGTATTACATTATTTACAAACATGCAGATGCATGAGAGTAATAAGTAAGGGCTGGAAAAAATAAAATAAACATTTTGATAATTTTGTTTTTATTATTATTTATTTATTTATTTATTTTTTATTTGGTTGATTCGATATTGATTCTCAAAAGCCATGGATCAATCTTTTACTCTGTAAGCAACCTTCCACTATAATGAGATGAAATCTCTCACATCTGCAACCGAATTTTGCATGCTGTTTACAGAAATGCCAGATTTCCTTAAAGAGACAGTAACGGTTTTTAACACGTGTTCAACAAATCAATGTAAATAGTACTAATTAAATTAAACAATAAAACTTTAACAAAATATAATATATGCAATATAATATCATATTTATAGAATAAATACATTGATTTGTTCATTTTTAAAAAGCTAAAATGTGACCAAAATGAAAAAATAAAACTAATAAAATATAATTAGTAAAATTAATATTTTTAGATTGTACCTAGTTAGAAGGTCCCCTGGATAATCCACAGAATTAGCTAGGAGAGAATTTATTTAATATGTAAGCAAAAGGGACATCAATATAAATTGGATCGAAATAGGACTTGAATTAAAATAGGAATCGAATCGAGAGCGTGTGAATCGGAATCGATACGGGAAATCTGTATCGATACCCAGCCCTAGTTATTAGAATAAAATTGTTTGCATTAAAGAGAATTTTGCAGGCAAATGTGTTTAACGATCATGAAAATAAGGTCACTATGCAAAAAACACTATGTGTTTTTGGAACAGAGCCAGAATTTCTTGACCTTGTACATCAACTTATTAACATTGACCACAAAACTCAGTTCTTCTGGTGTGTGAAAAGTTGGGTTTTTTTTGTGTTATTTTTCTAGTGCATACTGTAGAGAACACTCTTGTTGAATCTCAGGCAGCGTTTTAATCAGCTAAAGTGTGTCATTGATTAAGAATTCAATGTGTTTCACATGACGAGCACTAATGTGACCATTTGTATCAGCTTTTGGTCTTTAATGAAGGACTCTGATCTCGCAAGATTTTCATGGAAGTGCCTGCTGTTAACGTCACCTGCGGCGCTTCAGGAAGTTAGCAAAGCATCGGCCTCTTCAAAGCCACGCACAGAGGAAGGTAGATGGAGGCTTTTAGAGTCCTTGGATGCAGTTTAGAGAGGTTGAGAGGATAAATGGAGGGGTTGTTTTCCTCTGATGGAGAGCACAGGTGTACAGCCATCACCATTGTTTGTAGAAATGAGTCAAGTCTGCTTTCATGCACTTGACAGAACTCTTACTGAGAGTTTCTGCCACTAATATTCTGCATGCAAGAAAGAAATGGTGGTCTTTTGACCTTGTTTACTTCTGGTATTACGATCCGTTTTGGGTGTTCACTTGTGTTCGGATTTGGATGGCAGGGTCTCTGACCTCATGACTGCATGTGTCACTCACTATGTCAATGTGATAAAAAAGCAAAAACATAAAAAAGCATGAGGAAATTGTTGCACTGTTTCTCCAAAATATACTTGAATTTGAATCTAAGCATTAAAATATCAATCTTTCTTTAGTGTGTAAGCACCCTCAATGTAAACAAACTAAACATAAAAAGGACCCAAAACTGAACCTTGCGGCACACCAAATTTCTAAAAAATGGTAACATGATTTTCAGGTCAAAAGCAGCACTAATATCTAGAAATACTATTAGAAAGATCCAATAAATAATTTGCTGCTTTGACTAGTGCAGTCTACAATTCGAATTACGTATATCAAAGTCCTAGCAGTGTAAACGAAGCTGTGAACACTACATGTGTTTTTCATCTTTTTCCACTGCACAGTGCCGGCGTGGGTCGGACAGGCTGTTTCATCGTAATCGACGCCATGCTTGAGCGCATTAAACATGAGAAAACCGTGGATATCTACGGCCATGTGACACTCATGCGCACGCAGAGGAACTACATGGTCCAGACGGAGGATCAGTACGTCTTCATTCATGATGCGCTGCAGGAGGCAGTGAACTGCGGAACCACCGAAGTTCCTGCCCGGAACCTGTACGCTTACATTCAGAAACTCACACAGATCGAGTGTGGCGAGAACGTCACAGGAATGGAGTTGGAGTTTAAGGTAAGCTAGACATTAGCTTGGTAAAGTGGAATGGCCACCTCTCACAAAAAAAATTGATTTGAATATTCACAAGACATGATGTTCCAAAGCAGCAAACAAATACTATATGTCACTGTGAATGCCGTTTTGTGTTGAATGACAAACAATTTAATTGAAAAGGTGATGATCAGAGTTAATCTCATCAATGAAATTACTGATGAAATGTTCATTGATGAAGGGTCATTTGATTTCATCAACAATACCGAAGATGAAATGAAAAAGATGCATCATGACGCCTTTGTTTTCGATACGTAAAAATAAATTGGAAAAATGTTTGAATATTTTTTTGGTCTGATACATTTTGATATTTGACATTTTGCACATGATCATCAACTAAAATATGTTATTTTCAGCGACATAAATTATATGACATTTTAATTTTAATGAATATGACATGAAGAAATATTGATTACATTTAAAGGAAATTTTCGTAAAAAGACAATAACAAAAAAAAATAATCACCAAAAACACATTTTAGTAACAGAAATTACAGTAACTAAAGAAGAGGTTGTTAAAACTGCCACTAATTACGACATTCTCGAACAAAAACTTTTTAAATTAAAGTTGAGATGAGCATGTCACATATTTTTCAAATTTCTGACCACAAGTTGTGGCTTCTCCCTCCTGAAATGACTGTGAAAACCACTGGCTTTGCCACAGGAAGCTGCACGTCTCTTTTCTGTTATTCAACCTCATTGCATTTTACATTGCCTGCAGTTTGTCAAACAGAAATCAATTTACACAGAGTAAGTTGGTGATTAAATATCACACCACATCGTGATAGTTCACCAACCAGAGCTTAAGTCCCGGATTCGACCCCGTTTGTGGGGCTTGGCTGCATCTGTCTGGCCCGTCTCAGAGACAGTGTGGGGCCTGTGGTTTGTGCTGCAGGAACCCAGAGACCCCCGGCCCCTTTCTCATGCAAGCTTACGTGCTCAATGTGTTCTTCGAGTTCTACAATAAGTTCATGTTTTCATCAGTTGTATTCTTGACCAATCACGTGATGGGGTGAACAGTGTCACTTAACAGCCGCTGCATTCTTAGTACATCTGTTAATGTGTATAGAGCTATTCCAGCAATCACATAGCAACATGCTACAAACTACTCAGAAAATCTTAGCAACTGCATAGCAACATGCTAAAAACACTCAGAACTCCTTAGCAACTGCATAGCAATGCCCTAGAAACCACCTAGAACATCCTAGCAATTGCATAGCAACACATTAAAACACTTGGAACACCTTAGCAACACCATAGCGATACACTAGCAACCACTCAGCAATGCCCTAGCAACCATTCAGAACACACTAGTAACTGCATAGCGATGCCCTAGAAACCACCTAGCAACTGCACAGCAACACATTAATACACTTGGAACACCGGGGGGCCTGGGTAGCTCAGCAAGTAAAGACACTGATTACCACACCTGGAGTCACAAGTCCGAATCCAGGGCGTGCTGAGTGACTCCAGTCAAGCTTCCTTAGCAACCAATTGGCCCGGTTGCTAGGGTGGGTAGAGTCACACTGGGATAACCTCTTTGTGGTCGCTATTATGTGGTTCTCGCTCTCGGTGGGGCCTGTGGTGAGTTGTGCTTCGATGCCGCAGAGAATAGCGTGAGCCTCCACACGCGCTAGGTCTCTGCGGTAACACACTCAACAAGCCACATGATAAGATGCACGCATAGCATGCCTACGTGACTTGCATTTTTTGCATAGCCGAATTTCAAACTTTACGAGTAAACACGCTACTAAGATGGACAGAAAACATGGATAAGTTCTTGAAAAGGAAAACTATTGACGATGGTTATGTGGGATAGAGGTGTTCCATGGCAGAAAAAAGGTTGTGAAACACTGCCTTAGCAACCATTTAGCAGTGCCCTAGCAACCATTCAGAACACGCTAGTGATCGCATAGCAACACATTAAAACACTTGGAACACCTTAGCAACACCCAAGCAGCACCATAGCGATACCCTAGCAATCACTCAGCAATGCCCTAGCCACCCAACCACTCAGAACACACTACCACATAGCAATGCTATAGCAACCACAGAAATCTTTAGCAACTGCATAGCAACATGCTAAAAACCACTCAGAAAACCTTAGCAACCGCAAAGCAATGGGCTAGTAACCACCCAGAACACCCGAGCCATCGCATAGAAACACACTTAGGGTGCTTTCACACTAGCACTTTTGGTGCGCACCCGGGATCGAATGACATCAAAGTTCTGTTCGTTTGGATAATGTGAACGCTGTTTTCCAAACTCGGATATGCACCCGCGAACCGCACCCGGGTCCGCTTGAAAAGGTGGTCTGGGGTATGGTTCATGTGAACTCCAGTATGGTTGGCTGCTGATATGAACACAACCGTACCAAATCATAGAAGTGAACCGCTTGTGATGACGTATAATTTGCGTCTTTGCAGGCTCCCCATCGCAATTATTATGGTATAATGCATTTCTCATTCCTGCATGTGTCCAAATACACCGCCTTCAGAGAGCAGCTCACATTCTTCACATCTCTTGCAATGTAGCCGCGGGCTCGCGGCAGACAAACGCTAACATTCATCACACAATTGCACATTCAATGCATCTCTGGGAGACAAATACAGTGTTGTTCTGTGCATGTAAAGTTTTCATGGCAAATCCAAAGAGACAAACTTTAATACTTCATTTAACACAGTGAAGTCTTCTCGAGTTGTTACCTAATTACACTGGTAAACAGCTGCTGCTTGTACTCAAGCTGATGATGTAATCAGACCATGGTTCGGACCCAAATAATATGATGTGAATACAGACCAGCATGGGCAGTGGGAGGGGGAGGAAACAAACTCGGGTTTGGTCCAAGCAATCGAACCAAGTGTGAAAGCACCCTTAAAACACTCTGAATGCCCTAGTAACCACATAGCTATGCCCTAGCAACCACATATTAATGCCCCAGCAATCACATAAAACTGCACAGCATCATGTTAATAAACACTCAGAAAACCTTAGCAACTGCAAAGCAATGCCCTAGCAACCACTCAGAATTCCCTAGCAACCATTCAAAACACCCTAGCAACCACATAGCAACATGCTTATATCACTCAGAACTCCCAAGCAACCACATAGCAATACCCAAGCAACCACCCAGAATGCCATTGCAGCCATTTAGAGCACCCTAGCAACCACATAGCAACATGATAAAATCACTCAGAACTCCCTAGCAACCATTCAGAACACACTAGCAACCAAATAGCAGCATTCTAAAAACACTCAGAACTCCCTAGCAACCACATAGCAATACCCTAGCAACTACGTTGCAACTGTATAGCAAAACCTTAACAACAATATAATTCACTAAACACTTAGAACACTCTAGCAACCACCTAACAATGCCCTAGCAACTACACAGCACACCCTAGTAACTGCACAGCAGTGTGGAAAGCCACTCAGAGCATCTTAGCAACTACATATCAATGCCCTGGCAACCATCCACAACACCATGATGGTCAAGATGGTGGCTTTTGCACATGCAAGTGCCACTAAGAAATGTAAACTTTTAGTTGTTGTGTTAATAATTTGTTGTATGTGTTTTTTGTTGTCTTGCAGCGGTTAGCAAACACAAAAGCTCACACATCACGGTTCATCAGTGCAAATCTGCCCTGCAACAAATTCAAAAACCGATTAGTTAATATCATGCCATACGAGTCCACGCGAGTCTGCCTGCAGCCAATCAGAGGAGTCGAAGGCTCCGATTACATCAACGGTAGCTTTATCGACGGATACAGGTGAGCAATTTACATTTACATTTGATTCACAAAAATATTGTTTCACTTAAAACACAAAATGGATAGCTGTTATTTTTCACTCAAAATAACAATGTTTATCCTTTCTGTGTATCCGCAGGCAACAGAAAGCGTATATCGCTACGCAGGGTCCTTTAGCCGAAACCACAGAAGATTTCTGGCGAATGCTTTGGGAACACAACTCCACCATCGTAGTGATGCTAACCAAACTCCGAGAGATGGGAAGAGTGAGTGTGCTTTAAATTGTGCTTGTATCATTCCTTCTTTGCTAATCCTAATCAAATTTACGGTGTTACAAGTAATCAGCCGGTTGTAATTTACGATAACATCCTGCTGACTGTACATTATCCCACTTATTACACAGCTACTAACCAAATAAATAAATAAGTAAATGGACATTAAGTTTAAATTATGTAATTCTGTGAGAAGAAAGAAATCGCTGAACAGCTGAATTTCACCTTCGGTTTGCATCAGAGTTCTGTTGGGGTTTATTTTGTGAAAATGATCATCTGACTCCTCATTATCCAGCTTATTACCAGACTACTTGCCAAAAAAATCAATAAATGGACATGAAACATTGATTTGAGTTGAAATAATTTTATGAGCTTACTTGTAGAGATCGCACAGTGATACGAGAAGTAAGAAAGATGACTGGCAATACCCGGGTGAACGGTCTGATATGTCTTCATCCCCAGATGTACAGTTGTTACGCAATAATATCAGACCTCTAGATGGCGCCACTGACCAATCAGAATTGTGCATTCCAGAGCGCTGTGTAATAAAAATTATTGTTTGCACTTATGAAGCCAGAAGCATACTCTACACAAGTATGCACTGACATTGTAATTTGTTCTCGGGACTGATTAAATTCTCTTTGTGTCTGTCTGTCAGGAAAAATGTCATCAGTATTGGCCCGCGGAACGTTCGGCGCGGTATCAGTACTTTGTGGTGGATCCAATGGCAGAATACAACATGCCCCAATACATCCTGAGAGAATTTAAAGTGACGGATGCCAGGGTAAGACACGCTTAAGTACATGTGTGCTGCAAAAAGCATTTTCTTATTGAATATTTTTGTCTTATTTTCTGGTAAAAATGATCAAAAACATTCTTAAAACAAGAACAATTTACTAAAATATTAAGTGGGGTTTAAACCAATGGAGTAAGAAAACTTGTTTTCCCTTTGAATCATGTTATTTTCTGAAGAAGAATTTAGTCTGTCAGCACACAAAGACATAAAACTCAGTCAGTCAGTCTGTCAGTCAGTCAGTCTGTCAGTCAGTCTGTCAGCACACAAAGACATAAAGCTCAGTCAGTCAGTCAGTCAGTCAGTCAGTCAGTCTGTCAGACAGTCATTCAGTCAGTCAGTCATTCAGTCAGTCTGTCAGCACACAAAAACATAAAGCTCAGTCAGTCAGTCAGTCAGTCAGTCTGTCAGCCAGCACACAAAGACATAAAGCTCAGTCAGTCAGTCAGTCGGTCTGTCAGTCAGTCAGTCATTCAGTCTGTCAGACAGTCATTCAGTCAGTCAGTCATTCAGTCAGTCTGTCAGCACACAAAAACATAAAGCTCTGTCAGTCAGTCAGTCAGTCAGTCTGTCAGCACACAAAAACATAAAGCTCAGTCAGTCAGTCAGTCAGTCAGTCTGTCAGCCAGCACACAAAGACATAAAGCTCAGTCAGTCAGTCAGTCGGTCTGTCAGTCAGTCAGTCATTCAGTCTGTCAGACAGTCATTCAGTCAGTCAGTCATTCAGTCAGTCTGTCAGCACACAAAAACATAAAGCTCTGTCAGTCAGTCAGTCAGTCAGTCTGTCAGCACACAAAGACATAAAGCTCTATCAGTCAGTCAGTCTGTCAGCACACAAAGACATAAAGCTCAGTCAGTCAGTCAGTCAGTCAGTCAGTCTGTCAGTCAGTCAGTCAGTCAGTCAGTCAGTCTGTCTGTCTGTCAGTCATTCAGCACACAAAGACAAAGCTCTGTCAGTCAGTCTGTCAGTCAGTCAGTCTGTCAGTCTGTCAGCACACAAAGGCAAAGCTCTGTCAGTCAGTCTGTCAGTCAGTCAGTCTGTCAGTCAGTCAGTCAGTCTGTCAGCACACAAAGACATAAAGCTCAGTCAGTCAGTCAGTCAGTCAGTCAGTCAGTCTGTCTGTCAGTCATTCAGCACACAAAGACAAAGCTCTGTCAGTCAGTCTGTCAGTCAGTCTGTCAGCACACAAAAACATAAAGCTCAGTCAGTCTGTCAGTCAGTCAGTCAGTCTGTCAGCCAGCACACAAAGACATAAAGCTCAGTCAGTCAGTCAGTCGGTCTGTCAGTCAGTCAGTCTGTCAGTCATTCAGTCTGTCAGACAGTCATTCAGTCAGTCAGTCATTCAGTCAGTCTGTCAGTCAGTCTGTCAGCACACAAAGACATAAAGCTCTATCGGTCAGTCAGTCTGTCAGCACACAAAGACATAAAGCTCAGTCAGTCAGTCTGTCAGTCAGTCAGTCAGTCTGTCAGCACACAAAGACATAAAGCTCAGTCTGTCAGTCAGTCTGTCAGTCAGTCGGTCAGTCAGTCAGTCTGTCAGCACACAAAGACATAAAGCTGTCAGTCTGTCAGTCAGTCAGTCAGTCAGTCAGTCTGTCAGCACACAAAGACATAAAGCTCAGTCAGTCTGTCAGTCAGTCAGTCTGTTAGTCATTCAGTCTGTCAGTCAGTCTGTCAGTCAGTCAGTCAGTCTGTCAGCACACAAAGACATAAAGCTCAGTCAGTCAGTCTGTCAGTCAGTCAGTCTGTCAGACAGTCAGTCAGTCTGTCAGCACACAAAGACATAAAGCTAAGTCAGTCAGTCAGTCAGTCAAACTGTCAGCATACAAAGACATAAAGCTCAGTCTGTCAGTCAGTCTGTCAGTCAGTCTGTCAGTCTGTCTGTCAGAGTCTGAGTCAGTCAGTCTGTCAGTCTGTCATGTCTGTCTGTCTGTCTAGCACAAAGACATAGAGCTGCAGTCTGTCAAGTCAGTCTGTCTAGTCAGTCAGTCTGTCAGTCTGTCTGCAGTCTGTATTAGTCAGTCTGTCTGAAGTCTGTCAGTGTCTAGTCTGTCCGTCGTCTGTGTCAGTGTCTGTCTGTCTGTCGTACAGAGACAGATGATCGTCAGTCTGTCTGATCAGTCTGTCAGTCAGTCTGTCAGCACACAAAGACATAAAGCTCAGTCAGTCAGTATGTCAGTCAGTCGGTCAGTCAGTCAGTCTGTCAGCACACAAAGACATAAAGCTCAGTCAGTCAGTCTGTCAGTCAGTCAGTCTGTTAGTCATTCAGTCTGTCAGTCAGTCTGTCAGTTAGTCAGTCTGTCAGCACACAAAGACATAAAGCTCAGTCAATCAGTCTGTCAGTCAGTCAGTCAGTCAGTCTGTCAGCACAAAAAGACATAAAGCTTTGTCAGTCAGTCTGTCAGTCAGTCAGTCAGTCTGTCTGTCAGTCATTCAGCACACAGACAAAGCTCTGTCAGTCAGTCTGTCAGTCAGTCTGTCAGCACACAAAAACATAAAGCTCAGTCAGTCTGTCAGTCAGTCAGTCAGTCAGTCTGTCAGCACACAAAGACATAAAGCTCAGTCAGTCAGTCAGTCGGTCTGTCAGTCAGTCAGTCTGTCAGTCATTCAGTCTGTCAGTCAGTCATTCAGTCAGTCAGTCATTCAGCCAGTCAGTCAGTCAGTCTGTCAGTCAGTCTGTCAGCACACAAAGACATAAAGCTCAGTCAGTCAGTCTGTCAGTCAGTCAGTCAGTCAGTCAGTCAGTCAGTCAGTCAGTCAGTCAGCACACAAAGACATAAAGCTCATTCAGTCAGTCTGTCAGTCAGTCAGTCAGTCAGTCAGTCTGTCTGTCTGTCAGTCATTCAGCACACAGACAAAGCTCGGTCAGTCAGTCTGTCAGTCAGTCTGTCAGCACACAAAAACATAAAGCTCAGTCAGTCAGTCAGTCAGTCTGTCAGCACACAAAGACATAAAGCTCAGTCAGTCAGTCAGTCGGTCTGTCAGTCAGTCAGTCTGTCAGTCATTCAGTCTGTCAGTCAGTCATTCAGTCAGTCAGTCATTCAGCCAGTCAGTCAGTCAGTCCGTTAGCACACAAAGACATAAAGCTCAGTCAGTCAGTCAGTCACTCAATCAGTCTGTCTGTCAGTCAGTCAGTCTGTCAGTCAGTCTGTCAGCACACAAAAACATAAAGCTCTATCAGTCAGTCAGTCTGTTAGCACACAAAGACATAAAGCTCAGTCAGTCAGTCTGTCATTCAATCAGTCTGTCATTCAGTCAGTCTTTCTGTCAGTCAGTCACTCAATCAGTCTGTCTGTCAGTCAGTCAGTCAGTCAGTCAGTCAGTCAGTCTGTCCATCAGTCAGTCTGTCAGCACACAAAGACATAAAGCTCAGCCTGTCAGTCAGTCTGTCAGTCAGTCTGTTAGTCATTCAGTCAGTCAGTCAGTCAGTCTGTCAGCACACAAAGACATAAAGCTCAGTCAGTCAGTCTGTCAGCCAGTCAGTCTGTCAGTCAGTCAGTCAGTCTGTCAGCACACAAAGACATAAAGCTCATTCAGTCAGTCAGTCAGTCAGTCTGTCAGCATACAAAGACATAAAGCTCAGTCTGTCAGTCAGTCTGTCAGTCAGTCTGTCAGCACACAAAGACATAAAGCTCAGTCAGTCAGTCTGTCAGTCAGTCTGTCAGTCAGTCAGTCGGTCAGTCAGTCAGTCTGTCAGCACACAAAGAAATAAAGCTGTCAGTCTGTCAGTCAGTCTGTCAGTCAGTCAGTCGGTCAGTCATTCTGTCAGTCAGTCAGTCAGTCAGTCTGTCAGCACACAAAGACATAAAGCTCAGTCAGTCAGTCTGTCAGTCAGTCAGTCTGTTAGTCATTCAGTCTGTCAGTCAGTCTGTCAGTCAGTCAGTCAGTCTGTCAGCACACAAAGACATAAAGCTCAGTCTGTCAGTCAGTCAGTCTGTCAGTCAGTCAGTCAGTCTGTCAGCACACAAAGACATAAAGCTCAGTCAGTCAGTCAGTCAGTCAGTCAGTCTGTCATTCAGTCAGTCTGTCAGCACACAAAGACATAAAGCTCAGTCTGTCAGCACACAAAGACATAAAGCTCAGTCAGTCAGTCTGTCAGTCAGTCAGTCAGTCAGTCAGTCAGTCAGTCAGTCAGTCAGTCTGTCAGTCAGTCAGTCAGTCAAAAAAATCTGTCAGTACAGTAAAACAAAATACACTTGTGTGTAAAACTTCATGCTCTGAAGAAAGCCTAAACATCTTATGTAGTCTAGCTTCTCAAGTACATTTATTTTAAGGATTTAGATATTTTTTTACAGGATTAAGAGTAATATTTTTGCAGTACATCTTTGCATTAATATCAAAGATCTTACAAGAGGAAAAAACAAAGATCTAACGTGGATGTTCTTGATAGGAGTCATTATAAAGTATAATCGCGACCGGTAACAAGAGCATCTAATGGCTAGAAATAATATTTTACCTTGACATAATGCTAATGTACACATTTGCAACTATTTCTGATGCTCCAAACTTACTGCAAAACCCCACAGTGTGTACACAACAACATCTTTTTCTGATCAGTTGTGGATTCTGTTCATAGAATGAGGCAGACAATCTTTTATTTGTATGAGATCCTCAATAGCGTCAGATCCACATTTTCACTCATAACAGTATGAGAGTGTCCTCTTTCTGCTCGTATGAATGTAACACCTCTTAAGAAAGTGTTTCACTTTTGCCGCTGTTCAAACACTCCTCAGATCGCTTCATTGACTAGAATACAAAATGAAACAAATGACAAGGAATGCAAAGTAATCTCTTCAGTAATCAAAATTATTTTAGAAAGTAACTATTCTGATTACCAACAATTTCAATTGTAACTGTAGTGGATACAGTTACTCATATTTTGTATTTTAAATATGTAACGCTGTTACATGTATTCCGTTACCCCCCCAACCCCGTAAATAAATATAGCTCTACTTACTGTAGTATGTGGTTTATAGAACATGAATGAAATGACACACAGATGTCTGAGCTCCTCACATCATATTAACAAACAAGTGCTAAAAATTACCATGGAAATATCATGTTTTAAGGACATGTTTTATGGCTTCAGTGCTGGAAATTAGTATAAAGTGTGCCTTGGTATGAATTTCTTTTAAAAATTCTTTAAACATTTTCTTTAAAAATGTAGTTTATTTTTTTCAAAAACTACATTTTTATTTATTTATTCTTTTTTTTTTTTTAAGGTTTAGTTGGAGTGAATAGTGAAGGGTGGTTACAAATATAAGTATTTTGTTTTTGTTTTTTTGGTCACTTCTTTTTTTTAATACTCCAAAATGTGGAAAATAGTACTGGTAAAATTTGACTGGAATGGTGTATAATAGATATTTAATTATGCATTTATTTTGCAGGGAGTGAGTTCAGTACACTGCAAATAAAAAAATAAAAATAACATAAAAAATTAGATGCATTTACTTATTAAATATATATATATATAAATGGCGTATTAAGTTTATTTTTCTCACCCCCTTGGCATTTTTTTTAACCTTCAAAATTTTGTGCGTTTTTAAGCTTTAAAATAATTGAGCTAATTTGGTAAGATAAAAAAAAATCATAACTATAGTGTCACTTAATTTCGCTTTTCAAGTTAATTTATGTTTATATATTTTTCCTGGAATACAAGGCAAGAAAATAATTTCTTAATTTTTAAGTTTGATTTTTGCTATAATATTGTGTTGTTTCCTTGACTTTGGGTCCTAGTTAATGATGTCATGTACAGTAACATCAGCCATGAACATAGTCAGTGCTCATGACTTTTTTAAATTATTATGCTAACGAGGACCTGGGTTCAAATCTAGGAGTAGGGTTAGGTCCTGATCCCATCCCCCCTCTGTCTCCCACCTCTCTCAAGTCAATTCTATATTTTTCTGTCTAAAACAATGCAAAAAGCCAACAAATAAGTAAATAAATAAACAATAATAAACATTTGCCATGATAAGCATAAATGTGACTGTAAGTTATTCATGAACCGTGTTTGTTTGTGTTTTCTCTGGTTTCAGGACGGACAATCGCGAACCGTCAGGCAGTTTCAGTTCACAGATTGGCCGGAACAGGGAGTGCCAAAATCAGGGGAGGGCTTCATCGACTTCATCGGCCAAGTGCACAAAACAAAAGAGCAATTTGGTCAGGACGGACCCATCTCGGTCCACTGCAGGTAAGAATAAAAAGTAATCCAAAATAAAATAGAGCTGCACTGTAACTTAAGCACAATCTAAAGAATCAATGATGATTTGACAGTCCTTGAACACAACATTAGTTACACAAGAATAAGAAACCACTATTTCGTGGACATAACTTAGAAAGCAAAACGGATTGTGTGTTGATGAAGTTCATTTGGCGTCTCAAACCAAATATCTTGGATTTGTCTCGGCAGTGCTGGTGTGGGCCGGACCGGAGTCTTCATCACCCTGAGTATCGTTCTGGAGAGGATGAGGTATGAAGGTGTGGTGGACATCTTCCAGACAGTCAAGATGTTACGGACACAGCGGCCAGCCATGGTTCAGACCGAAGTATGTAACGGTATCACACTCAAAACACAGTCACGGTACCGCAACAAAAAGTACTGTTTAAAAAACATAATGCAACAAATTATTGCTGCCTCTTTGCACAAATACGGTACATTTTGGGATCAGGGCCGGTACTGAGATGCGATTTTTAGGGTGGGCAAATGGTTGTCTCTTCTTTAGACTGGGAGGGGGGTGTCAGAAGTTTTGGGGAGGCACAAGATAAACCTAGGGGGCAATGTCCCCCACTGGCCCTCCCTTAGACCCGGCCATGTTTATGTCATAATCAGTATTGGAGGCAAAACATGTATTTTTTCTTGTAAGAACTTCTAGATATGTATCATAATTTTACAAATTCAGTAGAATTCATTGGAAAACTATAATCAAAACTAGTTCATTATTTACTAGCAAAAATGTTATAATTGCATGCAACCCTGTTACAGCATGATTTTTCCATAAAATTATGACAAGAAGTAATGGCAGGGCGACAAGTAAACCAAAAATAAATAACCAATTTTCACAAAAATTTTTGTGTTGACTGCTTTTGGCAAGCTCAACCATTCAACCCTGTAACATAAGTTATTGTAAGAAAAATTATGAAATATGAAAACATTAATGGGAAACTAAAAGTTTATTAATAACATTTTGTTCCAAGCTTCGGTATCAGGGTTGAAAAAATTACAAACCTTATATAAATTATCAATTAATGTTCTGAAGGTTAAGCACATTTGACTTATCATCTCAAAAAAGTACTTAATTTTTTGCCCTGTTTATGGAAAGTGCCAGCTAATACTGTTTGGGTTGGTTTGATGATTTGATTAAGCGAGAATACACCTTTCATTATTTTGAGATGTCCTCTATGATAGTGAATAATGTAGCAGTTCTTTAATGAATAAACATGCTTGCTTTGCATTTGTGCCACTGACGATAAATGAATGCGCCGGATGCTTGGCTTTGTATGGCCCGCTAACGTTCATTCTCATTTATAACGACAAACCCGTCAGGCTAGCCATCCAAATTGGTTCAGATAAGCAATTTCATGGCTAATCCGCAGAACGGCCCGTTCGCGTGCCTCACTGGGGGGAAATTATTTTCTGCGATCAATGCAGACAGTGAGGTGATGAGGCTTGAGCCTTATGCTCTGCAGAATACAATCACGCCTTCTCACCTCAGAGTGCTTGTGAGATGAGCGACACAAAAGCAGTGACGTTTGACGTACACGCAGCCTTTCAAGTCGCAGAATGCTGGTTTGTGTGTTGCTATGGAGATGAGGAGCACGAATCCATGAATTCTCTGAGAAATCCATAAAACCTGTTCAGAAGATGTGACGAGACGTCACTGATGCGCTTTTACAAAACAATCCCTTGATTCTTTGAATATGTGGAGGAATGTGAAAAAGAAATCTGTTTTTCATGCTGCTTTGTTTTGAAGCAACTTAAAGTCAACATGAAATCAGAATTCATTATAAATATTAAAATTCAAAATTATATACTTCTAATATACTAAATTTACTTAGTAAATATACTATTCAAATATATTAAATGTAAAATGTATAATATATATAATGCAAATATATATTTTAATATTTTAATATCTAAAAATCTAAAAATATTTTATATATAAAAATATATACAAATTATTTTGATGAAAACAAGGTATACAGTATGTTAATTAAATTACATGCATTTTATATTTATTCTCTCTATTTCTTTTTATTTAATATATATTATTAAAAGGACATAAAGTTGCTTCCACGTGTTATGCATCTACCTTGCTAGCATAAAATTTTCCCCTTTTTAATGTCATTATTCCATATAATAATAATAATAATAAATATAGCTGCAAGCAGCAATTATGGGGCCAAGCACCAAAACTGCAAGCATCGCACCATAGTTAGCATGACACATTTTATGTTTATGACATAGAAAGTAACCCCTCGCTACTTCACATGTATATGTATCCATTTGTTCCACAGTTCAACACACAATTCACTGCACCACCCTGCCACAAGGTGAACAGCCGCCAAAAGGGACATACCAATCTGTGAATTAGCACACCTAAGCACAGTGTTCACCACGGTCAGCTTCGTATTGGCATTCTAAATTTAGAGTACAAAATTGTTGCTGAGAAAATGTTTTTGGTATATCAATGTGGTTTGAATTGAAGCAGGAATTACACAGTGAAGTAAGGCTTACATTATAGTAAGCAAAACATGAAGACTCAAAGGTCAACTAAAGTACAATTTTGAAAACCATCCTTTGGTGGAGTCAAACTCACATTCTTTGGATTGTAGACCAGAGCACTAACCTCTATGCCACACAATCGACAAGTCTGCCTGATGCCAAAGAGACATTCTAAGTTGAGAGTTCATAACGTTTGCTGAGAAAATATTGTTACAGCTAAGAAGTTTTAAATTGAAGCTGGAATTATGCAGTGGTAAACAAAATTAAAAATGTTAAAACCAGGACTTTTTACCAGACTTAATCCGATGCTTTAAACACTGTACCACTCAGTTGACATAACTCAACTATGGCAAAGAGACATCCCGAGTTTAGAGTCAGCACACAAGTGTGGGTTATCTTTTGATCTATAAGTGGCTCTGTCTCCAAACTGCTCAGGTATCCTCAGGACATGATGTCGATAAAGCATACCATTTATTTCATAGAGGCAGTATGGCCGATATGGGAAAAATTGGTATCGTTGCAATCCTGATGGCCTAAGGATTCCATAGAAACTAGATTTTAGGACATACATTTCAAAAGTTACAGGCAAAAATAGCCATTTTCCACATTTCTTGACCCATAGGTGGCACTCTCTCCAAACTTTACATGTACCCTCAGATCATGGCCCTGATGAAGCATACCAATTTTCACTTTGACAGCACAAAGCATTAATAATAATAATACTAACATATACAATAGGTGCCACAGCACTTTCTGTGCTTTTCCCCAAATGGCATAATGACATCATCATTCTTTCAAGAAGAGAAATCTTAAAGTCTCATCTTTTTTTATCAATTTATCAGATGTTTGATTATTTTTGTCAGTAGAGACGATCTTAAAACATCAACCTTGTTACCATGATTTTGACTTGGAAGCAGGAAATTAAAAAATGGATATTAGAAATATCAGCATAAAATTTTCTTTCTGAGAAAAACCTTGACGTGTCCCATGAGTGTAATGTCAGATTAAAGTTTGAAATTGTCAACCCTGTTACCCTTTCTGAATGTCCCCAACATAATTTGAAGTGTATTCATTTAGCTTGAGATTGCACCATGTAATTTATTTACACACAAAAAAATTTGAATTTATGTCAAATGTGCTTAAATAATGACCTGCCACACCTGTCTGTCTGTCTGTCTGTCTCTTGCAGGATCAGTACCAGTTTTGTTACCGAGCCGGGTTGGAGTATCTCGGGAGCTTCGACCACTATGCAACGTAAGACCGTTGGTGTGTCGTCAGGGAGATGGAACGGCCATCGGACATCCAGAGGTCATTTAATTCTTCTGAGCCATAATTACCTGCTTGTGAAAAGAACTTCAACTCTTCGTCCACAACTCGATTACTTGTTGGATGTGCAACGTAAAACTAGAAATACTTACAAACCACAATAACGCAAAAGACAACTATCCAGGTGGACCAAGAAAAATGAACCAGATCTGATTGCAAAATAAATACATAAATAATAGTAATAATAATCATTTCAGACAGGTGAATCTAGACTGTTGAAGCATCGTGTGGAATAATCGTTTGCTTCGAGGATTCATGAAAACGAACATTCTGGAGTGAACGAACACAGATGTTGTGAGACGGGGAGCTCAATACACATTGTAAAGAGTTTTTTTTTTGTTGTTGTTGTTGTTGTTGTTGATGTTCCACAATCAGAACCAGGAGAAATTTCACTGACAACGAGAGGAGACTTCATCAACACCACCACCATCATCATCGTCATCATCATCGTCGTCATCGGTGCAGAAGACAAAAGTAACAGACACAACTAAAAGTAATAATTATGACACACTGATCATTAAGATAAGAGGTCTGGTTGAAATGACGAGGAATAACACAAATAACACATTTATTGTTTTGTTTATTGTGACCCATGTTTCATATTTACCTTTTTTATAAAAACAATCATCCGCAGAGAAAACTGCGCAAATACTTTTTTTTTTTTTTTTTTTTACCATGTTTATTGTTTTTTTAAGTCGTAGATGTCCTGCCTATGTGCCCTTCTTTATTTCGTTTTTATTGCTAGTAATTTGTGGCATTTTTTTTTTATCCATCCTGTGTGAACACAAACAACAAATACACACACACACACACACACACACACACGCAGAGTATAAAGGTTAGCAGATATCGAAGTTCTTCCATGAGCAGAGAAAGTTTAAAAGAGATGATGTCTTTATTTATATAATGTTAAAATGTATATTCACAAAATATTATTAATATGTGAGGATATATAGATATATATATATATATATAAAAATGGATAATACATGGAAATGATGATGGGTTTTGTGTAGAGAGAAGTTTTCCACTGGAATGCACATCAGAATGATGGACGAATAGAGTTTAACGCATCTTTTCTTGTGCAATAAATAGATCGTTTATGGCCGAGGGTACGATCGCTATCGATTTCTCAAACTCTGGGAGAGTTCATGGGTCAAAGATCATTGTGCTCCATCCGTTAAGGCACCGGTACAAAGACGTCACGTTCTGACAGTGCGTGTTTTCATTCTTTTGCATTTAGAGTGCCTTATATTTATGCCTGTTCTTTTGTACAATATTCATGTAATATTTTAAGTAGGCCATGAACGAGTATTTATCGATTGATTTCCCTCATGTACGAATTTCTATTATATGAAATTATATATGCAAATACGCAATTCCATCGTTCATGTTTTATTTTCTGTGGCCTTAATCTGGCTTAGATAAAAAATAACAAATAAAATAAAGCGACAAATGGTAACAGCGAAACGAGCTAAATAAAATTGTTCAAGGCCTGATACTGTTAAAACATTTATTTTATTTTTTATTTTTTATCATTGATTGGAATAACATTTGATTATTCAATATGGCATGTGTAGAAGTCAGAAAACTTGATGGAATTTTTCTTTTCAGCTACAGAAATTTTCTCGTCATTTACGCAAAAACCGAATTTCAATTTTCAATGCGAGAAACTGCGGTTTCAGTTCATAACAAATGGTCACAATATACATATAGTTAAAATAATAACGACGTTCTTTGGACATAATTCTAAATTTCTGGCAAAGCTCTAGATTTTTAGCTACAATAGTGAACATTTTAACCGATATTTGAAACTTGAACCTCTTATGTGGGCTTTGTGGATGTGCATTCCAGACGCTTTATTTTACCCCTTCGAATAGATTGTTTTATTGTCAGTCTCATATCACTTTAACAATGTTTTTCTTTTTTAAATGTTTACATTCTCTCACATGCGTCACAATGTTGAGCAACAAGAAGCTGATCGTGTTACATAGCTACATGTAACCGACAGCACCACCTAGTGTCCAGCGCTTCAATGTCAAACTGCTCCGCATCGGTTTTCTTTGCGTTCTGGATCTAATTTGAATATGCATGAGTCAAACAGCATCGGGGGCAAGTAGGAAGAATTGCACTTTGTATCTCTTTATCTCTATGCACTGCCCTACTGATTTCGCACCCCATTACAGATTTTACTTGAACCTGACTGTACGAATCTCCTTCAGACTTTGTGTGTATGTAAATAACACAGAAAAGAGACTGCCCAAGTAATACAAAAGAAAAAAAAAAAGATTACGAAAATGTGAAAAAAAAGAATCATTTGATGAAGAGTGTCTTTAGCAGGTTCTTCCCCCGTTCAGCCGCTTGAAAGGCTAAAGTGTCGCAAATGAACGCAAATGTAAACGTGGTGTTTTTCAGCTCCCTGTAACTCACATCTGAATGCATAGACTGAAATTAATGAATCCAATTCAATTGTAAAGAAAAAATGGCTTGTTAAAAAAAAGAATCATAAAATTACCTCTGATTAGTTGTAAATGTAAACTGTTTTTTCATTTGATTTGATTTAATTTCCTCTGAATGAATGGAGTGCTTTTTATTTTCTTACTTAGATGACATTGGTGAAAAGACACGTCTGTACGAGAAGCCGTCCTTCTGTACTTTGCTGACACAAGTTCCATTTGTTATAAATGAATTCTATTAAAAAACGTAAGTGTTATGCACAAACGCGTCTTTTTCCCCCCTCATCTGATCTTTGATAATCAACAGGAATCATCTGCCTAATAGTTCAACTCTGTTACGGGAAAAATTAGAATGGCCAGTCTTGTTTTTTGTTTTTTTTACAGATTTGAATTTTCTTGGCACAAAGCATGAAAATATCACTCTAAATACTGTTAAAATAATCGGTACTTCATTAGGTCGTTATTATACTTCATAACATTCAACCCTGAACCAATGTTTGAACACAATAGGGTTGACATGTTTTAAAAGAGAAATGTCATGGGTTATTAATATATTAGATTTGACATTTTTAAGTCAGTGGGGTCAATCTGTAAACATTAAAATACTCACTGTTTCAAAAGTATAGACACAAGACATAAACAATATGTGTGTTAACATGATTTTACTGTCATAAAATCACTTACTAGCCGCATCTGTGGAAAGTTATAGACAACTTTGTCTCCATGACGATGTAATGCGTAAACCCTAAAATGAGGATTTAAACAACTTTACAGCTCAAATAATACACAAGTTTTAACAGAAGTATTAACAAAAGTGCTTTTATAAAATCATAATCTTCACATTTCTGCCTTTAAACCCTCTAAAAATTGACCCCATTGACTTCCATTGTAAGTGTCTCACTGGAACACACATTTGTGCTTTTTTAAAGAAAAGGAGGAACGAGTCAAAATCATTGTTTTGGTAATCAACATTATGCCACAAATGCTGTCGATTGAGCTTAACCCGGAGTAATGTTTTGACGTTCACCATGTTTTGTACATTTTGTATGAATATGTGAGATTCTGAAAAAAAAAAACCCACTGCAGACACAATGCAACGGTCAAAGACATCCGTCTGCCGCATGAGTACATAAACCAGACGGAGGCAGGAGTTTGAGTTCGAGAGAAGTAGCTGATGAAAGAGGAGAGATTATGAGAAAAACTGGAGTGTGAGCAAGAGCAAGGTAAAGGACACAGCGGTAACTGGACCGAAGGTTAATGACTTCACCTCTCCCATGTGCCAAAATCCCACAATCCCCTGCTGATGCACAGGCCCGTCCTCTATTCTGTGTTTAAAACTCTCTCTTCCTGCTCCTTTATTGAAATTCAGTCATGAATTACTCACCCTCATGTGAGCTGTTCCAATCTTACAGAAGCCCTGAACTGCTGAGAATGTTATGGCTGCAGGCACTGCTCCAAATCACCATTAAAGATATAGGGAGCCCCTAACCTTACCCTTTCCCTAACCATAACCATGAGTGGAAGTGATGCCCCCTTTTGGAAGTGGCGCAAACCCTTTTAAAATAACCCCGCCCTATTTTGGAGATTCCACTCCCATTTGGAGATCTCCGGTCTGCAGCTATACCTACTTGGAACCACTAGGTGATTATTTTTTTTTTTTTAGGTGTCTTAGTGCCTTCCTGAGCCTATGTGCAAGATTTTATTTTCTCTCCAGAATTCTTTTTCCTTCTCTGATTATTTCTTTTTTATTTTCTAGATATTTTCTCTTTCTCTCCGGAATTTATAATTTTTTCTTCTCTGATTATTTATTTATTTTTTTCTCTGTGGAATTTTTTTTTCTTCTATGCTTTTTTCTTTTTCTCTGATTATTTATTTGTTTTCTCTCTGAATTTTTTTTCTCTCTGAAAATTTCAAATACCATATGAAACAGATGTAACCTGAGGTATATACATTTATTTGTGGGATTTAATGCATTAGAAGACGGTCTAAAATTATAAATCTTTTTTTTTAATTATTTGCAAAACATTCTTGTTATTGTATTATACTATTCTGTACTCTGTAAGCATAAGATTTCATGCTTACAGATAGTGGCTCCTGGTGGCCAAGGTTGGTACCACATGCTAATTGTTAGCTAGCAAAAAAATAATAATTCTCATGCGTTGCCTCCAGAGGTGGGTAGTAATGCTCCGTTACATTTACTTGAGTAACTTTTTGGAAAGAAAAAGTACTTTTAGAGTAGGTTTAAAAGTGGGTACTTTTTACTCTCAAGTAAATTTCTAATAAAAACATTTTTACTTTTACTTTTTTACAATGGGCGGCGTTCCTGTCGTTACATTACTAGGTTTAATTTGAATTAATGTATAATTTATTGAGAGATTATTGAATGGGACTTTTATGACAGCTGAAGTTCACACAGCTGTGCACGCTGTCACAGACTGTCACTCAAGCTGAGTCCATCACTGCTGCAGCATTATGCTCTTCAAACAAAGTGAAACACTTTCTTCGCTCCGCACAGTGAAAAAAGAATAGTTTCGTCATGCAATGCCTTCATTTAACACCAAGACAAGCGGATATTTCAAGATTAAAATTGCAGCTCCAACTTAAGGCAGCACGCTGAGGTAAGTTTTGGCTCTAATGATAATGTGGGCTTTTCTGTGTAATGTGATGGTCATTTTCAGGGTGATTCTGTAAATATGGGCTCTTGTGACATCAGTTTTTAGGTGTACATCAGTGCAGCAATTTATCAGTGTTCTTTGTCCCATGTCCCGCATGTCATTAGCAGTATTTACGCATTTACCCCACACCCTCGCGGGGATACTGGAAACTATTGCAGCTACTTCGGGCTGATTAACTGTATAAACCCACGTAAGTGTAAATGCCTTTTGCTCTGCTGAACGTGTGATTGACAACTGAAGCATGAACAGACAGCATTTCTGTGTGTGCAGAGCGAGATGTACGGGCGCGAGGCGATCGAATTGTGAAGAGAGTGGCTGTGTCCGAAATTGTTCACTTTTTTCCTATATAGTGAATGGCAGTGAGTGCACTATATCTCAGCAGTGAGTGAGCAAAATGAGTGAGTGAATTCGGAAGCTGACGTATACACCGAGTGTCGGAGCTCTGGGGCTGTCACAGAAACAACGTCACATATGAACTTTTAAAATACTTGGGCCTTACTTGTTATTCTTATTAAATAATATATTAATACAATAAATTTTCATTCTGTTTGTCATTTTTAATATCATGTTATTATAAAGAGTAAACACATTTTATCAAATGTACATTATTGTATTTATTTGTTATACTTTAGTATCATTAATCTCCAATACAAGATGGGTAGTGTTTTTGGGTGCATAGCGCCCTCATCCGACCAAATTATCATAACCTACATGTTATAACCGAATAATTAAATCATCCACAGAATTATCATTTTCACTGTGTGCAGTCCCCTGAGTTAAAATAATATCACCTCAGTGAATTATTTAGTAAATAAAGAATTCTTCAGCTTAATGGCAAAATTCTGTATAAATATAAATAAAGAGTATATTTTAAAATGTATCTGCATGTTTTGCCTCTCTATATGTTAAGTTATTTTAATCAAATAATGAAAAAAAGTAATTTAATACATTCAGTATGAAATAAAACATTGCAGGAGTGAAGGAAGCAGTAAACTCCCAGCTCGTACGTCTTCCCTGTGGTGGATTATGGGAAATTAACCATCGTCGAGTGTATGTCGAATGTACACTCGAAATTAGAGTGCACTGTGGGTAAGAATGAGTGAATAAAAGTAGGGAACGAGTGGCTCACTCAGAATTCAGACACTCCTACAAAATGGTAGACACCCGAAAAAGTGCACTATATAGTGGATAGGGGGTGGTTTCAGACACAGCGAGTGTTGCGCGACCGAGGTTGGTGCCCTACACAGGCTGTGTACTCTGCGTTTAGAGAGCGGCGGTACTGCTGTACAGAACTAATGATCTAAATTATTTAGACTCTGAAAACTGTAACTACACTGAAATAAGAATCCATGCAGGACTTTAAAAACTATGAAATAGCAAAAGTAGGCATTAATAAAACATGATCTTGCTTTGGTTTATGTTTCAGCATTATATATAATGTCCCTGTGGGGGGAACTGTGTTCACTTTTTCACTGTAATAATTACTAGAAAGGTTTCCAAACCTCTCTTCTTACTGACAAATTCATGCAGACCTGAGAAGAGCCCTTAAAGGGATAGTTCACCCAAAAATTACAATTCTCTCATCATTTATTCACTCTCATGCCATCCCATGTGTTTGACTTCCTTTGACCTGTTGAACTCAAATGAAGCTTTTTAGAAGAATTTCAATGCAAGTGAATGGGTGCCAACATTTTAAAGCTAAAAAAAATAAAAATAAGTCAGCATAAAAGTAATCAATAAGACTCCAGTGGTTAAATCAATATCTTCAGAAGCGAAGTGATAAGTGTGGATGAGAAACAGAGAAACAGAGCACTTTCACAGTCTTCTCTGCATAATGCCCCCTGCAAGGGCAGGGAGTAGAATGTTTTGCGAAAAATGACAAATATTGATCTGTTTCTCACCCACACCTATCAAATCACTTCTGAAGATATGGATTTAACTACTGGAGTCGTATAGATTACTTTTATGCTGCCTTTTTGTGCTTTTTGGAGCATCAACATTTTGGCACCCATTCACTTGCACTGTACTGAACTACAGAGCTGAAATATTCTTCTAAAAATCATAATTTGTGTTCTGTAGAAGAAAGGAAGTCATACACATCTGGGATGGCATGAGGGTGAGTAAATGATGAGAGAATTTTCATTTTTGTGTGAACTATCCCTTTAAAGTGATACCTCAACCATAATTTAATATTCTGTCATCATTTCCCTAGTCTCATGTTGTTCCAAACCCGTGTGACCTTCTGTATTCTGTGGAACACAAAAGATGTTAGACAGAATGTTAGGGACTGACAGTCTCGTTCACCATTCACTAACAAAAATATGGAGAAAAATCACATTCACTGAAAGTAAAGAGTGACTCAGGCAAACATTCTGTCTAATATCTCATTGTGTTGCATGGAAGAAAGAAAGTCATACGGGTTTGGAACAACATGATGGTGAATGATGACAGAATTTCCATTAATAATTATAATTATGTAATACGTGCTAAATGTGTATTATGTAATGGAATATAGGGTAGTTGACATCCATTATGTCAATTGTGAAAATAACGAGTTACTCACTACTTGAGTACTCTTTTAATTGGATACTTTCTTATTCAAGTAATTATTTATGTTAGTACTTTTACTTCTACTTGAGTAATTATGTTTTTTAAATGTAATTGTACTTTTACTTGAGTACAGTTTTTGGCTATTCTACCCACCTCCAGTTGCCTCTAGAAAAATATTCAGACAAAACAAATTCAGAGACAAAAAGAAAATTTCAGAGAGAAAAAACAAAGCAGAGGAAAAACATTGTATGACATAGGCTCAGGAAGGCACTAAGTTACCTAAATAAATAAAAAAATTCACCTTTTTTTTTTCACCTTGCGGTTCAGGGCTTCAGTACAAACTTGTTTTACTTTCAGCCTTTTAAGGAACAAAAAAATTAGTATTTAAAGAATGTACCTATTGCTCTTTTCCATATGAGTGAATGGGTACTGGGACTGTCAGGCTCCAAACTGACAAAAAAAAAAGCATCATAAAAGTATCATAAAAATAGTCCATATGACTCATGCGCTATATTCACAGTCTTCTGAAATCATTCATTAGCCTAGTGTGAGGAACAGGTCGAAATTTGAAGTCGTTATTCACTGAAAATCTTCCACTAAGTTGTATAGACTATATAAATGTTGCATCTACGCCATTTGACTCCATTGACGGCAAACTCACGTGTCTCGTGACCAAACTTTATTAATGTCAATGGTCGGAGGGAATGGTTATCAATGAATTCCAACTTAAATTTGGCTCCTCTCCTCACACAAAGCTATCATATGACTTCAGAACACTTGGAACAGTAAATGAGTAGACTACTTTCATTTCTATATTTATTGTAATTTTAGAGCTTAAGCAGCCCCAGTCCCCATTCACTTTCATTATGTCAAAGAAAAACTAGGACATTCTTCAAAACTTCACCTTTTGTGAGTGAGTAAATGTCAGAACTGTTGTTTTTGGCTGAACTATTCCTTTAAATGATTTGTACAGCACAGAATATTGAAAAGCTTTTATAGATGTTGAATCACTGTTATTGATAAAAAAAAATGTCATGTGATGTTGTTAATAATCCAGTGGTAGTCTGTTTCCACCTGAGCTCTGCAGCCGTGAATAAATCCAGTACCATTTGCTTTTGACCCCTGGGTGCGCCGTACTGATTATTCCGGGCTGGCAAAGGCAAAGACTTCATCAGCTTAATCAAAATAAATCGCCAGAGCAGCAGAAAGTGAACGGCGTTTCCCTGGAGACCCGTGGCCTCTTAACGCTGTGCAAATCGATTAAAGGCAACCAGATGTGGCAACTCAGCATTTCCAGTGTGAGTCTGTCTGCGGAATTGGCCATACGTCATTCGAGCGCCAACCAGGACTCGCCTTTCCACCTCCCTTCGGCGTACTGATGAGAAGTCTCCAGAATGGCATGTGGAAAATCAAGTTGAGAACTCCTGATGGTGTATTTGTGTGACAAGTCAGAGGCGGTTTAGAGTTCAGGATAACTGCAGCTGAGATTGAGCGGTGTTCACATACTGGATGCAAAATTCACTCAGTGTTGTGGGTGGCTGCCAACTTGGCAATGCCAGGGGTGTTGACATGCGGTTGCTATGGTATTCTTAGTGGTTGTTAGCGTGTTGCTATGTGGTTGCCAGGGATTGCCATGCAGTTGCTAGACTATTCTAAATGGTTGCTAGAGTGTTTCTACGGCATTCTGAATGGTTTTTAGTGTATTGCTGTGCAGTTGCTAGGGTGTTGTGTGTGTGTGTTTTATTGTGTTGATATGCAGTTGATACAGTGCTTTGAATGGTTGTTAGTGTTTTGCTATGCAGTTGCTAGGGTTTTCTTAATGGTTTTCAGTGTAATGCTGTAAAAGGGTGTTGTGTTTTTTTTTAGTGTGGTGATATGCAGTTGCCAAAGTGTTCTGAGTGGTTGTCAACGTGTTGTTATGTGGTTGCCAGGGACTGCCATGCAGTTTCTAAGGTATTCTAAATGGTTGTTAGTGGGTTTCTATGCAGTTGCTAGAGCATTCTGGATGTTTTTTTAGTGTATTGCTGTGCAGTTGCTAGGATGTTGTGTGTGCTTTTTATTGTGTTGATATGCAGTTGCTAAGGAGTTCTGAGTGTTTTTCAGGTTGTTACAGTATGTGCTTATCATTGTAATGTGATTGCTAAGGTGTTCTGGGTGGTTACCAGACTGTTGATGAGGTTGCCGGTGTGTTTCTATGCTGTTACTAGGGTGGTAGATGTGGTTGCCAGAGTGTTGCTAATGTGGTTGCTAGGGTATTGTGGGTGGTTGCTAGGTCATTGCTATGTGGTTGCTAAGGTGTTCTGAGAGTTTTTTAAGGGAGCCGCTATGTTGTTGCTAGGGGGTTCTGAGTGGTTGTCTGAGAGTTGCTATGTACTATGCATTTTTTTTAAGCGTTGTGGTTGCCAGGTCAAGGCTATATAGTTGCTAAGATGCTCAGAGTGGTTTTTGTGTTTTGCTATGGGGTTTCCAGAGTGTTTCTGTGCAGATACTAGTGTGGTCAAGGTGGTTTCCAGATTGTTAATATGGTTGCTGGGGTGTTCTAAGTGGTTGTTAGTGCATTACTTTGTGGTTGCTAGGGTGTTCTGGGTGGTTACCAGAATATTGATATGAGGTTGCCACTGTATTTTTATGACAATACTAGGGTGGGTGAGGTGGTTGCCAGAGTGTTGCTAATGTGGTTCCTAGGGTACTGTGGTTCGTTGCTAGGGTGTTTCTATATGCTATGCTAATTTTTGTTTGTTTGTTAGTTTTTAGCATTGTTATGTGGTTGCTAAAATGCTCAGAGTGGTTTTGTGGTTTTTAGCATGTTGCTATGGGGTTGTCAGTGCATTTCTATGCAGATGCTAGGGTGATGTATGTGGTTGCCAGATTGTTAATATGGTTGCTAGGGTGTTCAAAGTGGTTGTTAGTGCAGTACTTTGTGGTTGCTAGGGTATTCTGGGTGGTTGCTAACTGGCTCAAGTCAAAAGAGCTCCACCATCAAGTCTCTGATTTTCTGATCTCTAGATATGACTGAGTCCCTCCTTCAATGTAAGTCTATCATCTTGCACCAGGTGAAAATGGTAAGTGTGATCTCTTAATAAAGTAACAGCACACCTCTCAACAAGACACATATTCTGAGGTATTATTCGTGGAGCACAAACGGGACAAGTTAGACACTGAAGTTTATTATTTGGGGTTAGCGGTTTGTTGAGGAATATTAATTGTGATGCTTGACCTAACACACACCACTAATAAAACCCCTGCGATGTGATTCACTAATGACATGAGCTTCAAACGACAAGTATATTTTTGTCCCTTTTGTATGATAAACAATTTTGGTATTGTGTTGGGTCACCCAATGTGAAATCTTGCTCCAGAAGTAAAACCAGTTGAGAATCGCTGCTTAAAATATTGCTTCTTTTACAAAAATCCATGAACAACCCATTTAATTCCACACACAAGCCCTCGGAAGTGTTGTTTTTCTACAGGCTCAGGTGAACATTGATAAATTCTCCACAGAAAATCTGCAGCTCCACCTCGTTACGCGTCTGTCAGTCAGGTGGCGGGGGTGCCAGCGCCCGGAGAGCTGTTTTGTGGCGCTGTGAAATTGATAGTCTTCCCACAACTGGAGTCATCCGTCCGCCACAGTCTGAGGCGAATTCCATTTTCATCTCGGGGCGATGTCGTACCTGAGGCAGCGGAGCGCTGCAGAAACGCCGCAGACAGCTGTGTCGTCTAGAGACTGTTTCTCTGTCCTGCTACAGTGATAGTCTCATTACACTACCGCAGATGACCTGCAGACAAACACAGGATGAAATAATGAAAGAAAAGGGACATTAGAGAATACAGAAGAAAGGGGGAGACTGAATGAAGGGGGTTCACCAATAATAAAACAGATCAAAAAGGTCCATGGGACTATCATGTTTCCTTTGAAGTACATAAGAATACCACGCTAAAATCTTGGCATACAGTTGCCAAATACAAGATTTAAGCTCAATTGACAGCATTTGTGGCACAATGTTGATTACCACAAAGATACATTTTTCACTGTAACTTAAATGTTTGCTTTTTTAAAAGAAATGGAGGGACGAGTCTAAATTATTTTTTGTGTATATACCGTATACCTCAGTATTACCATCTGATACCATCACTGAATTTGTTTGTAGCAGACAACTCTGTCCTATCTGAAACACATGAATGAACAGCATAAATCATTTGCAGAGAGAACATAATTGACTTTTATTAAAAGCAGCTAATTACACTCCGACATTAACGATCATGAGCGAGTGGATGCTGGAGTGGTGCGTGTCAGTCAGAGGTGAAGGAGCATTTCCATGGAGACAGGTGTCAAAGTGAGTCTCTCAAAACCCTCCTCTATATAATTACACACCGCATGACATTTATAGAAACGCATGTAATGTAAAAGAGCTTCTCACACAATGTCCTGCATTTACATTGACGTCTGAAGACTTGATCTGTGTTGGCAGCATCCCATTCGGCAGATGGAATAATCGATTGGAGCCAATAGGAATTTCATGAGCAGTAGATGGTGAGGTATGTACAAGTCTTGAAATATAAATTCATATTTAATAAACTAACAAACAATATGATTGCAGCAGTTAATCCAGACACAATAAATATAAATGTACTGAGTGACACTAACTTCCTGAAAACGAAAAGTTTTGAATGGTCAAATCTCTCCATTCAGCCAGGTGCCGAGAATACTGTTCTCTCCTTATCTGAAAATATTACAGCTCATATTGAGATAAGAGCGACGATAACTGTGAGTCATATAGAGTTCAAATACAGTTCAAATATGGTCTGGTCACTTTGGCCATCCATCTGTTTTATAGATGAGACCATATGGAAATAATTTCATTCCCAATCATTATGACTTCTTCATCCGCATAGGCTGATATACAGACAGCATCTACACCGATCAGCCACAACATTATAACCACCTGCCTAATATTGTGTAGTTCCACCTCGTGCCACCAAAACAGTGCCAACCCAATACTGATATCCTTCTCACCACAATTGTACAGAGCGGTTATCAGAGTTACCATAGACTTTGTCAGTTCGAACCAGTTTGGCCATTCTCTGTTGACCTCTCTCATCAACAAGGTGTTTCTGTCCGCAGAACTGTCGCTCACTGGATGTTTTTTGTTTTTTGGCACCATTCTGAGTAAATTCTAGAGACTGTAGTGTATGAAAATCCCAGGAGATCAGCAGTTACAGAAATACTCAAACCAGCCCATCTGGCACTAACAATCCATGCAACAATCCCAATTATCTAATCAGCCAATCGTGTGGCAGCAGTGCCGTGCATAAAATCATGCAGATACGGGTCAGGAGCTTCAGTTAATGTTCACATCAATCATCAGAATGGGGAAAAAATGTGATCTCAGTGATTTGGACCGTGGCATGATTGTTGATGCCAGATGGGCTGGTTTGAGTATTTCTGTAACTGCTGATCTCCTGGGATTTCCACACACAACTAGAATTTACTCAGAATTGTATACAGTTTGAAAGCAGAATTTAAAGGGTTATCAAAATCAGTTTCAGATGATCTGACAATAACCATCAATGTCTTACTCTTTGACAGATAGAAATTTAAATACTTTTAATCTAACCTTTTCCAGCTGTATTTAGTAGAAGTTAAAATAACATGGGGGGAAAAAATCTGAACAATTATTAAAAATTAATTAGTAAAATACCTGGTTTAGATAAGCCCCCAAAGAGTAACCATTACTAACTTGCAACCAATCATGTTCCTAGCTAATTGGCCCCCATCTGACATCAATTGCAGCAGGAATGCACCAGTACCATTTTTTTAGTACTTGCCGATACCAAGTCTGATACCTGTTTCTTTATCTCAATATCAGCATTTTATTTCAATTTTATCATCAAAATTGTGTTTAAATAAATACATTAATTAAAACTTTAATTAAATGAAAGTATAACAATTAATTTTCAACATGAAATTTTATTATTTTTATCAAATGAAGTGATTTTATACAGAACCTCACAGCACAATCCTAAATACAACATTGGAGTTATTTCTGTCAAATAAAGTGCTGCAGAATAGAGCATAACAGATGTTAGATACTGCTTTATTATTATTATTAGTATATACATAACTATACAGTAGTGATCTATTTCTGTCATACTTTTTTCATTTAAATTGACCTTTTATGTTGGCGGAGCTTTTATTTTGAAGTGTTTCAGTGGAGCTCTGACATAATCACGGCAGATTCCCAATGCGGAAAAGCAGGTCGCTACTTGAATCACAGTAATTATTAAACCACAAAGGCTGCTATATAAATCAATAAATATGTAGTCTGTATATGACTCATGCTAAAAAGTGAATTAGTGCTCTGCCTGCTGTTATCTGCTACAAACAGAGTATGTGATGCTCATAAATGTTTTCCAGGTTTCTAAAGGTATGGTTGGAGAGATGCCTTTAAAAGGGCTCCGGGATAAAATTGTGGAAAGGCACAGGTTAGGAGAAGGGTACAAAAAGATTTCAAAGGCTTTAACTATCCCTCTGAGTACCACTCAGAGCATTATATAGAAGTGGAAGGCACATGGCACCACCAAAACCTTGCCTAGATTGAGCCATCCCTTCAAACTGGATGACCATGCCAGGAGGTTATTGATCAGGGAAGTTACCGAGAGACCAAATGCAACTTTAAACGATTTGCAATCCCTTATGGCTGAGATTGATCATCTGTGCATGTGACAACAATCTCCTAAACTTTACACAAAGCTGGCCTGTATGGCAGGGTGGCAAGAAAGAAGTCTCATCTTAAAAAGTTCCACAATAAGTCTTGTTTGCACTTTGCGAAAAAACAAAACACTTGGAGGATTCCAAGTGTCAAGATGCCATGTGGCAAAAGGTTTTATGGTCAGATGAGACAAAAATGAAACTCCAAACGCTATATTTGGAGAAAACCAAACACAGCACACCACCCAGAACATACTATACCTACTGTGAAGCATGGTGGTGGCAACATTATGTTGTGGGGGTGTTTCTCTTCAGTGGGTGTTGAAGTAAAAATGGATGCTGCCAATGTCACCAAATTCTTGAGGAAAATCAGTGGCCCTCTGTTCGACAACTGAAGATGGGCAGGTGGTTCACCTTTCAGCATGACAATGACCCTAAACAAAACACCAAAAAACAATGCAGTGGCTGAAGGATAGGAAACTTAAAGTCCTTGAGTGGGCAAGTCAGAGTCCTGACCTAAATCCAATCCTGTGGATGGACTCAAAGAGAGCAGTCCATCGCTGCTCACCCCACAATTTGACTGAACTCGAAAAATTCTGCAAGAAAGAATGGGCAAATATTCCCCAATCTAGGTGCACAAAGCTAGTAGAGATGTATTCAAACAGACTGATGGCTGTCATTAAAGCAAAAGGTAGCTCTATGAAGGGGTATGATCACTTTTCAAACCCTGTTATTCTAGTTTTCAATCTTTTATAACTTTTTGGAACTGTTGCTTTTTTTTTTTTACTTGAATGTTGGAGAAAAAAAAAATATGAATGGGTTTCGATTTCAGGCTGTAAGACAAAACAAATGACTATTCCAAAAGGGAGTTTGATGATTTTCTATAGGCACTGTAGTTAATTTACATGAACAGTCCAGAAGAACCAAAATACTAGAAGTAAATGGATTAACGCTATATTCTATATAAGAGAATCATCATGGTTACTGGTGTAACCTCCATTCCCTGATGGAGGGAACGAGACATTGTGTCAATGTAGTGACACTAGGGGTCACTCTTGGGAGCCCGAGACACCTCTGGTCTTTGATAAAAGGCCAATGAAAATTGGCGAGTGGTATTTGCATGCCACTCCCCTGGACATACAGGTATAAAAGGAGCTGGCGTGCAACCACTCATTCAGGTTTTATGCTGAGGAGCAGAGTTCAAGGTCCGGCCATTTCAGCGGGTAGTTCAACGTTGTGGCAGGAGGGACACAACGTCTCGTTCCCTCCATCAGGGAATGGAGGTTATACAAGTAACCATGATGTTCCCTATCCGTCACTCACTTGACGTTGTGTCGATGTAGTGACACTAGGGGTCCCTATACAAAATGCCACAACTGGCTGTGTTACGTGAACTGGTGGTGTGTGATGGGCAGACAACTGTGTGCCTCGTAGCCATCACATCAGGCCGACACGTAACCTCCCCCAACATAGTTATGAGTGTCGAATGGCCCTTTGGGGACAAGTCAACTACCTAAAAGATAGAGACAGGCTAGCCCAGTCGTGGCCTCTTTTCCCCTTCTTTTTTTTCTACTCCCTAAAAAAAGGGGGAATATCTGACTGGGCCGACCAGGTCAAGTCGGGGGGTGTCCCTCCCAAGGGGAGGACACCACGGAGACCACACCTCGCCCAGAGAAAGGGGGGATATTTAAGTGGGAAATACGTCACATGGTCTTGCCGAGCTATGACAGAAGTATGTCATGTGGAGAAGTCTCATCGTAGGTCCTACCCAATGGGGGAGGAGTTACTACAAACATGGAGACTGTGTGGCAGAGGGGCCTCTGCCTAAGGAAGGTGCAGTTTGCCAACAGGGAAATGAATTAGCAGAAGATATACATCACATGGGGTTACCTACAGGGAACCGCCACATGCGGAGCACCTACCCCAGAACAGGGCTTTTAGTTAGCACGTGTACTGGGCCGGCACCGAGTCTCTCCGAATACTCGACTGCCACAGGGCTTGGAGGAAGTCAACCAGGGAACATAGTTTGTGAACACTACTGGGAGTTAATGGTGCACATCTTCAGCTCAGAGGAGGTGAATGGTGCTACGTGCAAGTGATACACCCGGCCGGCTATCCCAGGCTTATCCGCATGTATTGCGTGCCACTACCCGGGATGAAACCAGTTCCACCGGGAGGTTGTAGAACCTCGCAAAGGTGTTGGGTGTTGCCCAGCCTGCTGCTCTGAAAATGTCTGTTAGAGAGGCACCCCTGGCCAGGGCCCAGGAGGCTGCTACACCCCTGGTAGAATGGGCTTGTAGCCCTACCGGGGGCGGCACGTCCTGGGCGTGATATGCCATAGCTATGGCGTCAATGAGCCAGTGGGTGATCCTCTGCTTGGAGACAGCGCTTCCTTTCCGCTGTGCACCAAAGCAGACAAAGAGCTGCTCAGAGATCCTAAAGCTCTGTGTGTGATCCAAATAGATGCGTAAAGCGCGCACCGGACACAGCAATGACAGGGTTTGGCCTGCCTCCACCTGGGCAGCGCTCACAGGTTCACCACCTGGTCCCTAAAAGGAGTCGTGGGAACCTTGGGCACATAGCCCGGTCGGGGTCTCAAGATCACGTGAGAGTAGCAAGGACCGAACTCCAGGCACATTTCGCTGACAGAGAATGCTTGCAGGTCTCCTATCCTCTTGATGGAGGTGAGCGCAGTCAGGAGGGCAGTCTTCAAGGAGATTTCCTTAAGCTCAACTGACTGCAAAGGCTCAAAGGGGGCTCTCTGTAGACCCTGAAGAACTACAGAGAGGTCCCATAAGGGAACGAGGCACGGTCTGGAGGGGTTCAGCCTCCTGGCGTCTCTCTGGAACCTGATAATCAGGTTATGCTTCCCTAAGGACTTACCGTCCACTGTGTCATGGTGTGCTGCTATAGTGGCTACGTACACCTTCAAGGTGGAAGGGGACAGCCACCCTTCCAACCTCTCCTGCAGGAAGGAAAGCACTGATCCGACTGCGCATCTGTGGGGGTCTTTCCGTCCAGGGGCCAGACATGGAGATTCCAGAGATCTGGTCGCAGGTGCCAGATGGTGTCCCGTCCCTGAGAAAGAAGGTCCTTCCTCAGGGGAATTTGCCGGGGGGGGGGGGCCTGTCGCAAGGAACGTGAGGTCCGAGAACCACATCTGGGTGGGCCAGTAGGGTGCTACCAGGACAACCTGCTCCTCGTCCTCCTTGACCTTACAGAGTCTGTGCAAGTAGGCTCACTGGGGGAAACGCATATTTGCGCAGACCAGAGGGCCAGCTGTGTGCCAGTGTGTCTATACCGAGAGGTGCCTCGGTCAGGGCGTAGCAGAGCGGGCAGTGGGAAGATTCTTGGGAGGCGAACAGGTCTACCTGTGCCTGTCCAAATCGACCCCAGATCAGCTGGACCAACTGAGGGTGGAGTCTCCACTCTCCCCTGAGGGTGACCTGCCGTGACAGCGCGTCTGCTGCAGTGTTGAGGTCCCCGGGATGCGAGTGGCTCGCAGTGACTTGAGGTGCTGCTGACTCCAGAGGAGGAGACGCGGGCGAGTTGTGACATACAACGAGAGCGCAGACTGCCTTGGCGGTTGACATATGCTACCATTGCTGTGTTGTCTGTCCGAACTAACACGTTCTTGCCCTGGATCAACGGCCAGAACCTCCGCAGGGCGAGCAGAACTGCCAACAACTCGAGGCAGTTGATGTGCCAATGCAATCGCGGACCCGTCCAGAGGCCGGCGGCTGCATGCCCGTTGCAAACAGTGCCCCAGCCCATTTTGGAGGTGTCTGTCGTGACCACGACGCGCCTGGGGACCAGTTCTAGAGGAACACCTGCCCGTAGAAACAAGAGGTCGGTCAAAGGGCTGAAAAGACGGTGACAGACCGGCGTGATGACCACGCGACGTGTCCCGTGGCGCCATGCCCATCTCGTGACTCGAGTCTGGAGCCAGTGCTGAAGTGGCCTCATATGCATCAACCCGAGCGGGGTGGCCACCGCCGAGGATGCCATATGCCCCAGGAGCCTCTGAACAAGTTTCAGTGGAACCGCTGTTTTCTGTTTGAACGCCTTCAAACAGTCCAGCACCGACTGGGCGTGCTCATTCGTAAGGTGCGCCGTCAAGGAGACTGAGTCCAACTCCAAACCGAGAAAAGAGATGCTCTGAACCAGGAGGAGCTTGCTCTTTTCCTAGTTGACCCGAAGCCCTAGTCGGCTGAGGTGTGAGAGCACCAGGTTCCTGTGTGCGCACAACATGTCTCGAGAATGAGCTAGGATTAGCCAGTTGTCGAGATAGTTGAGAACGCGAATGCCCACCTCCCTTAATGGGGCAAGGGCAGCCTCTGCGACCTTCATAAAGATGCAAGGAGACAGGGACAGGCCGAAAGGGAGGACTTTGTACTGATACGCCTGACTCTCGGACGCAAACCGCAGGAAGTGTCTGTGTCGAGGAAGGATCGAGACGTGGAAGTACGGAAGTATCCTTCAGGTCTACCGCCGCAAACCAATCTTGATGCCAGACGCTCGCCAGAATGCGTTTTTGCGTCAGCATCTTGAATGGGAGTCTGTGTAAAGCCTAGTTCAGAACTCATAGGTCCAAGATTGGCCTCAACCCACTGCCTTTTTTCGGTACGATGAAGTAGGGGCTGAAAAGCCCCTTCTTCATCTCGGCTGGAGGGACAGGTTCTATCGTGCCCTTCCGTAGGAGGGTAGCGATCGCCGCGCAAGGTAGCAGCGTTTTCGTCTTTCACCAAGGTGAGGTGGACACCGCTGAGCCTGGGTGGATGCCCGGCGAAGTGAATCGCGCAGCCGAGTCGGACGGTCCGGACCAGCCCTCGCAACGGATTGGAAAGCGCAAGCCATGCGTGCAAGTTCCGTGCAAGGGTGACCAAAGGGACAACGTCATCGGACGTACCGGCAGGTGGGGCCTCGTGCCGGGGCGGAGCTCGAGGTGCCACACCATGTCGTGGCCGTGCTAAGTCTACAGACATCGAAGCACTTACCTGGCTCCTTGTGACCACCCCCGGAACAGCCTGGGACAGGGGAGGAAGAGGCCTGTCCTCGTGACCCGTGGAGACTGTCACATCAGGGGTGGATTTGTGCCACAGCTGGGCATTCAGGGGCGGGAGACCGCCGCTGGAGCGCCAAACCTGCCAAATAGAGTGGTGGATGGTGGTCGTGATGACAGCCGTGCACACCGGATACATGACCCAGGGAACAAGGAAACTGCTCTTGCTGAGCTCTTGGTGATGAGTAGACGGGGTGCGGGATCTTGAGCCGCGCCGGGGCAGGATATGCTGGCTAGCATCCATCTACTGCTCTACCATTGAAAACTGCTGGGCAAAGTCCTCGACGCTGTCGCCGAATAGGCCTGCCTGGGAAATGGGGGCAGCAAGGAATCGTGTCTTGTCGGCCTCACCCATCTCGACCAGGTTGAGCCAAAGGTGGTGCTCCTGGACCACTAGTGTGGCCATCGTCTGTCCGAGAGACCGCGCCGTGACCTCCGTTGCTCGGAGAGTGAGGTCGGTCGCCGAGCACAGTTCCTGCATCAATCCCGGGGCGGAACTACCCTCGTGCAGTTCCTTTAGCACTTTGGCGGACTTGCAGGAGAGCCATGGCGTGCAGGGCAGAGGTGGCTTGTCCAGCGGCACCTTAGGCCTTGGCCATCAGAGACGACGTAAACCTACAGGCCTTGGATGGGGGCTTTGGGCACCCGCGCCAGGTGGCGGTGCTCTGTGGGCATAGGTGCACCGCGAGTGCCTTTATCGACTGGGGGATTGCCGAATAGCCCTTGGCCGCCCCACCATCGAAGGTAGTGAGGGCGGAGAAGCTGAAAAGATCGGGACCGGGCAGTAAAAAGTGCCTCCCGTGACCTTGTCAGCTCTTTATGCACTTCCGGGAAGAAAGGAACGGGGTCGGGGCGTGGCTTTGAGCGGCGCCGCGAGCCCAGGAACCAATCACCGAGCCACGAGGGTTCAGGGAAGAGCAGTGAGTTCCACTCTAGCCGATGCTCGCGGCTGCCTGGGAAAGCATGTCGTCATCTCCGTGTCAGCCTGTGACTGGGCAATCGACCCCGAAGGGAGGAGCCCAGCTGAGGCTTCTGACTGGATGAGCCCGCTCTCCGATGCTGCGCTCGAGAGCTCATCACTTTCACGGGCTCCGAATAAGAGGTCGAACTCGCTGTGAGACGAGTGTGCTGGGGAATGAGAGGTCTGCGGGGGGATGCCCGGCGGAGGTGGTCCCATTGGGGTCCCCAAATCACCCCCAGTGCTAGCCGCGCTGGCCTCATACCCGTGGGTAAAAGGACCGAGGACGTTGCCATGGACATATTCTCACAATGAGAACATGACCGTCCACGAACTCTGTCTCCGCGTGAGCAGTGCCCAGACACGAAAAAGTGATTGTGACCGTCAGAAGGCGAGAGATAATGAGCGCAACCAGGAACAACACACAATCGGAAAAGCATCTTTAAAAAGACGCGTCTTTAAAAAGATGTTCCGTGTGTGCCGCTCTTTTAGAGAAATATACTCTTTTAGAGAAATATACTCTTTTATTTCTGCCAAAGCGCCCAGGGACATTCTCTGCAGTGCACCAGTGCAGAGGGGGGAGAAGCCACTAAAATGCGCCATCAGATCCAGCAGAGGTGAATGAACAGTAGTATTCAGCTCAGTGAGCATGACCGTTCGGCTCCGAAGAGAAAATCTGAATGAGTGGTTGCATACCAGCTCCTTTTATACCCGTATGTCCGGGGGAGTGGCATGCAAATACCATTCGCCAATTTTCACTGGCCTTTTATCAAAGACCAGAGGTGTCTCGGGCTCCCAAGAGTGACCCCTAGTGTCACTACATCGACACAACATCGAGTGAGTGACAGATAGGGAACTGTTGGACTGGTCAGGATACATGACCATTTCAAATTTGGCCAATTTTTAATCATTGCAAAGTTATGTATAATGAATGATGCATTATATATACTGTAAATATTTATAGGATGTCAAAAAATTATAGTGCTAAAAAGGTGACATCTACGTGAGATTAATTGAATTGCAATTAATCGCATCAATATTTGCTGAAAGGCAATACAATAAAATAATCAAAACAATTATAAATATAATATGATGGATGCTTATTGAACATGATTAAGTCCACGTCTACACATATAGATTATATCGATTTTCTACGTTTACGCCTCTCATCCACACTAGAACAGTGTTTTCCTGCACTGAAAATGGCAACTTTCGAAAATGCTCTTCATAACTGCAAACTTTGGAAAACGATGAAAAGTTTTCAAATTTAGCAGATTAGTATGGACGTTATCTAATTATATTATCATATATTTTTATTTCAATTTTCAATTTTTTAACGTAATTTTTTTATATATTTAATCACACTGAATGAAGTTGTTAAATCAACAGCCTTTATATTGATGTTTGATGTCATTGATATTTAACCTGCACCATAGGTAAACAGCACATGAGGGTGAGAAAAGGATGACAGAATTTGCACTTTTGGGTGAGCTGTATAATGCTAATATAAAAACAGAGAAGCATTAGAAAACAAAACACTGTCAGCATACACTGCAACAGACAGAGACAGAGAGAGAGGCAGGACGATATTATCCATCTCTTAGACGTATGAACCATCAGACAAACATACAGCCGTGATTTACAGCGAGAAACAGAGCGCATTTCACTTCCACAGATAGGGTGTGTAGGAAGCACCGTTTGCTTGTTTATGCTTTTTAATAGGATTCGATTTTATAGATTTTTTTGGCAATCGGCTCCCCCTAAATTCTTCATCCCGTTGCGGCGTGATAAATTCACCGGATTAAAACTGTTTCTCTCGCCTCTAAAGGAGGGTGAAAAATAACAAAGATTCGTCTGCTCACACCCATAAAACACTGGAGTTGATATGAAAGTGCAGAATGTCCACAGATGAATGTTCTGGAAATAAATCTTTAATTAAAAAAACTCGACGCTGTGAAGCCGTAGGAGGTGATCTGATTATCAGCACGGAAACTGTGGGCCGATGATAGCGCTGCTTAATCTGAACACGGATTAACAGTCAAAACTACCCTGTTAGCTTTTAAAATTCATCAGATTATACGGCAGAATTACAGATCAGAGTTCCCACCTGTTTCCTCCATTTATGCAGATATAAACGCATCATCTATAATTATTTGAATCTTTGTACAGTAAATAAGATTATAAAACCGTGGTCTCACTGCTGCCAATGATGATAAATCAGGTGAAAAAAACAACAACAGAATACAAATGTTATTTCCAATCACAGATGGGTTAATAATCTAAGAATCTCATTATATAAAGCACAGAGAACGAGTCTCATTTCCAAACACATATTTGTGTGTAAAACCTGTGTGCGAGCCTAAAGTCATGATGCATCAATAAATTGGTAAGGAAACGTTTGCAGAGAGTGACGAATGGCTGTACAGGATTGTACAGAAAGCCCTTATATGGAGATGGTGTGGGCGTGTTTTATGATAATTACTAACTGAAGACTCAAACTCCCTAATTTAGATTAATCCAGATTCATCAATATTAGAGCGAAGGTAAGAAAAAAATGTTTACGCACCTTTTGTGAATCCGGTGATAATTTTTCACTAGAACCTTTTTTCTGCACACAAGTAACAATGCTTGTACGTAATTATGTTTGCTTGACGAAGCCCAAATACTGGTATTCTACAAAGTTGGTTTAGCATTTTTTTCAAAATCCCTAAACCGACATTTCTAACACTAACTCCCAGGGTGGGTTGCACCAATAAGGATTAAATTAAACAGAGTTTAGAGCTAATCCAGGGTTTGTTGATCCAAGTTTTATTTTAATTTGAGTTGTGTTGCACCACTTAATTTTAAATACGGTTGAACAAATCAGAGATTAAACTTTTAACCCGTGATTAAAACGGTCCTCTGCGATTAATTTTGTCTGCCATTATGGATTCTGAATTTAGCTGTAGATCGTTAGTACACAGTGCCGAACAAGCAGATAAAGAAAATGTCGCAGCAGCATGTACAATGTTACAAGCTTTAAAATATGGCATCATAATTAGAAACGAACACCCCATGCTGCAAACTGAAACAAGTATAAGAGAGGAGGGGAGTAATAACGATCACCTGTCGCTTGTAACCGTTCTCGTTAAAGAGGCCCTATTATGCTTTTTGGGATTTTACCTTTCCTTTAGTGTGTAATATAGCTGTTTGTGCATGTAAAAGGTCTGCAAAGTTACAAAGCACAAAGTCCATGCAAAAGGGAGTTATTCTCTCCCACAGACAACACTGCTCAAGAACTACAAGAAACTTCTGGATTGTAGTCCAGCAGTTTCTTCCGTAAAGTATCTACATCACTATGTAACACATTTGCATAATGCCCGCCTAAGGGCTGCTTTGGCCCGCCCTCAAACAAATGTAGTTATAGCCGAGGCCAGGATGAGTTGGGTTAGTGTTGTCACCATGTCGGGCAGACACTGTTTTCTTCGCTGCAAAAGCAAAACCTCTTTGTTTGGACTTCCAAAGGCAGACCAATTGAAGAATCAGTGGTTAAAATGTATTTTAATTATTTAGCAGTACAACCACAACCAGTGCCAGATTTCCAAGACGGTTACTCCTGAAAGATGGTGCAGTTCACACTTTGTTGGGACAATCTGGCGCTTCAGGGTCACAACCTGTAAGTAGGCTTGATAATGTGTGGATTTATCTGCTACCAAGAGTTCAGATGCTGAGTTTTTTGTTGTAGCTATGGTGTACACCCAGTGCACAGCTGTAGGCCTCTGCTAACCTGCTAGCTAATGTTATTGTGTTGAAATAGTTTTGCTAATGAACTGCAGGACAACTTTTACCTACAATTGTGTAGAATTATGCAGATTGTATGTCGTTCTTACTATCATGAATAGGGATCAAGTGTGGAGATGGATTTATTTTTACAAACGGTCATTTTACGTCTGCAATCCACGGTAGTGCTCGGCTAACTTGCTATGTAATGTTATTGTTTTGGTAAGGGTTTACTATTCAGCTATGGGCTGGCTTTTATCTAAAACTGTGTAACAAAATGGTAGATCTCAAGAGTCTTATAATATATATTGTATATAATTACATTCTGATATTATGGTCGCTATCAGTAGTCCACGGCTAACTTGCTCACTAACCGGGAGTAAGCCTCTGTTCTCCGTTCATATCTCGGGTGACAAAAGTTCGGCTACACCCATTCCAGCAAAAGATGACTAATTTAGATGCACTACATGTCTTTTACTCGAAGCTTTGTTAGGTTCACAATAATCAACATTGTACTTGTAAGCTACAAAATTAAAACTTACCACTGTGAAATGTCCTGCTCAAGTCATGCTTGCGAAGGTGATTCGGGTCAATCAGCTTGTTCTTCCAAACTTTCATTATTAAAAAACCGACGCCACTGTTACCATTAGTTACAGTAGTGTTTACAGAGCTGCCCAGGAAGACTTGGGAGCTGAAACTCGGTTATGGTAAGGGGCGTTACATTTCCGACACAATCACAACAGACTGGGCCAGCTGACCAATCAGAGCAGACTGGGCTTTTCGGAAAGGGGGGCTTTAAAGAGACAGGAGCTACAACAGACAGAGGAACAGGGAAAAGAAATGTACAGTATGAGAAAAATAAAGTGTTTTTTGAACATAAAAGCATGTAAACCTATTCTAGTAGACCCCCAAAATAAAATTATGAACCTGTAAATGAGCATAATATGGGCTCTTTAAATGCCAAAATTACACTTTACTCTCGCTTCTCCTCGAGAGACCTGTCTCTGTCCGGTGTCTCTGCATGTAAAGGATGGGGAAGCGGGTAATCGAGATGAGACGCTGCACTCGCACACCGAATTTTTAAGCACACATTGTGGCCAACAGCCCAACATTTCGGACCATAATAAACATAAATAATATGATAAACTTCTCTCAGAGGGCTGATGGCACATCCACTGTTCATTTACCTAGTCATTCATGTTTAATTGTAAGTCTGTTTTATATTTAAACCACCTCAGCTGCAAGTTTAAAGTTTTTTCCTAACTGAGATTTAAATAAGAGTTTAAAGTATTGGAGCAACAGGGTTAAAGTTAATTCAGATTTACTGTAAAATTCAAATCGGGATCAAATCGATGGTTAAAATGTAACCCTGATTATTTTTAAACAAGGTTTAAAGTTTGGTGCAACAGAATTATCACATAAACCTTGATTTAATCTAAATTAAAGATTAATCCTTGTTGGTGCAACCCACCCCCAAAGTTTTCAAGCTACATCCACCAAACTTGGCACAGACCTTCAGACTGTTCTGAAAAAGCGTACTTTGTCTTTTCTAACTGATCGGACTTACATTGACGGAATGTTTAAATGGACCAACGGAATGCTTGTTAATTCAAACTCCAACTGTCAAAAATTCCAATGCAAACAAATCCACAAAAGGCCTTTAATCTGCTTTATGTTGCTCTCTCTCTCCTGTGAGTGGCAATCCAAGAGTGCCAATATACAGTCCAAGAGCACTGGGACGATTCACTATTTGTATTAGAGGTCGACCGATATATCGGTTTTACCGATTAATCGGTGCTGATAGTTGCTTTTTGGAACTATCGGGAAAAATCAACACCAATAGTTGCCGATAAATTTTATTTTTTCACTCCATGTTCCTCTGTGGCCAAAACCCTTCATCTGGTGAAAATAAATAGGCTGTAAAAAACTTAGTTTGTTGAATATTTATATATAGAGGATTGTAACAGAGCCAAGTCACTATCATCATCACTGTTTCTGGACTAAATCACAATTATTAATGTGAAATATTATTTTAAAAATGACATATGAAGCATAGACATTGTTGAACGTTTATTTATGTAACCTTTATTGATTTTTGAGTTCATGTTTAATTTGACTGACAGTGTCTGTTGATCTACTATTGATGAATGATGAGCTACTGTAAATGAATTTCTGCTTCTATGCCCATATGACAATGTTTATGGTATTTTTATTGTAATACATTGTAGATGATTTTAAGAGTGCATGTTTTGTTTGGAGGCACAGACATTTAAATCAAAATAAGAGTCCCTAGTGTATTTTGGGCTTGTTTATACTATAATTTATACTTCCCACCTTATGCACCAAATCTTCATTTTTTTTGGTTGTTATTGGGATTTTGATTGCACAATAAACCTGCATCTGGGATTTTACTTATTTTGGACTCTTGTAACCTCTATGTCTGTGCCCATTACAGTAAGAGAAGACTAAGAAAATATTTTGTCATTCAGTAAATCTATTTTAAAAACTATCGGTCGATTTATCGGTTATTGTCCCTTTTCACCACCTCAGGTAGCGGTATCTGCTAAATCCACTATCGGTCGACCTCTAATTTGTATCACTCTGCTTCTCTGTGTTCATGGCTTTTCGAATAGTGGTTTTAATTTAATTCACTGATTCATTCAGTGACCATTTCTGGGGATTGCACATTTACTCCAGTAGGTGGCAGCAAATTAACATCTTTTATGTTATGAGTGGGTCATTCAATCAATGACTCAACTAATTTGTTAAAAACACAGACACAATGGAAGTGAACGAGAATGATTTGTTTGCTTAAAAGTGCATTTTTTTACGAACAAAACACCACTACTTCAAAACCAGAGTATCAGAGCAGTGCAGAGAGCGAGAAAAGTTTGTTTGGAACTTTTTATTTTCGCTGGTGAAGAAGAAATGCACAAATTAACAGGCCAATTTTTGGTCCGAAACATCAGTTATTTAATATAATGTACTTGTTCATTAAAATGTTGTATAAAATAAATATCACACTGGCTGATATACAGCACATGTACGAATACATGCAAATACGTATGAAATTACCTGTGAATAACTGTATGTGGCAGCGGGGGCGTGGTCAAGCTTCTCTCCGGAGAGAGAGAAAGCGGTAAGGGCACTTACACCTGAGCTAAATTATGTCTAACACCTGTCTCTAATTTCAGTGAGCACGGGGAGAACGGCATAAATAAAGCCACACCGCAAGTAGAAGAGAGAGAGAGCCTGGGCACCACAGACCCGATTAAGAAGCAAAGAAGTTTTCATAGTACACATGATGAGAGTTTATTTTTATGGAGCGGTGTGAGACTATAGCTTAACTTAGTGAATAAAGTAAAGACTCTTAGACTGCAATTGTACTACAGAGAGAAAATAAACCCTTAACTGAACCAGGAAAGCTGCTTCTTGCCTCCTCTTTACACTGTATTATTTGATTTTTGCCGAAACATAAGTCATTATTAACTCAAAATTGTGTCCTCCGCCTATACGGATCTGGCATGATGACACACACAAGAATGCCTTTTTTTTTTTTTTCTCTAGCATAAGTGCAGCACACACTCGACACCATATCAGGAGAAGGTGGCAGCAAAGAAGAATTTGCACTCAAACTTAATTGGTTCTCACGTGTATCGTCAACACGGCAGATTTGAATGTGACAGAGAGAATGACATTTGATAACTAGGTTCAGTCACTGCATTACCACGTTTATTTTATATAAGCTTTTTTTTATTGATTTCAAAGCAGAAATAACTATTAGAGGTAGACCGATATATCGGTTTTACCAATTAATCTGTGTTGGTAGTTGATTTTTGCAACTACCGGTTATCTGCGAAAATCTGTTGATAGTTGCGAACAGTTAGTGATGTCCTGTTCGTGAACGAATCGTTCTTTTGAACCGGTTCTTTTTAGTGAATGAGTTGAACTATAGTACATAAATATGGTAATTGTATCTTAAAGTACCATGGTATTACCATATGATACATTCAGATATTTCCCAGGTGTGCTCACACATACACACACACACACACACACACAAACACACAAGAAATTTGGCCTCTGATCAGAAGCTTCCGGTAAATACTGCTAGACACAGAATTACATGATAAGATGAATAGTATGTGTACAGAGTTTTTTTACAGAAATGTGCAAAGGAAATTATGTTCAAATGGGCATTTGTATGGGCATTTGTAGAGGTAGTAGTATAAATATGGAAAATAAAATGTACAAATTTTGATTTTTCATTTTGAACACATGGGTTTGTATAGGCAGCATGCATAAATATGAATTTATATGTCTTTTACATGCATTTTATATTGCACCATACTGCATACTTGTATACTGTATTGAACTATACTGTACTATGCTGTACCATGGCTTTGATAAACATTATGGGAATAAGTCTTTTAGATGCTTTGTCTATGACAGTATGCTCTGTGCATCTGATTGAAAACAATATGAAGTAGCTTAAATGTAGCAAGCTGCTTTTGGTGTGTAGCTTGTAGTGTAACTTGCTATCTTCTCTTAAATGTAGCTTTTAGCTGAGCTTAACTAATTTGTCTGTTGAGTAGTTGGTAGCTTAGCTTGCTAAATTTTTTGAGTAGCTTGCCCAACACTGCTAAATTAACATGCACAATTGACTGCCCTAAATAAAACTCAAGCAAAACAACCCTTACAAAAATATCTAAAGTTCTGGCAAACTAGCCGCAAATTTATTTTCACATGCAAGTGAGCTTGTGATTCGTCGCAGAAGTTTGCAGCTCTTCACTGGTAGTGGTAAACCTCCGGCAAACCTTTTGCAACAATGGACAATTTGCAGCAAGCTTGCCACAAAGCTCATTTGCATGTGGAAAAATCAGTGGTGAATTTGTGGCAATTTGCACCAAATTTGCCATGAATTCTAAATTTTTGTAAGGGAAAATTTCATGTTAGAGGAGGTACACAGCAATTTGGCACGTTCTGTTTGCATGTCACACCAGAAACTCTACATGAGCATCATAACATGCTGTTTTGGATGTGAACGTCCTGCAAGAGTTGTGGAGGAACAATTTCATCCATGAATAAAGAGGGGAACAACAACAATTGTTTGTTTGCTGTGTTTTTTGCTGTGACACTGGACTAGTAGTTGTTGGTATCCAGGTGATTGTGCCGCACTTCACTGACAATTAAGGTAAATCTTTGTCTATTAGTGAGCTTTTTAGGGCAATCCTGCTTCAGTTTCAGGCTTTTGACACTTTTTGTCTTTGAATTGCTAATTTGTGGGCTGTGAGCAATTAGTACTTAAGCAGTGCGAGAACTGTAGCAGAAGAGGCAGCCCTTGTGTGCAGCCCTCTTCGTCTGAAGACCTATCTCGGGTAAAGACCTGCAAGTCTACCGAGCAAGGATACAGACAAGGAGCCAACCACTACGCTAAGTTTTGCCCACTCAATATTTTGGCTCTGACTTAGACATGGATCTGCAGAGACAACACTAAAACTCCCTCAGCTCTCTCAACTGACTTCACTTTCACCCACACCCCTCGTCTGACTGGGTAGGGTGGGGGAACCGGTTTGCTAATTTCAAACTCATGGAAATTCACTCCGCTCTTTTCTCTCTGCAATAACACAACTTTTGAATATCGTGCCATTACTGCCACTAATCCTGCTAAAATCCACTTTTTGGTCATCTATCGCCCCCCAGGTCAACTTGGCAACTTTGTTGAAGAGCTAGATGTATTGCTGTCCTTATTCCCTGAGGACGGCACTCCGCTGGTGGTCCTTGGGGACTTTAACATCCACCTGGAAAAACCTCAAGCAGCTGACTTTTTAGCTCTTCTGACCTCATTTGATCTTACAAGACTTCACACCCCTACAACTCACAAAGCAGGGAAACAGCTAGATCTCATTCTTACATGTAAATGTATCTCCAATAATCTCCTTGTTACCCCTCTACATATCTCTGACCATTTCTTCATCCATTTTTCTGTTACTCTCCCTTCTTCTTTACCTCTTACTCCACCTATGGTCTCCTTCCACCGCAACCTTCGCTCTCTCACTCACCCACTCACTACTCTTCCATAGTCTCTGCATCCCTTCCCTCCACTAACCATTTCTCTTCACTTGATTTAAATGAAGCTACAAATGTTCTTTGCTCAACATCAACTTATTGCCTTGATAGTGTCTGTCCTCTTACCTCCAGGCCAGCACATGCCACACCCTCCAGCCCCTGGCTGTTGGAGACACTTTGTGATCACCGAACCGAGCTGATGGCTGCGGAGAAAAGTGGCACAAGTCGAAAGACCCTGCTGACCTGTGTGAATATCAATCACTTCTCTCCTCTTTTTCTGCTAGAGTTTCTGCTGCTAAAATTGATTTTTGCCAGAACAAGACCAGTAACATTTCAGATTCCCATAAACTATTTTTAACTTTCTCATCTCTTCCCTATCCTCCTCCACCACATCCTACTACTTCTGTGACTGCTGATGATTTTGCCATGTTTTTACTGACAAGGTAGTGAGCAACAGCAGCCAGTTCTCTACACCTAACACCCACAGCTACAATCTTCCAATATCCCATCCTCTGTTTTCCTCTTTCTCTCCTCTCTCTGAGACTGAGGTCTCCAAAGTCCTTCTTTCTAACCGTCCTGCCACCTGTCAACTTGACCCTATCCCTTACCATCTTATGCAAGCTGCCTCTCCATCGATCTTACCCACACTCATACACATTATCAACACATCTCTCACAATTGGAAACTTTCCCAATACATTCAAGCAGGCTCGAGTAACCCCACTGCTTAAAAAACCTACACATAACCCCACAGTAGTCGACAACTACAGACCGGTCTCTCTCCTACCCTTCCTGTCTAAAACTCTTTAGAGGGTCATATTCAACCAGTTGTCTGCTTTTCTCTCACAGAACAACCTATTCGACAGATATCAGTCTGGCTTCAAAAAAGGACACTAAACAGAGACTGACCTCTTGTCAGTAGCTGAAACCCTGCGACTGGCAAGAGCTAACTCCAAATCATCCATCTTCATCCTCCTTGAATTGTCTGCTGCCTTCGACACAATGAACCACAAGATCCTCCTGTCCACCCTCTCTGACCTGGGCATCACAGGAACTATGCTTGGATGATTTAAGTCATATCTCACTGGCAGATCATTCAAGGTCTCCTGGAGAGGTGTCCAAGACACACCAGCTGACCACTGGGGTTCCTCAAGAATCAGTGCTTGGACCCCTCCTCTTCTTGATGTGTACAACATCACTCGGACCGGTCATTGAGGCACATGGCTTTTCCTACCACTGCAGCTCTACCTGTCATTCCTGCCTGATGACCCTATTGTCTCAGCTCGTATCTCTGCCTGCCTCTCTGACATTTCAGCCTGGATGTAGGAATGACACCTTCAGCTCAACCTTGCCAAGACATAACCCCTCGTGATCCCAGCCAACCCATCTGTTGACCACATCCTCACTATTCATCTTGGTTCAACTACACTAACACCAACCAGAACAGCTGGGAACCTGGGTGTGGTGGTAGATGACCAGCTTAATTTCATTTCACACATCTCATCAACTGCCCGATCTTACAGATTTGCACTTTACAACATCAGGAAAATCAGATCTTTCCTGTCTGAATATGCTACACAACTCCTGGTCCAAACACTGGTCATTTCAAGACTGGACTGCTGCAATGCTCTGTTGGCTGGCCTCCCAGCTAACACAATTAAGTCACAACAGATGGTCCAAAATGCAGCAGCATGCCTGGTCTTCAATCAGCCAAAAGTCTTGATTTCACTCCACTGGCTACCTGTAGCTGCCCACATCGAATTCAAGGTTGTGACTCTGGCTTTCAGGGCAGCCAATGGAACCGCACTCTCTTACTTCAATTCACTTCTTCAGGTCTATGCTCCAACTCACTCTCTGTGGTCTGTGAACGAGTGGCGTCTGGTTGTCCTGTCACAAAGAGGCTCAAAGTCTATTTCACGATCGTTCACTTTCTCTGTTCCTCTGTGGTGGAATGAATTTCCAACCTCCACATGATCTGCTGTTACCTTCTCAACATTCAAGAACCAGCTGAAAACACATCTGTTCCATGAGCACTTAACCAACCCACACTAATTGAACTTACTACTGCACTTAATGTACAAATAATAATAATAATAATAATAATAATAATAAATACAAATAGATCCTTGTCTGTCTCTTTCTTCTGTGCTAGCATCTTTACTACTCGAGCTACTGTGAGAACTTGGCAGTCCTATACTGCAGATGTTGTTAAACTTTGTATGACAAATTGCTTGCTATATGTCTCATTTGTAAGTCGCTTTGGATAAAAGTGTCTGCTAAATGTAAATAAAACATCAAACTCTTTCTGCGAGAGGCACCATTTAGCTGTCGACAAAACGAAGAGGCGAAAATTTGCAGGATGTTCCTCTATGATCAGAGGCTGTCACAAATATACTTGTTTGCTTTGATAAAATGCTTTGGGAACGTTCTGCCATTCAGTAGAAATCACATTATACAAAACCACTTCTGCTTTTTCAGTCGCATCAAGTCTGTCATTGCTAGTTCCTTAAAATCGATTAAAACACTCCAACAACTGTATGCTCAAAGACCTTCAAACACCGACAATCCTGTGAAAGCTGTTTACAACTAGCATGCAAAATTAAATACAATTTTCTACTTTATCTTGATGTCATCAGTGCCATTTACAAGTGTAACATGCTCCATGTTCAGTTGTTAAATATTTATATATGCTTTGGATTGGAAGATTTGGAAGTGAAAACAAGGAGTAAAGAGTTAAAGTTAGCCATTGCTAAGTGAGGGATTGACAGTTAGTGTACATGAGAGTGTCAAAAAAAAATTATATATATTTTTAATCATCTTTAAAAATATATATATTATCATATCGATTTGTGTAATTTTAACAACTAGGATGGAATTTTTTAGAGCGATTCAGACCAACTAATATGACAAAACATTGAAGAATTCATCAAATCTATTTCTACGGTAATACTTTGTGACCCTTGTACTGTTTTTTTCCCACCAAAAAAATGATGTCACTTCATGGAAGGAGGAACTGGCCTAAATAAATATTACAAAAGACACATTTTTGAATGAACTGTTTCTTTAAATAACTATCTCGCTGTCTTCCTCGCTTTTCTCTTAAATGAAAAAATAAAAAAAGCCAGTGGCAGAGATTAATATTATGCTGAGCAAAGATACAATTGGCCCTGGGCATTGAATCCAAAATGGAAGTAAATGAATCCAACATCCCCGTCATTTCTCTCTCAGTCTTGGTGGACACTTCAGAAGTTTTTAGTCACATCCTCTCTTATCTCAGTTAATTCCGCTGACAGCTCGCAGATAAATTCAGTCTGTCACAACTCGCTCAAATAAATGTCCTTTTTTGATGCAAAGGGGGTTGAATTTTATAATCTTGCACTCTGGGTGTCAGCTTTATAAACTATACTGCAGACAGTATAGTCACTATATAGACACTATACTGCAGACTATTTGTCACACAGGGAAGTTGCTACAAAGACTATATCTTATTAATTATAATGTTTTTTGACAAAAGTGTAATGACACAAATGTGTGGTTTCTCAAGGAGTGGATTTGTATGTTGGTTTCACTAGTTCAAAAACTCTTAAATTAGAATATTTGTTGTGAATTCTGTCCTCCAAACTCAAACTACAATATCATTATATTCTTGCTATAGCTATTGGGTAAAGAAGTGAACACAATAAATACACACCGGCATACATTCAGACAAGATTTTAACTGAATAGTTGAACTATGTTCTCAGGACATGAGCTGCTTACATAAATGTGAGGTAAGGGCAAGTTGTCACATTTTAATTGATGTTGCATGTTTTATGTTGTAATTTTACACAATTCGTTAATTAGAATTTCTTTTGGCCAAAACAATGGTTTGATGTTTTTGCTAGCTATATGTAATATTTTTGGTTTTTCATAATTTGTTTTGTGTTTCATATTTGTTCTACTGTAAATTGACTAAAAGCCTATAATAGGCTTTTTAATCACTGGATCCAGTGTGACAACTTACCCCATATCACGTTACAACATGCCCCGCTATAGTATAGCTGTATCTTTTTTTCCTGGGCAATAACTGTGGAAATAAGCCTAACCTGAGAAATTTTCAATGGAGTGAAGGTGTGAAGACTTGACCCGGTCTCCCATATTTACCTATTTACTTGAGAATTAAGAGATGTTTTTGTCTTTAACCTTGTCATTAAGAAAAACACATTTTGGGGCAGTTGTAAGAATTTGGAATATTGATATAAACCATTTTCACACAAGTACTGAAATGATTCATGATTATTTCACTCTTTCTTTAGATTTTCATAGTTTAAAACATACAATAATTGATATTTTATTATAAATATTCTTAGTTTAAGAAAATGTGGATCTGGGACAAAGCTAAAACAAAACAAAAAAAATCTGTACATAAAAGGCATTTGAAAGGTAGCAAAACATAATGTCCGAGGCATAATGAAAAGTTTCCCCTTATGTGACATAAAAATGCCTGCCGTTGATAATTCACTCACAAATGCATTGTTTGTCTGTTGATCAATGTGTTTGACAATATCTTATCAACACTCAGTAATGATATTGGCCTCCAGTTTTAACCCCGTAAAGCCTGACATATGAAAGAATTGTCCACAATTTTTTTTTTTTACCATTAGAAAAACAATTTAAAAAAATTGTAAAAAAATAAATAAAAATCACATTTTATTTAATTGTATGTATCATATTTCATACATTAGCCTTTAAAGGTCACGATCCTCCTGAGGCCCAGCAATTCATTTTTATTTAAGTTTTTCTTAGCCCATTCATGCTACAGTGGTAAATCTTGGGGTATTATCAGAGGACTCTCTGCACTTTTCAGAGATACCAAATGTTTGAGAGTTTGGCCATGACAACTTTCTCTCCTTGGTGTATAAATATAGATTGAAATATATCACAGTTCAGTTCAGCACATCAAATACAACATGAATAAAATATTCTTTTTTTCAATAAACAATTTTTATCATATGTATTTTATGCACCAAACACTATATTGACATTTTAAAAAGGGAAATTAAGCGATTGTCCAACTTTAGTCTAAAGTCACATAACTCGTGTAGCTTGAGCTACTTAGAAAATAAGAAAAGATTGAGTGTCACTCGCTCCCAGCATTCATTCAGAGAGCGAGAGAGAGAGAGAGAGAGGTGCACCTGTCACATATAAAATAAGAGAAATGAAGTATTGGAGAGACATACAGACACAATGAATTGGCCTTTTTCACTTCATTGGCTGCAGGATCCGCTGGAGCAGAAGAGATGAGGACGAGATCTTGTCTGTGTCTCGCAGGGGTGATACTTTCAGTCATGAACTCTACTCTCTCACATTCTGCTCGAGTTTCATTAGTTCACAGAGAAATCTAAATGAATGAATAGACATTCTCTCATATATTTACACACAGAAGCCGTCAGAGTTGAATCATACAAATATCAGATGCGTTTAAAAGGGAGCCTTTTTCTGGAAGCTTAAAATGCAGCCAAATGTAGGCAGCTGACTAGGTTTTGGACCGAGTCTCTCTCACTCTCTTTCTGTGTGTCTTTCTCAGGGTTAATGAGTAAAACTGTTGCTGTCAGACTCTCATTCTCTCATCCGTTATTCTCTCATTCTTTTCTTGCCTCGACAATGCCCTGATGGAGCGAGCTGTCAGTCATCTTTACTTCCCTCATTATTTTCTGCTCTCTCAAAATCCTTCTCTCCATTTGTCTATCTATCTATCTATCTATCTATCTATCTATCTATCCATCCATCCATCCATCCATCCATCCATCCATCCCTGTAATTAGCACTGTCCACTTGTGATCGGATCACCCAGGACAGATGTTAATACAATGTATAACCAGGGCTTTTGTTTCTCATAGTAGAGGCATTTTTATGTGTATCTGAGCCAATGTATCATGGATGATTGTCAGTGTGATAATAAAACTGCTAAATGAACTGGAGTCGCGGCAGATTCAATATGCAGATATTCTTATTATCTGTAATGATGCGTGAATATCATTAAATTGATGCAGCACACCTACATGTACTGGATCATGACTGAGAATGTAATACGGTGTTTGTTTGTGTATATGTGTGTGTGTATTTACAAGATTCTCTCCAGAAGTGAGCTAAATCTGACAAAACCTTCATTGTGAGGACATTTGGTGATGTTCTCAAAGGTAGTGCAAGTTGAGTCATCAATATTTTTGGTTGGTAGAGAAACAAAAATATATATTAATTGCATGTATACGGGCCAAAAGTGACTTTTGTCAATGTTTAGGAGTGCAATAGCATATAGATGAGCATAAAAAAGCAGCAACACTCTTATTTCACGGGGTCTTTAAGATCTTTATAAACATGTGTAACGGGTATAGAAGGGCTGGTGTAATACTGACAGCCTTTCGGTGAACTTGCCGATTACAAAACATCTGGAAACCACAAACTCAAAGAAAAAACATGGCGGTAATTCATTCAAGAAAAATCTCCAGATGTGCTGCCCACGTAACAACAGCAGAAAGGTGAACATTACAGAGCTTAGAATCTTTTGCAATGGTGTTTCTGTGGGAAAGGAAGCAAGAGAGCGATGAGCTCATGTTTTCACTCCCTGCTGGAGTGAGCACGCTCAGGGTTCAAGGAGGTCACTGTGCGTCTGTCACAGCTCAGCGGGATTGCTCGAGACGTGCTCTTTTATAACACTTTGACTGCATCGTCAAGGAATGAACTTCACTCTGGGTTAAGGAAAGTCTAAACTACCATTCTGTCACCAGATACAAGCTCACGGCTCAGAAATGACGAACGGTACCGCACAGTTTGAAAAAGGTGCTGGTTCTACAGAGGGCAAAATGTAATTGATTATATAACTAATTATAATATTGTCTTTGCCAAATTAGAATAAAATCAAGTTAGATAAATAGCCTACTTTGATTAGCTTGTCACAATCTGCTCGTCCGCAAAGGACACATTAAAATGTGATTTATTTTGAACGTGCCTCAGTCTGAATGGTCAGATCATATTAAGTATTTTTTTTCTCCCCTTTTCTCCCCAATTTGGTATGCCATATTCCCAGTGTGCTCTAGGTCCTCGCGGTGGTGTAGTGACTCACCTCAATCTGGGTGGCGGAGGATGAATCTCAGTTGCCTCCGCATCTGAGACCGTCAATCCATGCATCTTATCACGTGGCTTGTTGAGCGCATTACCGCAGAGACCTAGCGTGTGTGGAGGCTTCACGCTATTCTCCGCGGCATCCACGCACAACTCACCACGTGCCCCACCGAAAGCGAGAACCACATTATAGTGACCACGAGGAGGTTAACCCAATGTGAATCTAACCACCCTAGCAACCGGGCCAGTTGGTTGCTTAGGAAGCCTGACTGGAGTCACTCAGCATGCCCTGGATTCGAATATGTGACTCCAGTGTAGTAGTCAGCTTCTTTACTTGCTGAGCTACCCAGGCCCCTCAGATCATATTAAGTTTTAAGTATTATTAAATTTTTTTGTCACAAGTATATAACATCATACAAAGTGCGTTGTATTGTCTGGAACAATATTGTCTTTTTTGTAAATGTAGTATTCTCTCATACACCTTGCAAGTTCTGAGTGAACAAAGTTTTTCGAAACCATTTATTTATTTTATTTAAGACAAATACAAAGCTTCAGAACTCACTCCAGAGCAAACTGAGTGATTTTGATTCATATTCCTCATTAGGCTACGCAGTGATTAATGATTTGGCCTCTGAAACGTGAGTGTCCAAAGGAGGAAATATGTTTTTTGTTTTTTTTCAGAGTGTATTCAGGTAGGAATTCCACTCCACATCTGTACAGAGAAACCAAATGCCAGCACACTCATGTATGTGTGTTGCTCTTGATGTAGCACTCTCTTGATCATTTGCAATGGCACACCATGTTTCTTAATCAATGGTTTTGCTTACAAAACTGTCTGGAACAGCCTATTACATCATACAGAGTTAGAATGGCCAGTGACATCATAAAGGCCTGACTGGAATAGTCAGTGACATCATAAAAACACATTATTGGTTAGAACAGATTAATTCTGTTTGTTCTGTTGTGTGACTAGCATGTAGATCAAATTTCCTATCAGCTTGATCGAATCCCAGCGGATGGCTCCAGATGGCACAAAGGCCAAACACACAGCCTCATTTGTGATTACAGATTATTTGCTGCACAACACAATCATTTTCACAACGTTACTACAGCTGACCTGTTGATCTGGACCACAGTTCAAGTCCTGATTTTGTGTTCTTGGTCTTGAGATCTCTAAAAACCATATAAGTGTGATTAAATAGTCTGGGTCTTAGAGTGTCTGGTATTGGTCTGGGCATTAGTGGGTCATAACCACAATAGAAACAGTACTTGAAAATGTCTAGCGGTTGACACATATCTACTGGTATATAATTTTGGTGATTATCAATGCAGAGCCCTGCAGCTGCTTAATGGTTTCATCATAAAGCATTGACATGTCAACAAGGTATGCAGTTTTAAGAGGTTTTGCAGTGCGTGGTTATGAAGTTGAAAAAATTCCATGCATTTTTAAGCTCCAAGAAAAATAAACGTACAAGTACTTGGTGTGCTTCATCCTCATACAGTTGTGCACATGAATAATAGAATGCTCTGGTTGGTAGAGTGACTATTGATTAAGTTTTGCAACATTTGCCATTGTGTCAAGGGCTATTGTATTGGCCTAGGTCTAATGGGGTCTGGTATTGGTGTGGTTTAGGGGTTCTGGTATTGGTCTGAGTCTAAAAGTGTCTGGTATTAGCCTGGAACTTAAGGGACTGATCTTGTGTTGTTTGGTATTAGTTTGGGTCTTAGAGGGTCTACCATTGGTCTGAGTCTTAAAGGGTATAATACTGGTCTGGGTTTTAGGAGGTCTGGTATTGGTCTGGATCTTGAGAGCAATAGTTTTGGTCTAAGTCTAATGGGGTCTGATATCATTCTGGTTTTAAGGGGTCTTGTATCGTACTGGGTTTTAAAGGGTCTGCTATTGGTCTGGGTTTGAGGGGTCTGGTATTGTTGTAAAATGTAGGGGGCTGGTCTTGTGTGGCATGTTATTGGTTTGGGTCTTAGAGGGTCTAACATTGGTCTGAGTCTTAGAGGGTATAATATTGTTCTGGGATTTAGGGTGTCTGGTATTGGTCTGGGTCTTGTGGGCTTATGGTCTAGGTCTAATGGGGTCAGGTATTTGTCTGGTTTTAGGGGGTCTGGTGTCAGACTGGATCTTGAGGGCTATAGTCTTAGTCTAGGTCTAATGGGGTCTGGTATCGGTCTGGTTTTGGTGGTTCTGGTATTGGTCTGGGTCTAAGAGGGTGTAAAATTGGTCAAGGTAGGCAGCCAGACAGATATGTAATGATGTTTGTGTTGTTAAATGTTCCATCATGTTGAAGGTGTATGTGATGATTGTAGCTCTGTGGGTCTGTAGCTGATTTCTCTAGTTTTGTTTGTTTGTGATGTCAGACAATTCAGAGGAGAGAGGACACTACAGGCTTCTGGATTCATCAGGACATCCATCATATTTTCCTTCTGTGGCCAACCTTTACTGACAAACTACCTGAGAGAGAAAGAGAGAGTCACCTCTAAAGTTACTGCAGGACAGGTTAGAACATCACCACAAACAAAAGCACACAATGTGGTACATGTGATAAAGTGTGATGGTACTTACCATGTGGTTTGTATATTTACATTAATATGTTACATTTGTGTGTCATTTTAGTGTAGTTCTGGAAAACATTGATAGCTCTGACTCTAATTTCTTATAATCCTTTGCTGGAAAATCCAGCTCAAGCTGGTAGCTGTGTTTTGGAACATGGTAGCTGGTCCAAGATGGTCTTTAGCTGGTCCAAGCTGTTCATGAGCTGGTCCTTAGCTGGTCGACCAGCTACCATGTTCCAAAAACAAGCTTGACTAACTTGAGCAGGGATGACAAACTGGTAGCTGGTCTAAGCTGGTCTCCTAGCTTGGACCAGCAAAAGACCAGCTTGGACCAGCTCATGACCAGCTTGGACCAGTTAGAAAACAGCTACCATGTTTCAAAACACAGCTACCAGCTTAAGCTGGATATTCCAGTAGTGGAATCCATTGTAAAACAGCTGATGATAAAAAAAAATTAAAATAAAAAAATAACATAAAAGAAGTCTGTATGATTTGTGCACTATATTCCAAGTCTTTTGAAGTCATGTAATAGCTTTGTGTGAGGAACAGACCGTAATTTGAGTTCACCTTTGCTGTCACTCTCAAATATGGTTAAACTGACATCAATGATGTTCGGTCAAAATACACACGAGAACCAACAATGTTTGACAATATTGACATCAACCTGATGCAAAACATTTTGATGAGCCATATTTGAGTTAAACACATGATTGAGATTTGAGAACTTCGTCAGCGGAAAAGATTCTCAGTGAATATTAACTTCACAAGATATGGACTATAGCTCACAAATTGTTTAAATGCAAGAATGTTCATTTTTGTGTGAATTATTCCTTTAACGTATACAAAAATCTGCTTCAGATTTCATTATTCAAGTTATTGGTGCAGCTGCTTTTTCCTAAAAAATTATCCCAATATAATCATTCACATTTACATGATGCCTCGGACATATTTGTTGTTGATTTGAAATAGTTTGGGTTACTGTTAACTGACTCCAGCACTGAGCATCGCTGAACATAATGATCCCGAATCAATTTCATCGAATCATCTTGAGATTTGAAGTGTTTGATGATTATGTCCACTCGGCCATCTGTGCGGTCGCCCTCTAAATGCTTTCAAGCATCTCCCAGCATTCGGGGTCTTCGCCCGCAGACGCATAGAGCCATCACGCCCCCCAGAAGCTTTTAACGCTTGACGACTGACATTAATTACAGCACTTAGCACAGTTTTTAATTACACTCAATTATGGCTCTGCCGTAATAACTGATAGGTAGATTGCTATTCTGATAGATTGGCGAGAACCTCTTTTTGTGCACATTCTAAAATGAACACAGTAATTATTGTGTTTGTGTAGATGAAGAAATGGGAAGTGGTATGCTGGAAGAGCGGCCACGAGAATGCCGCTGGATCTGGTCTGACCTCTCTCAGATCATGAATTCAAAAAAAAATTTGTCACAGACTCCTTTCCCGAGATTCAACTGGCATGATAAATAACAGTTTACAGTGAAAATTGAACCATTCTGACATCATATTTAACTTCCTGAGAACCCTGTGACTGCATTGTGCATTCTTCATTCCCTTTTTTGATTTGTAACTAGTAACCCCTAAGAAACATGAAATATATATATATATAGCCTCGAAGTGAAGGATATGATGGCCCTTGGAATGGGTGACCCCCCCCTGCCATCACCAGACACCTTAATCCCTCTCAACTTGCCCCCCCAAGCCTGTTCTCCCCAACAAAATGGACCGCTTTTCTGCCTCCATCCACCAGGCCTCTTACAAAGCCTCGGCCTTGGCTGTCAGGGCCCTCAACGTCTCCTCCCTCCTCTCTGCATACCGGGCTGAACTCCTGGTTGACATGGGGCAGCAACTAGAGAAAGGGACCCCCACGCCATCTCTGTGGACCTTGTCCTCCATAACGCCATGGCGTTCCATGACTCTCTCCGTGGCCGGAGAACGTGCGCTCTGGCTTAATCTGTCGGGCTTCCCTGACAGTGAGAAGCGGTGCATTGCAGATGCCCCGGTAGAGCCTGACCAGGCTCTCTTTGGCCTTGCCATTGCCTTGATGCAACAGCGTTGTGATGACAAGAAAAATGAGGACGATGCACTTAAATTATGCCTTCCTAGGAAAGCGGCACCATGCCAGGTGCCCACCACATGGCCACCCAACCCTCCTGCCATGAGGTGTCCTTTTCAGCGCCCTGGTAAGGCAAAGAAACCCCCCAATTCTACCCCCTCCAACTCTAAACGTAAACGACTGGCCTGATGCACGGCCTCAAGGGGCTTTGAGTCCACCTTCTCAGGCCGCCAGCCCCTGGACTCCTATCCTGCCCTCCTAGTTCACCCTTTCAAAAAAAGGAGGTTTTCTCTCTGTGGGGTCAGCCTCTCCCCCACCAGTGGGTGCCCACCCTGTGTGTTCAGTGCAGAACAATGTGTGTTCCCCCGTCCAGCTAATGTTGGGGAGCCTCCCCGTACTGGAGGTGTTTACAGTGAGAAAAAGTACACAAGCAGTGTCACCACACCGCCCCTATTACATTTCTCTCACCCATTCAATAAAGGCTTCGGCCCTAGTGTTTTCCAACAAACAAAAAAACACAAAATGAATCAAATGAATTCATTACAGAGAGAGAATATCTCTCTGCATCCCCACGTCACCCCTAAGTTGTCCACTAGATGGCACCATTGCATCACAAATGAGCAAATCGGGCATAAATGCAGCTATGAGCGTTTCCTGTGGGGTCACTTGCGAGTCACACAACAGCTTGGCAGGCTGTGTCGGCTCCCGAGTGGGTGAATCGAACCATAATGAACGGGTACAGACTCCAGTTTGCCAGGAAACCCCCACCTTTTAGCGGCGTTATCTCCTCTCACACAGAGGAGCGTGCTGCTCACATTCTGAAAGAGGAAATCTCCTCCCTCCTTGGGAAGGGGGTGATTCATGTAGCACCCCTAGATCAATGCAATCAGGGGTTTTACTTCCGTTATTTCCTAGTGCCAAAGAAAGACGGCTCTCTCCATCCTATTCTGGATCTCAGAGTGTTGAACAAACATTTGAGGAAATACAATTTCAGAATGTTAACACACGGCACACTCGCTCGCTCAATTCATCAGAACGACTGATTCACATCAGTCGATCTGAAAGATGCTTGTTTCCACATCAACATTTAGCCCCTGCACAGGAAATTTCTTTGTTTCGCATATCAGGGCATATGTTACGAATTTTGGCCTCTCGCTGAGTCCGAGGGTGTTCTGTCTATGTGTGGAGGCGGGCTTAGCGCAGCTGAGAATAACAGGTCTAAAGATCCTAACATACATAGGCGATTGGTTAATCATAGCCAATTCCAAGGAGAAAGTGCCGCAAGACACTCGTCGTGTGCTTGCACACATCACATCAGTCGGGTTCAGAGTGAATGTGAACAAGAGCAGTTTCACACCTGCTCAGAATGTTATATTCCTGGGTCTGGAGCTGAATTCATTCTCCATGTGGATGCGCCTCTCACAAGAGCGCGTTCTCTCTCTAATGAATTGTCTATCACAATTTTGCACATGTCTCAGATTAAAGGGTTTTATGGCATCAGCTATTCAGGTTTTGCCTTTGGGCCTTCTGCGAATGAGGGCATTCATGAAGTGGGTTTTATCCCTCTACTTCAGCCCGTTATGTGATCTCTGTCGCTCTGTTACAGTGATGCGCTTGTGCACAGCAACCTTGCACCACTGGAGAAGTGCAGATTTTTACGCACATGGGACCCCTCTCGGGGCTGTTATGTTGTGAGAAGTGGTAACGACAGACGCATCTTTAACAGGGTGGGGAGCCACTCAGGAGGGCAGGATGGTGAACGTTCGTGGCCGAGCGAACTTCGTTCAGCCCACATAAATTATTTGGAGCTCATGACTGTATGGAAAGCACTGAATCATTTTCTGCCCCGTTTGCAGGGGCATCATGTTCTCATTCGCCGCGACAATACCACAGCAGTGGCACATATCAATCGCCAGGGCGGAATGCACTCACCCAAGCTTCATGCTGTAGCTCACAGGCTTTTAGTGTGGAGTAGGCAGCACTTCCTGTCATTACGCGTGACCCATGTTCCAGGCATTTTGAACAGGTGCGCGGACCTTCTGTCATGGGGGAAATGGCTCTACGGAGACTGGTGCCTCCACCCTCAGATAGTGAGCATGTTGTGGGAGAGATTCGGACAGGCGACCATAGATTACTTCGCCTCGCGTGAAAACTCCCATTGTCCTATGTTCTTCTCGCTAAAGGACGAGGACGCGCCCCTCGGTGTGGACATACTAGCCCACCCGTGGTCCAAAGTGCTGCTCTACACATTCCCTCCCCTGTGCCTGTTAATACCCACCCTGGCCAGGGTGAGAGAGCAGGGCCTGTCCCTCATTTTGATAGCACCCAGTTGGCCCAAAGCACTGTGGCTGGCAGAGATAAATCCTCTTCTGCATGCCCAGCCGTGGCCCCTCCCTCTATGCACAGACCTGTTATCTCAAGCGAACGGGGAGATATATCACCCCCACCCGGACAGGGTGGCCATTTGGGCTTGGCCTGTGAGAGGACAAGCTTAAGCTCGATGGGGCTCCCCCATGTGTGGTTGCCACAATACAGAACACTAGGGCCTCCTCCACAAGGTCCTTATATGACTGTAAGTGGCAAGTGTTTGAAGGGTGGTGTGATGGGTGTGGTTCCACATCATATCAGTGTTCAGTCTCTGATACTTTGTGTTTTTTACAAGACCTTATGGATAATGGCAGGTCTTTTTCCACTATTAAGGTCTACCTGGCAGCTATATCTGCTTGTCATGTTGGGTTTGACGGCTCAACGGCAGGGCAGCACCCCCTCATTTGTAGATTTATGAATGCCGTCCGCCGTTCTCTCCCAGTTACCAGGAGAACTGTTCCTGAGTGGGACCTCTCTATGGTGCTGGAGGCTTTATCTCAGCAGCCTTTTGAGCCCCTGGGAAACATTTCCGTAAAATTGCTGTCTTTCAAGACAGCTTTGCTTCTGGCCATAGCATCAGCTAAACATGTCAGTGACTTGCATGCACTCTCTATTCATTCCTTGTGCACTAAATTCTCTCTAAGTGGAGATGGGTTTTCCTTAGACCCAACCTGGCCTTTATGCCAAAATGCTTCCCAGCGTTCTCATGTGAGGTAATGAAGCTTTCCGCTTTTCACCCTCCCTCTTTTTCCTCTGCGGATGATTAGAGGCTGAATGCTCTGTGTCCTGTCTGTGCCCTGTGGGCATACTTGGATGTGACCAGTGCTTTTCGGAAAAGCGATCAGCTCTTCATCTCTTGGGCCCCATCATCTCATGTTACCAGGACCCCGGTAGTTTATTCTGTCTTGGGGGTGGGTTCTTCATAGCCCCTCCCCTGTTAGCTCCTTTTCTTTCTTTTTATATTTATAATATATAGAGTAAGAAAAAGGGGTTATGGGCTGGATGGCCATGCACATTCATGTCACCAAGCATGCATTTACATTCCTGCCTGGGTGCTATCTTCACTGCATATATGCTGCTGGGCTGATTTTTGTTATGTTATTCATGCTCTGCCTGTGCACAGTTCTCACTTGTGTGCTTCAGGGTTGCCAGTTGTGTGATTATGGGATATGTCAAGCACCGCCTCTTTGAGGTGACCGTTCCCTTAACTGGCTTGCAGGGCCTCACTGTGAGTGTATTGGGCAATCAGGGAGCTGTCAATGTCTCCCATAGGTGGATCTTAAACACAAGATGATGAAAGAGAACAATAGGTTACTTGCATAACCCCGGTTCTCTGAAACATCAAGTGGAGAGATCCACCAAGCTTGCCCTGCTTGCTGCACGAGAAGTGAATATACTTACTGAGGAACAGCAGAGCATGCAGGTCCTTATATGCTCTTAGGTAAGGGGACAGGTCCTTACTGGGGACAGGTCCTTACTGGGCATAGGTCACGTGCTTCTGTCTGTCTAGCCAGACTTGGTGCAATTGGATGCTTCTGCAGAGGTCAGGTACGGATGCCCTTCCCATAGGTGGATCTCTCCACTCGATGTTTCAGAGAACCGGGGTTACGCTAGTAACCTATTGTTTTTTCCTCTGATTCCTTGGCTCATGCCGAGTCCCAATGGGTCTAATCATTTCAAAGCTCCGCAAACTAGTTTTTCCGTCATTTCGAATTTTTCAAAAAAAAAAACTTCTCTTCAAACTCCTCCTAGACCACGTCCAATTTTCTCAAATTTTGCACATATCATTTAGAGACACTTGTACCAAAAAGGTATGAAATTTATGATGATAGACCAAACAATTTTTGAATACCACATCAACGAATTCAACAGCGGGCACGCCAAAATTGACGTGAGGCTGTATCTTAGCCACGCTTTAGCGTATTGACACTAAACCTGGTTAACCCTTTCAAACACACAATCAAACAGGTGTGATTACAATAGGCTGAACTTAGAGGCGTACGATCAAACCGGTGCGATCTGCATTCATGCTGCTCTTTACCAGCAAAAGAGGGACTGAAGTGGTTGTCATAATCAACCAGCTGCTCAAATATTCTTTTCAACATCATAATATCTTTATTTTTATATGTAAAAACATTCAATCACTAAATAAAAGTTTAAAGCCGGTAGTGTCTGAGCGCACTGTTTAGATGCAGCACTGCGGCCATGTTTTCTGACGACAAACAAAGAATATACAAACTAGTCAGTGCATTCAAGCCTACTCCCATTCCATCCGTCGCTCATTCTAACCACTTACGGTGCTGGGAAAGTGGGAGGGTTAGGTTTTTTTAACCTTCTATGCTCCTATGGTGAACTTAGAATCCCATGCTGCATTGCAATGTAAACAATATGGCAGCACGCATAGCTGGCAAGCGCATTTGTATAGCATCTTATCTATCATAATCAATCATTAGAAACATCTAAAAACCACATTATATGTTGGATAATATATAATCTGATCTTCAGTGCACCTGCTGTGATATAATTTGTCCTCCAGTGCATCTGCTGTGAAGTGTAAGGTAAGATTTGTTTTAATTTCAGCGTGCATTAAAGAACTCACACTGGGGGATCGGTCAGTACAGGAGAATCTCACTAATGTCATCGCAAGCATGACTTGAGGGTACCTGCAAAGTTTCAGCACAGCGGAACCTTGTGGTCAAGAAACATACATTTTTGCTCATAACTTCTGAATAGTTTGACCTAAAATCATGAAACTGGTCTCTTTTGATTCCTTGGGGCATACAGTTGATACCAGAGACAATTTAGCAGAGACATGCCAATTCTATTAAAATTAATGGGAGTAATAGGAACACCCAAAGTTTAACGGATGTAGAAAAAAAAAGTCCCACCTTACAGGTAAAAGAGCCTATCACCCTTAAGATACAGACATCACCTGTCAATCAACTCGAGAATGTGCATGCGCATTAGGTAGACAAGCCGGGAAAATTGCATTTTTTTAGCATTATCTGAGGTTAAGAAGCACAATTTATGATTCCACTGTTGTCAGATTTTACTGCTGATATGAAATACGTTCTTTGATTGTAATCTTGACCAACCGTTGTGGAGATTTCAGTCTTTCCCCATTCAAGTAGATAGGAGCTATACTTGTATGCTGCTTGTTTACATAGAAAATAGCAACCCAGCCTGCCAGAGAGCATCCCAAAGATGTCCGCCAAGAGGACTGACTCTGATACCCAATATGTCGGCCATATTGGGCATCGGCCATTTTGAATTTTTTCATAAATTGCTGTATTTTAGAAACGTATTGGTGTATCATTACGAAATTTGGTATGTCATCGGGGCCATGTCCTGAAGATAATCAAAAAGTTTGGAGACAGTGCCACTTAGTGGTTAAATTATGTTATAAAATGCTTATAATTTTTTTTAATTTCTACACTGTTAAAATAACTTGTATTGGACCATCAGCAAGCTGAGTAGTATGTATTATGCTGTCAAAATAAAAGTTCCTCAAGAAATATGTATGAATTAATCTGGCATCGTCCATGTTTCCTGTTCTTACTGACAACAAAGCACTTGAATGTGAGGAAACTTCAGGAGTAGGAAGTAGGATAATTCCGATAGCACATGAAGGCAGCATTATGTCGTTAACTTCTTTCGGTCATGTACGATGTACGATGACACCCAATTTGCCATGGTCAGTAATACTTCCTATCCACCATTTTGAATTTAATTGAAAACCTAATTTTTCAAACTCCTCCTAGGCCATATGTCTGAATTGCATGAAATTTGCTGTGTATCATCTAGGGACACTTACAACAAAAATAATAAAAAGACAAAACAGTTCTCAAATAACGCATCAAATAGAAATAGATGGCAAGACTCCTAAAAGGATCTGAGGCTGTATCTTGGCAATGCTTTGGCTTTTTGACATGAAACTTTTTATGAGTCATTGTTACCACACCCTTATTGCAACATATACATTTGGTGACAGTGCCACCTACTGGTCAAAAGTTACAATTAATTGTATTGTAATATAAGCAATTCTACTTACGTTTTTTATACCGCTTTTCTTTAAATCATAATCAGTGATTCCCAATCATATTTCCTTACTACCGAAGGTGTGCTTGGCCCATAATTGTGGCTTGCAGCTATATTTTTAGTTGTTTTCTCTCTGTGACATTTTAGTTTTTCAGTTTTTTGATGTTCCTTTTAGTTTAGTTTAGTTTTCCAGTATATTTAGTTCCCTGTCTGTCACTCACTCGACGTTGTGTCAATGTAGTGACATTAGGGGTCGAACTTGGGAGCCCCAAACACCTCTGATATTTGAGAAAAGGCCAGTGAGAATTTGGGAGTGGAATTTGCATGCTACTCCCCAGGACATACGGGTGTAAAAGGAGACGGCTTGCAACCACTCATTCAGATTTGTTCTTCGGAGCCGAGCAGTGTAGAGTGTATCCACTAGCATTCCATTCACCTCGGCTGTTGGATATACAGTGGTGTGAAAAAGTGTTTGCCCCCTTCCTGATTTCTTATTTTTTTGCATGTTTGTCACACTTAAATGTTTCAGATCATCAAACAAGTTTAAATATTAGTCAAAGATAACACAAGTAAACACAAAATGCAGTTTTTAAATGAAGGTTGTTATTATTAAGGGAAAACAAAATCCAAACCTACATGGCCCTGTGTGAAAAGGTGTTTGCCCCACCTGTTAAAACATAACTTAACTGTAGTTTATCACACCTGAGTTCAATTTCTCTAGCCACACCTAGGCCTGATTACTGCCACACCTGTTCTCAATCAAGAAATCACTTAAATAGGACCTGCCTGACAAAGTGAAGTAGACCAAAAGATCTTCAAAAGCTAGACATCATGCCGAGATCCAAAGAAATTCAGGAACAAATGAGAAAGAAAGTAATTGAGATCTATCAGTCTGGAAAAGGTTATAAAACCATTTCTAAAGCTTTGGGACTCCAGAGAACCACAGTGAGAGCCATTATCCACAAATGGCGAAAACATGGAACAGTGGTGAACCTTCCCAGGAGTGGCCGGCCGACCAGAATTACCCCAAGAGCACAGCGACGACTCATCCAAGAGGTCACAAAAGACCCCACAACAACATCCAAAGAACTGCAGGCCTCACTTGCCTCAGTTAAGGTCAGTGTTCATGACTCCACCATAAGAAAGAGACTGGGCAAAAATGGCCTGCATGGCAGAGTTCCAAGACAAAAACCACTGCTGAGCAAAAAGAACATTAAGGCTCATCTCATTTTTGCCAGAAAACATCTTGATGATCCCCAAGACTTTTGGGAAAATACTCTGTGGACTGACGAGACAAAAGTTGAACTTTTTGGAAGGTGTGTGTCCCATTACATCTGGCATAAATGTAACACCGCATTTCAGAAAAAGAACATCATACCAACAGTAAAATATGGTGGTGGTAGTGTGATGGTCTGGGGCTGTTTTGCTGCTTCAGGACCTGGAAGACTTGCTGTGATAAATGGAACCATGAATTCTGCTGTCTACCAAAAAAATCCTGAAGGAGAATGTCCGGCCATCTATTTGTGACCTCAAGCTGAAGCGAACTTGGGTTCTGCAGCAGGACAATGATCCAAAACACACCAACAAGTCCACCTCTGAATGGCTGAAGAAAAACAAAATGAAGACTTTGGAGTGGCCTAGTCAAAGTCCTGACCTAAATCCTATTGAGATGCTGTGGCATGACCTTAAAAAGCCAGTTCATGCTCGAAAACCCTCCAATGTGGCTGAATTACAACAATTCTGCAAAGATGAGTGGGCCAAAATTCCTCCACAGTGCTGTAAAAGACTTATTGCAAGTTATCGCAAACGCTTGATTGCAGTTGTTGCTGCTAAGGGTGGCCCAATCAGTTATTAGGTTTAGGGGGCAATCACTTTTTCACACAGGGCCATGTATGTTTGGATTTTGTTTTCCCTTAATAATAACAACCTTCATTTAAAAACTGCATTTTGTGTTTACTTGTGTTATCTTTGACTAATATTTAAACTTGTTTGATGATCTGAAACCTTTAAGTGTGACAAACATGCAAAAAAATAAGAAATCAGGAAGGGGGCAAACACTTTTTCACACCACTGTACGGTGCATTTGCAATATAAAACGGCTGTTGGATATACGGCGCATTTCAGCGGGTTCTCCCTTTCTCGCACAGATAAGCGCAGAGAACGCCCCAGGGTGCTTCAGCAGCCACACTAAAGAGAATAAAGAGTATATTTTCTCTAAAAGAGTAGCGCTGAAGGAAAGCGTCTTTTATGCGCAGTTCCTGGATGCGGTCATTATCTCTCTGCCTCTGACGGCCATGATCGCTGTCTCATTTGTTTGGCTCATAGGCATGCTGAGACAGTGTTTGTGAACGGTTCATGTTCTCACTGCAAGAACATGACCATGGCAAAGTTGCGGTCACGGCTTTCTTTCTTTAGAGAGAAAGCCACTCCAGCCGCTCCCCGCCCCGGTCATTCTGCCTACGTGCACAAGGCCAAGATGGTTAGCACTGGGGGCGATTTGGGGACTCCAATGGGAGCATTTCCGCCGGGAGAATCCCCACGAACCTTCCATTCCCCAGCACGCTCGTTTCCACTGGTCGAGTTCATGGATATGTCAGGCAGCTCACCCCAGGGTGAGCTTAATGTCTCATTCTGGGCTTGAGAGGAGGATGAGGTTTCGATTGCAGCATCTGAGAGCGGGCTGTTACAGTCTGACACAGAGGACTCGGCTGGGCTTCCACTGTCTGGTGCGATCGCCCAGTCTGAGGCCGACGCACAGCTGGCGGCCATGCTTGCCTGGGCTGCCGTGAGCGTCAGGCTGGACGACTGGTTCCTGGGCTCATGTTCCTCAGGTGGAGCAGGTGATTGCGGTGCACCTGTGCTTGAAAAGCGAAGCCACCTGGCAGAATCGTCCTAGGCTCCTGTCCAAGGCCTGTAAGTTTACCTTGTCCCTGACAGCCAAGGCTTACAGTGCCGCTGGACAGGCTGCCTCCAGCACTATCAGAGCAGCAAAACACCAGTACAGGAACAAGATTGAAGGACAGTTTAACACCACCAACTCTAGAAGCATGTGGCAGGGAATTAATATCATCACGGACTTTAAAGGGAATAAAAACTCTGCCGTGAACACCGCTGCCTCTCTCCCGGATGAGCTAAATACTTTCTATGCACAGTTCGAGGGAAATAACACAGCTCTTGCAGAGAGAGCTTTCGCGGCCGAAGCTACAGAGGTTAGTTCACTCTCTGTCTCTGTAGCGGATGTAACCCGATCCTTCCGATGGGTGAATATCCGTAAAAAGCCGCGGGTCCAGACGGCATTCCGGGCCACGTCATCAGAGTGTGTGTGAACCAACTGTCTGGTGTTTTTACGGATATTTTCAACCTTTCCCTCTCTTTGTCTGTAGTCCCCACATGCTTTAAAACGTCCACCATTGTGCCTGTACCAAAGCAATCCAAAATCACTTGCTTAAATGACTGGTGTCCTGTTGCTCTGACCCCCATCATCAGCAAATGCTTTGAGAGACTAATCAGAGATTACATCTGCTCTGTGCTGCCTCCATCAGTGGACCCATTGCAGTTTGCTTACCACAACAACCGCTCCACTGATGATGCCATTGCATCTACAATACACACTGCTCTTTCCCACCTGGAAAAAAGGAACACTTATGTGAGAATGCTGTTTGTAGACTACAGCTCAGCATTCAACACCATAGTGCCCTCCAAGCTTGATGAGAAACTCCGGGCTCTGGGCTTAAACAGCTCGCTGTGCAGCTGGATCCTGGACTTTCTGTCAAGCAGACGCCAGGTGGTTAGAATGGGCAGTAACATCTCCTCATCACTGACCCTCAACACTGGAGCCCCACATGGCTATGTTCTCAGCCCACTCCTGTATTCCCTGTACACACATGACTGTGTGGCAACACATAGCTCCAATGCCATCATTAAGTTTGCTGATGATACGACGGTGGTAGGTCTGATCACTGACAATGATGAAACGGCCTACAGAGAGGAGGTGCACACTCTGACATGCTGGTGTCAGGAGCACAACCTCTCCCTCAACGTCAGCAAGACAAAAGAGCTTGTGGTGGACTTCAGGAGAAGAGAAAGAGAACACAGCCCTATCACCATCAATGGAGCACCAGTGGAGAGAGTCAGCAGCTTCAAGTTCCTGGGTGTCCACATCACTGAGGAACTCACATGGTCCGTCCACACTGAGGCTGTTGTGAAGAAGGCTCATCAGCGCCTCTTCTTCCTGAGATGGCTGAGGAAGTTTGGAATGAACCGCCACATCCTCACACGGTTCTACACCAGCACTGTAGAGAGCATCCTGACTGGCTGCATCTCCGCCTGGTACGGCAATAGCACCGCCCACAACCGCAAAGCCCTGCAAAGGGTGGTGCGAACTTCCAGACACATCATCGGAGGTGAGCTTCCCTCCCTCCAGGACATATACACCAGGCAGTGTGTGAAAAAAGCTTGGAGGATCATCAGAGACTCCAGCCACCCGAGCCATGGGCTGTTCTCACTGCTACCATCAGGCAGGCAGTATCGCAGCATCAGGACCCACACCAGCCGACTTCATGACAGCTTCTTCCCCCAAGCAATCAGACTTTTGAACTCTTGATCTCTCGCGATCAATATACATTAGCACTGCACTTTATTAATCTTATTATATCAAACTGGACTGTCATAAATTATATTCTCTTAACAACACACTGGCAACTGACTATCAACTGACAGCCTGAATGTCAATACAGTACAATACAACCTACTGTACATTTTATATATACTATATATAAATTTTTTTATTGTATAATGTGTATTCTATATTGTGTGTATTGTATAATGTACATTGTAAGTTATTATTTGTATATTGTGTTGTGTGTAATTATGTGTATATTAGATTTTAAATTGTGTTGTGTAAATTTGATGTTTATTGTAAATTGGTATATGTCTCATCACTGTCATGACTGCTATGTTGCTCGGAAATGCACCCAAGAATTTCACACACTATTGCACTTGTGTATATGGCTGTGTGACAATAAAAGTGATTTGATTTGATTTGACATACTGTATTTAGGATTGGGCTTAATAGTTTAAGAATCACCCATTAAAAACCCATATTTATTAAGCACTTATCTGAATATTGGGGGTGATTTTCCCCCATATGATTTATGCCCTGAAAAAAAAAATAATAATAATAATAATAATAAAAAAAAATTATATATATATATATATATATATATATATATATATATATATATATATAAAATGTAACAAAATAATTTAAATATAAATCAAATGGTACATTGAATTTGCTTTTTTATTTTGTATCTACTATATTGCAAAATTACTGTAATATTAAAGATCTCCCATGCTGCATCCAGTAGAAGAGTTTTAGAAGAGCTCATTGTGGCCGCTCTGTAAGGGCCAGTAAAAAATCGCAAGCATAAAAAACTTCTCAGCAGTCCTCATTCTGAAAATAAATGATGTATCATCACAGCTCTTGAAATGAAAAATGACTTTAAAACAGTCATCCAGCACTAAAGAAAGTTGATTTTCCATGAAATATTCACCGTTGGAGTAAAATCCCAAACCTCATAAGCCTGTTTTCTGGAATAACACTGAATGTTATGACACATACATGATCGCCTGAATGTTTCGGCAGAAGGAAAGTATGAAGTCATGTTAGCTGGAATTATCTAAATTGCATAACATTTTTCAACATTATTTGACATAATGTGTTTCCTGTTCAAACAAATGTGTCCACAACATAAACTCGACTGTGAATGAGATCATTTCAAAAGAGCACGCTGTTATTCCATGTTCTGTTTTGACGTGACCATGTCTGAAAGATCTATATAAACCACTATTCACAGCACAATACATTATTACCAGTAAATACACTATATTAGACCATATACAACTAAAAACAACTCACATTTGTAGCCCCTCTATGGACATTCTACCCGGAAACTGGAGCTCACACATGCCCACTTCGGCCACTGGGGGCAGTAATTCAAAGTTCTGTAAGCATAGACCAATTTCAGCTAAAGAACTTCCGACCTACTGTCGCCGAATTCACAATCAGATCAGACTGTTTCAAAACAATGTAGAGTTTTTTGTTATTGTCCATGAAAACAGATATTTAAATATTACCAATGACTAAAGTATTTGAATCTGAAATTCGTTCATTTGAATCCCATCGGTTAGTGCATTGCGAAACAAATGTACATAGTAGTAAAAGCATTGTATCCACTACTGCATTCATACATTGTTAGCTTTGATCTAGCAGCATAGAGTTTTCAGACAGTATGAAGTCATTCATACACTTTTAAATTAAGTTTGTATATGTTAACTATTGCGATTTTGGTAATTATAGTAATTAAAAATATTTTTATTTCTATAAAAGATTAAATATCAGTTCAGTAGACCATGAAATTATATTGTATGATTGTAATTATTAAATATAGGGGGATACAGACATTTGATGATTTTAAAATGGATAATTTTATGTTAGACAAAAGTTTATTTGGGATTTGTGCCTATAATGCTAAAAAAGTCATGGGACACTAAGTGTACCATATTCATGGAAACTGCCTGTGTGTAATGATCCAACAGTGATTTTAGCAATGCCATAAAAATTCAGTGTGCGAATACACACATAACCGCACAGGCATCAAATACCAGCGACAGGCTAAATCACATCTCGTAATCTAGTAACAAACCTGTCGCTCAAACGCTGAAGCATTCTGGAAGCCGCCACTTAAGATTGAGTTAAACCTTAAAGCCTGCAGTGATTCAGAAAGCTCGGGTTTGATTTCATGCATTAACCTTGAACATGTCATATTCTGCTTTAGTTCCTGTTTGCATCAAAGTGCTTATTACTAAAGCAGCAGATTTTTTGCTGATCGCTGCACATCATGTTACCTGCAAAATGTGATTGTGTGAAATATGATGCAGCATGTCAGTCAAACGCAAACCACTTTAAATCAAAATTATGTTTAGAAGAATCAACAATTCAGTTTCCCTGTGATACCAGGAGCATTATTATCACTGCATAAATCATATATATATTTCATACTGGCACGGTTCTATGGAGCTAAAACTATGACGAAAGTATTTGAATCTGAAATTTGTTAATTTGAAATTTCTGACATTTAACAGAACTAAAGATTTTTGTGGCATATTTTATAAATGTGTATTTTTAAAAAGGAGATTTGCTTGTTTTTAATTTTAAAGGGTGGAATTTGCTGTAAAAAAATCAGATTATTCACCTTATTCAGTCCCACCCTTTTCCACGCTCTGCTCTTCCGAATTTTGTCATCTAACTTCCTGTTTGTATTGAAGCTACTGAGTAGAGTCGATCAAAATGCATTACGTGTGGGAGCACAGAAAGTATTTAATGGTGTGAGTTTACAGCACCCCTTTATTACATGAAAATGCTTGTGAGGTGTTTTTTCTGTCACTCTAAATGTTCGTTTTTCCAACACCTGCGGAGGTAAATTGGACCTGGCAGATCACAGTCAGACAGCTATGACACATTGCACTTTTTCATGATACAAGCGTTTAATTGTTATATGCGTAATTCTCCTTAGTTTTTATGTTTCAGCTTGTTAATAATTTGTTAAGATGTGTAGTTGATATGAAATTTCCAACAGTGACAGCTCGTATTATTACACATGCAAGTTCAACATTAAAGAAAATTACAATTATACTTTTTAAAATGAATTTGTCACCCTACATTTTTAGAGGCTTAAATGTGATTAAAATAGTTGTAAACAGAATATAAAATAAAACATACACTTTCATGTGTGTGTGTGTGTGTGTGTGTGTGTGTAAATATAGTGCACTCCTCCCCCCATTCTAGTTTAACGCTCAAAAATAACGCAGTGGGTGAATGAAACGAAAAAGTGGTCAGAGGTGTCGTACAGAGATATTTTTAACGACTTTGTGTTGTCTCTTGGAGTTTCATGAGCACATCAGAGGCACATCAGTCCGTCCAAAGCACGAAGATCCCCGCTCTGCTTCCAGTTGTTATGACATCCCCTGAACACTTTAAAATACTCATGATATCTTTTTACAACTCTATAACCTGTAAATCCACTTAGCTAACTAATTATACTTTGACATCAATACCACAGATATCTATAGAGAACCGCTAGAATGGAAGTTCCCAGACAACATTTTCAAGATGGCTGCGCGCTAGTTTCTCTGGTGCATAAGGGGAATAAATATGATATTATATTGCATATATTATATTTAGTACAATTTGTATTGTTTAATTGCATAATTTGTACTGTTTACAGGTATTTACATTGATTTGTTGAATGCGTGCTAAAAACTGGTCCTGTCTCTTTAACAAATGGGCATTTCTGTAAAGAGCCTCTGGAAATGAGCACATGTTAATGAAAGAGAGACTCAAATGGCTTTACCTCATCAGTGCTATGCATGATTAAAATGAAATGTTAATTCTTTTTTTTTTTTTCTTTTTTTATCAACAACTGACTGTAGAGAACAGAAAGAGACATTATTCAATGACAAATGGGTCGCGTGGATCTCGTCTTTGGACACACATTACATGGAACAAATTTTACTCTCAACATGCAGTGAAAGGATATTGCTGCTGAATACTTCACGACTAAACAACACAATTACTGGTGAGTGAAATCTAAACATTTTCCAGCCAGTTGCCAAATATATACATTTTTAGTTGCATAGCGCGAAATTCGGTTGCAAATGCGAGTGATTTTCTCTCATTGTAGTGGATGGTTGCTTATAGAGTAAAAGATTGATCCATGGCTTTTGAGAATCGATCAAATAAAAAAAATAAAAAAACAATTAATAGAAAAAAAATTAAAAAATCTGCCCAGCCCTATCATCATATATATATATATTGAGAAATAAGCACTGGCCAAGATTAATAAATGCTGTAAAAGTTTTGTCGATTGTAATTCATATTAACTATTGCGTTAACTAAAGTTGGCTTGGGGGAAAAAGCATTATTCACAATACACACTCTGTAAAGAGGTGTTTGGCTGCTTGTTTTGTCTCTAGAGACCATTGAATGTGTATTTTTATCTCATCCATATTTAATATGTGTGTGTGATTCATGTTCTTTTATAAAATGTCTAATGCCGCAGGACTCGAGCGCTTGTTTTTCTGGTTTGTTTTAGACAGCAAGCGGTCTATTGAGCAGATCATCACATACAATAACAAAGTCATCAGAAAAATCATTTAATCGAGCAGCACCATCGCCACAACACTGAAGATTAACCAGATCAATAAACAGATGAATTATTTGTTATTCCGATGAAGAGTTTCCTGCCGAGAGAAACTGAATGCTTCTGATGAGCAGAACTGGCTGCAGATGACAGCACGTCTCCATCAAGATTTTCAGCAACTGATGCCATTTGATGGTTTGTTGGTGCGATGGAAGAGCAGAAAAGTCAGTTTAGGAAGAAATGCTGTATTAAGTACTTGAGTCCTCTTTAAAAGTACTAAATAGACTTGTTTCTGTTCAGGAGTGTGACAGCAGTTACCAAGAATTTTGGCTTAAATGTGAATGTTCCAACTGAACTTTAAAACAAACCGAACTGATGCCATCTGAGTGAAGGAATCAACAAAATTCATGTTCACATGCATGATCTTAAACTGATTATACTTAATAAGCTGACAACATGTTTAGTCATGTAAACCGGCTAAAAAGTTTCCTCTATCGGGTTAAGGTCATGAACGGTTTAAGCATAAACCGAACATCACATCCTTTTGGCTTTCCATAGTTTGATGCACATTGTGTACATATGACAGTTTAGTAGCCTATAATTGATACATCAAGTGTTTTAAGTTAGTTTAGAAGATCAGGCTAAAATTGATCATTATGAGAAAAAAATGTGGCTCGATTTGTCAAAGTTTGCATTTTTTCTTAATAAAGGTGTTTTGCAAATTTCCTTGTTCGTGATTAAAAGATTGCAAATGCCTTGAGCGCTTTTGTATATATATATATAAATAACTCAGCAAAAAAAAAAAAAAAGAAACGTCCTCTCACTTTCAACTGCTTTTATTTTCAGCAAACTTAACGTGTAAATATTTCTATGAACATAAAAAGATTCAACAACTATGAAACTTGTTCAGTTTATTTCTCAGACATGTGACTAACAGAAATGGAATAATGTGTCCCTGAACAAAGGGGGGGGGGGGTTCAAAATTATCAGTCAATATCTGGTGTGGCCACCAGCTGCATTAAGTACTGCAGTGCATCTCCTCCTCATGGACTGCACTAGATTTGCCAGTTCTTGCTGTGAGATGTTACCCCACTCTTCCACCAAGGCACTTGCAAGTTCCCGGATATTTCTGGGGGGAATGGCCCTAGCCCTAGCCCTCACCCTCCAATCCAACAGGTCCCAGATGTGCTCAATGGGACTGAGATCCGGGCTCTTCGCTGGCATGGCAGAACACTGACATTCCTGTCTTGCAGGAAATCATGCACAGAACGAGCAGTAAGACTGGTGGCATTGTCATGCTGGAGGGTCATGTCAAGATGAGCCTGCAGGAAGGGTACCACATGAGGGAGGAGGATGTCTTCCCTGTAACGCACAGCATTGAGATTGCCTGCAATGACAACAAGCTCAGTCCGATGATGCTGTAACACACCGCCCCAGACCATGACGGACCCTCCACCTCCAAATCGATCCCGCTCCACAGTACAGGCCTCGGTGTAATGCTCATTCCTTCAACGATAAACGCGAGTCTGACCATCACCCCATGTGAGACAAAACCGCGACTCGTCAGTGAAGAGCACTTTTTTCCAGTCCTGTCTGGTCCAGCGAAGGTGGGTTTGTGCCCATAGGTGACACTGTTGCCGGTGATGTCTGGTAAGGACCTGCCTTACAACAGGCCTACAAGCCCTCAGTCCAGCCTCTCTCAGCCTATTGCGGACAGTCTGAGCACTGATGGAGGGATTGTGTGTCCCTGGTGTAACTCTGGCAGTTGTTTTTGCCATCCTGTACCTGTCCCGCAGGTGTGATATTCGGATGTACCGATCCTGTGCAGGTGTTGTTACACGTGGTCTTCCACTGCGAGGACGATCAGCTGTCCTTCCTGTCTCCCTGTAGCGCTGTCTTAGGCGTCTCACAGTACGGACATTGCAATTTATTGCCCTGGCCACATCTGTAGTCCTCATGCCTCCATGCAGCATGCCTAAGGCACGTTCACGCAGATGAGCAGGGACCCTGGGCATCTTTCTTTTAGTGTTTTTCAGAGTCAGTAGAAAGGTCTCTTTATTGTCCTAAGTTTTTATAACTGTGACCTTAATTGCCTACTGTCTGTAAGGTGTTAGTGTCTTAACGACCGTTTCACAGGTGCATGTTCATTAATTATTTATGGTTCATTGAACAAGCATGGAAAACATTGTTTAAACACTTTACAATAAAGATCTGTAAAGTTATTTGGATTTTTACAAAATTATCTTTAAAATACAGTGTCCTGAAAAAGGGACGTTCTTTTTTTGCTGACTTTATATACTGTGTATATATATATATATATATATATATATATATATATATATATATATATATATATTTCAGCAAATATTGATGCGATTAATTGCAATTCAATTAATCTCATGTAGATGTCACTTTTTAACACTATAAATTTTAGACATCTTTAAAACACACACACACACACACACACACACATATATACATATGTAGTATTAATTTGACACTGAAACACTGGTATTTTTGACATCACTAAAAGATAATAAAAACATTCGGGTCTTTACTGGAAACATTCGTAGTCCACTCCTAGCACCGGCCATGCTCATCGGTATCAGTGTGTTGTGTGCATGTGCGTTTACATTTTGATGTCAAAAGCAGAGAATAATCTGATGATTTTGTGTGTGTGTGTGTGTGTGTGTGTGTGTGTGTGTGTTGTTGCATTATTTGAATAGGATGATTTTTGGTAGTTATCAGTGTATTGGTATGGATGTCAACGTACTCCTTCGGGATTTTTTTTTTCTTTTTTTCTGGGTAGTAGTTAATATTTACATTTGCCCTGCCAATATTTTCACTGGGCCCATCGCAAAAAAAATACATATAATTTTTTTTAATATTTTTGAATGCATTACCTTTGTGAATAAAATAAAAACCTTTTTTTTTTTTTGGTATAGTAGCTGGAAATTATACAGCTACAGTATATTATTTTTTGACAGTTATCCAGTCATTAAATCAGTTTTGCAGGAAAACTGACATACGAAGAAAAATATAACTGATTGGTTTGTAATCCTTAACTTAGTATTTCTGCTGTTTCCAAGATTAAGTCTTTCTCACAATTTCAGCAAAATCTTATCTACGTCAGCCAGCTAGATAATGTTACCTTGGTGACAAGTTTAAATCAGCATTCTGCCGAATTACTGGCAAGCGCTATCCCCAATCAGACATCTGCATTAATTCAATTGTGAACATATTTCCCTATTGCGCAACTGATAGCGTGTTACGAGAGCATGCTTTGAGACATGGGTTCTTGTCATGTGGAAATCTGGAAGTAATTGCATTTACGTGAATAATTATGAGCGTGATTTGGAGAACGATTTCCCCTTTAAGGTTGGGTTTAAGGTTTGGGTTGGGGGTAAAGTTAATATGCATTCCTGTAAATAATTACTTCCTTTACAACTAAAAATAAAATTCGCTTTTGGTGCCACCTTGTGGACATTTCATCCAGAAACTGCAGTTCATATTTTACCATGCGTTAAGCAACACTTTCAGTTTTGGCCACTGGGGGCAGTGATTTAAATTAAATTAAAGCACAGACCGATTTTAACAGCAAAACTTTAGACCTACTGTTGCCAAATTCCCAGTGTGATCAGTCTGGTGACCAAATCAAGCTTTTACACCCTGAAGGCATTTTTAAGGATTTATTACTTAAATGGCATACCCAAAAGTAAGAGCTTATAACTCTAAAAATATAGCAAAGAGGGTCAACTGCATGGTATCAATGTCACATATTCCCTGTTTTTTGCATTGACTTTAATGTTGAAATTGTTGTTTAGTTCCCACATTCCTGTTTCCTGTTAGTTTGTAGTCCTTTGTAGTTTCATTTTATGATTGGTTTTCCCTTGATTGTTTCTACAGGTGTTCCTTGTTCCCTTGTTTGCCCCTGTGTATTTAAGCCCTTGTTTTCCCTGTTTCCTTTGTCAGTCTTCACATGTAATGTCATGTTCTGTACTGGGTTCCCTGTGTTTTGTTTTTATTCTGAGTTACTTTGTTCATCTTTTGTTTCCATTAAAAGCTGCACTTAGATCCTCCATCCTTGCCTGTTGCGTTACAGAATGACTGACCAAAAAATGGATCTAGCGGCTGTCAGAATTCTGCTCCTTCAACAAGGGGACCATCCAGTTGAGGATCACATCTGTGAGTTTTTAGAGCTGGCAAATGTAGTGAACTATCCAGACCGCTCTCTGATGATTTTCTTCCGGGCCGGTCTGAATAGTGCACTGAGGGAACTGATGCCTCCGGCTGATCCTCACTGGAGGCTCGGCAAATATGTGGAGAAGGCTCTGGAACTTTGCGGTTCCCTTTATACAGTGGATTATGGCAGGAACCCTGGGCCAAAACCTGCGTCTTCAGCACCCTTGTCCAAGCCTTTCCTCGGCCCCTGTCTCAAAGCCTTTCCTTGGCCCCTGTCTCGAAGCCTTTCCTCGGCCCCTGTCTCGAAGCCTTCCACGGCCCCTGTCTCCAAGTTGTATGATCTGCCACTGATGTCGGTGCACAGGTCCATGAAAGACCCTACCTCAAAAATTGTCCATGCCCACGCCTGCCACGGTCAACGAGCCAGTGCCCACGCCTGCCACGGTCAACGAGCCAGTGCCCACGCCTGCCATGGTCAACGAGCCAATGCCCACGCCTGCCACAGCCAACGAGTTGCCAGCCTCGTCCGTCCCAGAGTCAGCATGCCAGCCTCGTCCGTCCCAGAGTCAGCGTTGCCAGCCTCGTCTGTCCCAGAGGAGGAGGAAGAGAAGTTTCTGTTTCCAAGTCTCTGCCCATGTTCACAACCACGGAGGTCGTTCCCGAGTCTCTGCCCATGTACACGACCACGGAGGTCGTTTCCAAGTCTCTGCCCATGACCACAGAGGTCGTTCTCGAGTCTCCTCCCATGCCCACGACCACAGAGGTCGTTTCCGAGTCTCCTCCCATGCCCACGACCACAGAGGTCGTTCCCGAGTCTCTTCCCATGTTCGTGACCATGGAGGTCGTTTCCCATTCATCCAGGACTTTTTGTCTCGAGCCTCCCAGGGCTCCACCTTCCACGGCTTCGCCCCTTGAGTCTTCCACGGCCTCGCCCGCTCCCCCAGAGACTATTCCTCCAGCGGCTCCGCCCGCTCCCCCAGAGACTATTCCTCCAGCAGCTCCACCCGCTCCCCCAGAGACTATTCCTCCAGCGGCTCCGCCCGCTCCCCCAGAGACTATTCCTCCAGCTGCTCCGCCTGCTCCCCAAGAGACTCCTCCTACAGTGGCTCCACCGCCTGACCCAGTCCCTGTCCTGCGGCCACCTCCCAGGCCTCCTGACCCTGTCTCAGCCCTGCAGCCGCCTCCCAGGCCTCCTGACCCTGTCTAGGCCTTGCGGCCACCTCCCAGGCCTGCTGACCCTGTCTTGGCCTTCCAGGCCTCCTGACCTTGTCTCGGCCCTGCGGCCACCTCCCAGGACTCCTGACCCAGTCCCCACCTTGAGGTCATCTCCTTTGTCTCCTGGCCATCTGCCTGATCTGCTCTGGTCTCCTTGGTCTCCTGGCCGTCTGCCTGATCTGCTCTGGTCTCCTGGCCGTCCGTCTGATCTGCTCTGGTCTCCTTGGTCCTCACTTCCACTGGCTCTGCCTCGGTCTTCCGAGCCCCCAACTCCACCTCAGCCCTCGGAACCTCTGGTTCCAGCTTGGTCCTCCGAGCCTGCACCATTGCCCTGGCTCTCCATCCCTCCAGCTCCTCTTTGGTCTCAAGCCTCCCTAACTTTGCTTTGTTCCTCTGCTCCCCTTGCCCCTTGTGCCCCTCTGAACTACCTGTTTTCCCCCACACCCCATGGACAATTTGTTTTTGTTTTGTTTTTTGGAGCGTCTGGAATCTGCTGCTTAAAAGGGGGGCTCTGTCACACATTCCCTGTTTTTTTGCATTGACTTATGTTGAAATTCTTGTTTAGTTCCCATATTCCTGTTTCCTGTTAGTTTGTAGTCCTTTGTAGTTTCATTTTATGATTTGGTTTTCCCCTGATTGTTTCTACAGCTGTTCCTCGTTCCCTTGTTTGCCCCTGTGTATTTACTGTAAGCCCTTGTTTTCCCTGTTTCCTTTGTCAGTCTTCACATGTATTGTCATATTCTGTACCAGGTTCCCTGTGTTTTGTTTTCATTTTATTCTGAGTTACTTTGTTCATCTTTTGTTTCCATTAAAAGCTGCACTTAGATCCTCCATCCTCGCCTGTCACGTTACAATCAATATATACAGAACATTTCAAAATTGGAAGTAAATATATTTTGATCACGCTCAGAGACTGTTGACAAAACACACAAATGATTGCTAAAATAAAATTTACTGTGATTATTCTGTTTGAAATAATTCGTTTTTGACAGTAAGTATGGAAGGTCATCAAATTAAATTTGGTGTTGTTCTCCAACATGAAAACTATACTAGCAATTTTTTTTTTTTTTTTTGATAGAACAAAGCAATCCAAAGATTTAGCATATGTGATCATGTGGGTTATTGTGTCCTTGTCTTGATCAAGTGTCCAAAGACCTCTCTAAACAATAATTCATGTGTTTTATTGAACATTAAAACAGAATAACTGAAAACTATGAATGCAAACATATGAAAAAATGTAAAAATACAAAAAATTATATCAAAGAAGTACCTAATGATAAAATTCAGCTCAATTTGGCACCTTATTCCATCACTCCAAAAAATGCGCGTTGAGTGCCCTCTTGTGTGCAGTCTATATATGTGTCATCTGGCTCTGCTGAACCCAAGTAGGTATAGCTGCAGGCCGGAGACCTTCAAATGGGGGCTGAATCTCCAAAAGAGGGTGGGGTTACTCCAAAAAGGGTTGTACCAACTCCAAAAGGGGGCATCACTTCCACTCAAGGTGAAGGTTAGGGAAAGGGTAAGGTTAGGGGCTCCCTATATCTTTGCTTGCAAAGACAAATGGCATACAAGTACAGCTCCTATCTACCTTAATTGCAAAGCACCATAATCTCCAAAACAGTTGGTCAATATTATGATCAAATAATAAAGCAGTAAAATCTGACAACAATGGTCTCATAAATTGTGCTGCTTTAGCTCAGATCAACCTAAAAAATGCTAATTTTCAGGATGGTCCAGCTAATGCACATGCACGTTCTCGAGTTGATTGAAAAGTGTTATCTGTATCTAAAAGGTGATTGGCTCTTTTACCTGTAAGGTAAGACTTCCTTTTCTACACCCGCCATATTGGGTGTTCCAATTTCTCCCATTCATTTTAATACAAGTGCTCCGTCTCAGGCTAAACAGTATCGACTAAAAATCCTGAGGAAATTCCCGAGGGAACCCATTGCTCGAAAATGCCAATCCCACCTCAGAGATTTAAGAAATGAACAGAGTAATATAAGCTTTCATCACTATGATCACCTCTTCTTACACAATGATTATATGTTCAGAATGGTATACAATATACTGTATACTACCTACTATGTTTTTATTCAAAATAGTATGTGAAACAGTAGGCATTATTCCATGATAACTGTTTTGAACAGGAGTATGCTATATTGTTGTCACATGACCGCATCATATTGGATGCTTAATTCAGCCAGTGGCCAGTTATCATTTAAGAAATAAAAAGTTACTTTGAATTTTTAATGTCTCAACTTTTGTCAGGAAAGAGATATGTAAAATTGTGATTGATACAGCTTCAGGTTCACTTGTCTCACTGCAAACGGAAGGTGAAGTGGAGCATTTAGCAGGATAATTAGATGCATGTGTTTGCGTTTATCCAGCGGTCCAGTAGGGTATATAAACCTCACGGCTTATGTGAATCCATCTAAAGGAAGTTATGACATCGCTTACGACCACAGCATTTCAAACCCAGCCTCGTTTACATGACATCATGGTGGTTTGGGATTTTTAAGGACCACCAACCCTGAACTGTAATGACCAAGAGTAGTGGAACAGAAACTCTCCAAACCACTCCAGCCCAGCTCATGAATCCAAGCATCGTTTGCCTTTTAAATGTTGTGTTAATATAGACCAACAGCGTCATTTCATGTTTGAGAGCCAGACGAATGAGTTTAAACAGCTCTGCATGAGGTGGAAATTGATTTGACTTGTGAGGGTGGCAGTATGAGGCTTTTATATGGCAAACACTGGAACGCTGAGCTGCTCTGTCCAGAAGTACTGTATACTGCAACCAGGTCTCATAAAATCACTTTAATATACCTACATTTTTGCATAATGATTTTTAAGTGTCTTGTTGTACAAATTGTGGCAGGTTCCTGATGAAATGAACACTAGAGGTGCAACAACAACAATTACTTTTATTCACTTTCACACTATTAATGAGTAAAACTGCAGATTATCAGTTAACAAAAATGTATACCTTTCACCCTGTTCCTCACACAATGCAATATTATGACATTTAAATACTTTTACTATAGCACATGACTCATTTTAACATTTGCTTATATAATCAACAACATTCACAAGCTTGTTTAAGTGTGATCGAATTGTACTCTAGCTCAACTGATAGAGTGTTGCACTTGTGATGTAAAGGAGCGGGATACAAGTCCTGAAGAGCACGAGAGTCCACACCTGAGCCCAAAGTGTCATAGAAGCACCACAAAATGACTGTATACTATACTGTGCTCTTTCATGTCACATTTGCTTTTTCTGACACTATCGGTTAGGTTTAGGTTTAAGGTTTAGAGTAGGGAGGTCGGTTTGTTGATTTAAAACTTGATAGAGCATTAACCTTAAAAACCTCATCTGTTTGGTAGAACATTTAACTCACTTATAGCGCAAAACAGTGGACATTTCAGGGAACTGCCACAATGGATGTAACAAACCATTTAATGTAATTTTGCAAAAATGTTGCCACAGTCTCATCATTTTCTTGAGATCAGGCTCATATTAATTTGAGTCTTTAATTGGCATATCATGTCATTAATTTGATTAAAATTGTAATTGATTGACAGCCCTATTTAATATTTACTATTATGCTTCTATTAAATAGGGCTGTCAATTAATTATAATTTTAATCAAATTAATTACATGATATGCCAATTTAAGACTCAAATTAATCTCACATATCAATATTTGCAGAGAAAGACCCCAAAATAAAAATAATGCAATATATAATGGTTAAATAATTATAAACAATTATATTTAAATAGTTATAAATAAATATAATAATTCAGATAACTAATATGCACTACATGATTGCAGCATCAGCCTAACACTGGCCTACAGTCGTAAGTTATCAATTTTGCAATTGAATTTGTCAATCTGTCGGAGGTAAACTGATTATAGAGTTTTTCTAAGGATGCGCCAATGTAAACGTGTCAGACGGATGCGTTTGGAGCGTCTCACTTAAGTTGTATCGCATCATAAACAGTGTTTTTAAAACACATCTCCAGAACCCTGCATTAAGTTATGCTCCTTTCAGCTGTTTTAATACTAAAACGTGTTCTCATCTTGTGCTGTCTGCTGTCAGTGAAATGTGGTTTGTTGCCTATAGAGCTGGTGTTGCGCTTACTGCCCTCTGCTGAATAAGATTAGCAAAAACATGAATGTGGTACTTCAAACTTGAATTGCTCTGATGGTAAGAAAATCCATCGGCACTACTATTAAACAAACTATTATGTGAAACATTTGTTTACACCAGAATTTGCTTTCCATTCGCTTCCATTCATATGCAAGCATATGCAGAGAACTTAAAGTCGTTTCACCAACAGAGGATTTAAATGCCACAGAATGGCCAAACACTGCCATTGAGTTGAATGCAAATGCTATCAGATTCACATACTGTGCACAGTACGCATACTGTGTACTACTTTAATCAAAAACAGTAGCCATTCTGAACACAGCCAAAGCGCACTGTTGGAGAATGCTAATCACACAATGAAGCGTAATATCACACAAAGAGTTCATGGCTACTTTTTGAACATCAGTCGTGATAATTACGTGTAATTGGCTTTTTGGAGTTATTTTCGTGTTTTATGTGGTATGACGGTTTGTCAGACAGATTGACTGAGAGACAAACACAACACAGCCATACTTGGGTCATATAACACTAACTCAATGATGCCTACATGTTCTTATATTTACTGCTACTGGAAAAATTGAAAGAAAATCCTTCAAATTTTATTCAAATAAACAATACCAGGGTTCCCACTCTTTTCAAGACACAATTTTCAAGGACATTTTATGTGCCTAATGGGTGTAATATTTAACCAAAAACACAAGAGAGATGATGTATATTGTAGTTATGGGAATTTTATTTTCTGAATTCTTTATTCGACAGCTTAATTACATTTTATCATTAAAATGGTGTCTAATAAAATTAATTCATTAAAACCTTCAATCAAATGAAAATATAATTATAAAAAAAAAAATGTTTTTCAATTTGAAGCATGCAGCACATGCAAATTATTCATTTAATTAAATCTCAGCCTTTGTGATTTAATGGACCCTTTTCACAGACTGTGATGATGCGTTTCTGCTTTATTTAGCAGTGTAAAGCTTGCAGACTTTCATATATTGAACATATTGTGGTTTTATTTTGATTTATTGTGCATTCAAATATAAATTTTTGTCCCAAATATGTCAAATTCCGTGACATTCCAGGTTTTATGACTAATGCCATTTTTAAGACTGGATTCCGTGATACGGTCTGCGTTTTCTGCATTGCAAAAATCATAGGGCCTTACATGTGGTAACCGTATTCTGTGACTGCTTTTACACTGAAATGGACAATTAATCAAATTAAAATTGTGATATGTCCTAGTGTGATTATTAAACTGCAAATATATGCAATTTAATTAAATATACTGTAGTCTGCATGTGCTGCACGATGCAAAGTGAAGCCGCTCATATGCTGAAGACACCACATTTTATGAGTATCATGTGCTGTGCTAATTGCAGTAGATGACAGAGCACACATACACTGTAATTCGTGCAGCGCCTACAGACTATATATTTATTAGGCATGTTATAAAATATCGATATATTGATTGGCACATTATTTTCTCAATACTTTTTCAAGGTGTCGATATATTAACATTAGCCAACATTTAAATTAGAAGCCTAATTTGTGTGCTTTCCTATTCACTGTCAGTTGGCCTTACATTTAATGTAGTCTGGCATAAGAGGGATACCACAAGGGGGTGATATAATAATTATGGAAGCCTATCGCTGGTAAGACAAGGCTTGGGTCTAATGATGTGGCAAGTGGCAGTCATGAATCTAGTCACCATTCATACAAAAGGTTTTTGTACTTCAAGAATTAAGAAAGACCCCGTTTCCACCTGGTATTACGATGTGTCTCGGGTGATCCGATCACATGTGGTCAGGTGAGACACATGGCTTTTTACACCTGGTCACTTAAATATGTCTTCTGTGAACACTTGTGTGTTTTGGAGGGGATTTGGAGGGGAGGGTCTCTGTTTCGTGATGACATCAATCACTTTGTCAGTGTGTTACTGCATGATAATAAAGCACAATAAAAGTCAGAAAAAACAAAGAAAGCAAATACACATGAAAGGTGTATTCATGTCTGAGGTCTGCACAAATACTGCCAAATTTGACTTTTGCGGACATTTAAATATATTTGATCCATGAATCATCTCCGTACGTTGGTGAGTCTGATGTGTGACCGTCAAGTGCACACGCCTACCAGTACATCACCATAAACATCTCTCATTCAGAAGTTACACATGTTTTTGTTGTTTTCTGCTCTGATTTTGTCAAAATATTACAAAACATCTGTGATAATCCCATCTGTATGAATATAAGAGCTGCTTTTAACTCATGAATAATACACAGAAAGCAACCGAGGCATATTAGTGAATAAGACTAATATGTTTACATTTTGGTCTGGTGGTGTAAATAAAGTCTGTGCTTCATAATCTTATTATGTGTTGTTTATTGACTAACATTAGTATATACGTACACATTAAATATATACTACATATTTACATTATAGTGCTTTTTTATTCATTACAACATGTTACATTTATAACATACCTTTATACAGTCTGGGTGTTCTGAATAGCATCATCCTATGCACATTTCCAGTTTAATTCTATCAGAATCGATGATGTTAGAAATATAATTGACACATGTACAGATAACTGAGATGTCTGACTAAATGAGTAAAAGTCCCACAAGTGTTTTTATCCATGCCCCCCTTCATCGCTGCTTGACTATGGCGAAATAAAGCTTGTCACTTCAAAGATAAAACATTATAGAAAGAAAATTTACATTTTGGCTCTAGTAATTAAACAGCAGTTTCACCTTACAAGATTTATAAATAGAAACAAAAAGTTTGCCGACTTTTGCCGCATCTCACAGCGCAGCAGATTAAAGATAAATGGAAGTTTGGTCACAAACATGGCAGTGCAGTCCAGGGACATAGGTAATCAAAACAAGCAAGTACAATGATTCGTTGATGAATCGGACATCACTAAAGAGAAATAACAATGAGACAATTGTTGACATTCAATAAGAGTATTGAGCTATAAAGTGAATGTGGATAGCATAGCTCAGATCATTTGATGAGAAATGTTTGAGTTCATAATGAGATCTCTGACTTTTGATTGCAGACTTTGGTATTTGTCACATCTGAGCACAGTTTGAGACATTGTTAAGATCTCTTCTGAAACTCTCAATGAGACATGTGAGATTACTGAAACAAACTCTTTTTAGTCACAGGTTTTGCTCAAAAAGCATATCTGTTCCATATTTGGTTTGATGTTTAGTACATAATGCAAAGTCTAAAATGTCCAAATACTTTTCAGGGTCACGTGATTACTGAAGAAAAAACTGAGCTCCTTAAAAACCGGACAGCAGAGCAAATATTTATCTTCTGGAAAAGGAAAAGGCAGAATGTAATTCTCAAACCTGGTTTTATATTCCACTGATTTGAAAATGAGTGTTGAAGTCTTCAGGAAGTGTGACAGCAAAGGAGCCCATTACTTCCCTAATAATAAAGAACGCAAATGACAAAGAGCATAAACGAGAAAGAGCCAGAGAAACAGACGGGCAGAAAATGACTTCTGCTCATCCTGTTAACAAACATGAATAACAAACTTGGAAGGTATAATGTTTTCAATTTCAGGCGTTTGTGGAGACACACGACCTCCTGCTAGCAGAAGACAATCAGCTCATCGGGAGGTTTGTGCAAGTGTTGCCGCGGGCCGTTACTGCAGTGTGTAAAAGTCCTTAATAAAATTGACTTTATATAACAAAGTTCCACATTACTGCAGTATAATTATGCATTCAAGCACACTTTCTGCATTATACTGCATTAGAATTTGATATGTATTTCAGAACTTCAAAGCGTGAAAATGGAGAGTGTTGCACCTCTTGACAGACCGTGTAAGGAATTTTCTGTCAAGATGTTCGAGTTGTGGTGTTTTCAATGTGAAGACGGTAAATAATCCATAAATCACTCTGTGTTACAAAAATAACAAACTAGAGGATGCAGCCACATATCTAGAAAGATTACATGAGGGGGGCAATGACATAAAAAGGTGGGGTGTCGACAGGGGTGGGGGTCTTCCGTTCCAGTGCATTTCTTTAGGGTTAAGCCCTATTCTTCCATTTTGACACGAACGCTCAGCATCTGCGTACAGTCAAACACAAGTCTGTCAAAGTATACTCCATAAAACTGCGCACGCATACACAGACAGTTGGCACATGCGTGCTACGCGATTAGAAAAATCGGCTGTGTACATTCAGTGCTCGAGCACTCTGGAGAATAACGAGATTTGCGTCGTGCGTCTTGAGCGTCTGCGTCTGACTGAAGTATACTTTGGGCTTTAGGGTTGAGGTGCGGGTATACTTTGTTTTTTCTGAGTTACATATCGGATGGTGCCCGGTTGACTGCATTGTACTAAAAGAGTATCACAAAGCAGTCATATGCTTGCGTTCAAAAGAGTATACTTTAAATGGCAGTCAACAGCAGGTGCATGCACCGACTTTGCCCTTAAAGAGCCAAAGTATACTTCAGTTGTCCATGTTGCTGATCAGAATATGCACAGAATGTGTGATGCAAATTTCATTATCAGCATAGTCTGCACGGATTGTCCACACGCGGCCCAGATTTTCTCAACACGCCAACAGTCGTCATCTGTGCTGATAAAGAATTTGCCTCTCGCATACAGTGCAGGTTCTGATTAGCAACACGGACAACCAAAGTATACTTTGGCCCTTGAAGGTTCGGGTTAGCGCCATGACAATACAGATCGACCCTTTGCTTACCTTGAACTTGGGGGAGCATAGGAATAATTCAGCCCTGAAATTTTTGTCATCATAGACGGAATATTTTTGACTAATTGTTATGTGTTGTTTGCTAAGATATTCATCACATTACTAATGCTAATACTTAACAGGTAGCAGACTGAGCAAACACCTAACCCTCAGAAATAATCTTAAGTGTCCCACTTTACTGGATTTACCCTGGCACCAACAAATCCCTTCATTTAATTGTGAGGATATTATTATTAAGTTTTGTCTTAACTTCAGGGGTTTGTTGAATTGGCTGTGCGATATGTGGATTTCATAATCATTGTTGGTGGGCCTCATGTATTCAGATAGAAGACAAAGGCAGTCCTAACACAGTCGTAAAACCTAACTCAGGCCCCTACATTCCAGGTCATAAATTATACTGATAAAAATTGCGCCAAAATCAAACAAAGGGAGTCCAAAACAGACTACAAATCCCATGAAGCCTTGCTCACTAAAGGATCGAACTCTCAACTCCTATTGGATGAGGCACACGACAGAACGCACCTCAACCATGACATCATCAGGAGTAGAAATACCTCTGAAATGCTTCCGGGATTTGCTTCCAGCAACTTTGCTCTCAGGTGCAGCCTCGTGGCACAAGGATGTAACATCCGACTTGAAACTGTGGCCATACAATCTCCATCTCGCTGGATGAGTTGAGATTACTCTGTGTTCCACCGAACACTCTAACGGATCCGAAGGAGACCGCCGAGCAATTCGCATCTTCATCCGTTTGCCTGCAGAAGTGAAGAGAGAAAAGATTTCTCTTCCCTCTTCAATCAAGTCGACGTTGCTAATTTCTCCGCCAGCCCGCCGAGAATCAGCAGCCGTACTGCCCGCCGACAGAGCGAGGAAACGGCCTCCCGTCATCACCCGAGCCTCGAGGAACCGAGTTGGAGTTAAAGGACGGATGAACACACATTCTGCATCCTCATGCGATTCAAGTAAGAGGTTTACGTCTGGGCAGAAATAGAATATTATAGTGTGTTATTCTTGTGTACCAAGGTTATTGCTTGTACAGTTTACGGACCGCCATGTCCGCTCATTATTAATACTCAGGGTATTAATTATCATGAATTTGATTTGCTGTATTGTGGTCCAACCACAGCATTTCCGCCATCGCGGATGAGACTGGCAAACTGAGTTTATCCATTAAATAATCAAAGACCGGGACGGCTTTACGAGCCGTCCATCGTGTCTCTGAGTGATAAACTAACAGCTGCTTCCTCTCCCACGATCGCGAAACCGGCTTTGGGGCCATCACTTTATTCTCTCTCTCTCTCTCTCTCTCTCGTACTAACCACACACACGCGTGCGCGATCCCTCACAAATATTCTTGGACACATTTTTGGCTAGTAGATGGCTTCGTGATGAAGCTCAGCTTTTTCCCTAAGCTATTGTACAAGCAGATACATGCGGTAACTAGTAGACACCATTGACTGGTTTCTCTCCGCCCACATTCGCGGCCATATTCTCTGGCCAGAAGTCTCACGTGACATACTCTCCACAAGAGTCATGTCCGCCATTTTGTGCACGTCGCTCCTTAAACACACACACACACACACACACACACACACACACAAAAGTGAAGTGTTTTGGTTTGTTTTGCATACACCTGTGTCATGCTGACGGGATGTCAGTGCTCGGATTCAAGCCTTCATTCATTGTTTTTTTCCCAAAAATCAATATTCTTCGGATGTCGATTTTCCTAAGAAAACAATCTAATATTGAGACTGTTATACTATCTGGTTATTAGTCCCTGATTCCAGGGTGGTGCCCCGTCAGTGTTAATCCTTATTAATATTCTATTGATTTTTGATAATTGAAAATTATCTTTGATGATTGTTGAATTTGAATGATCAATAAGCTAGTGTTAATTTTAATTAATGTTTCATCGATGTTAACAATTAACGATTATCTTTGATAAATGTTGATTTAAAGGATTAGAAAAAAGCTAGCATTGATTCTCATCAAGGGTCTATTGATTTTAATAATTAATCATTATCTTTGATAATGATTAATTATTGCTAATAACCAAATCGCTCCTAAACATAGCGCACTACATTTACTGGAGCCCCATATGAGGTTTTAATGAGTTAGTTTAAATATTAATTAATAACTAAAGAAATAATTTATATATACTACTATATATACTTTTTTATTTTTATTGAATAATGTGTATCTATATTGTGCATATTGTATACTGTACAGTGTATGTTATTATTTGTATATTGTTGTGTGTAATTATGTGTAAATTAGACTTTAAATTGTGTTGTGCTAATTTGATGTTATTGTAAATTGGTATATGTCTCATCACTGTCACGACTGCTATATTGATCAGAACTGCACCCAAGAATTTCACACACCATTGCACTTGTGTATATGGCTGTGTGACAATAAATGTGATTTGATTTTGATTTTGATTTGATTTATTCATTATTTCTGATAGTAACACTGATCTAAACAACCAGTAAAGCCCTACATTGTTGAAGACTGTTACAAATGTCATTCCTGACAGAAGCGACTCTAAAGGGTTTGTGTGGGTGATGGCCATTAATATTAAACCCGATTCTCTGCAGAATAATCTCGCTCTTCCCTCCCAGAATGCTTCAGTGCTTTCCCGGATGCCTCATTAATTTCTTAAAGCGCTGGCTGGTGTGGCAGCAGCGAGATTATGACTTCTATCCACTTGCAGAGAGAAACTCGCTTGGCTGTTACACAATGGAGGAGCTGCAAATATCATTGCATTTCGAGATCCATGTAGCACAGCGCGCCAAGAGACAAGATGAATACAGCAGCTTCTTTTGCCCAGAAAACCACTATAGCTCATCATGGTATCTGTCATTCTCTTGAAGTAAACATTGTAGAACGCGACAAAATTGACCATAAACATGCACAAGGATTTAGGGGGCAATTTGCTCAAGAGCTCAAAGCGTTGTTTATTTGCATGTACTGTCTGCACTGTTTTAGTGCTTGATTCACTTATTATGCAAATCATGTAACAGCGCAAACACACCTAAAAAACGATGTGCAATTCACCAACTTGCAGGTCGGTTCTTAGTGCTCGGTTGTAAAGGATGTAGCAGACTATGGTGATCTATCACACTTTACTGGGACACGCTTTACAGCATCACTTCACCAATTCTGTGATCCAGACTCCTGAATCAACTCTTTAAAGTACTCAAAGTGCGCTCGACTACACCGTGCATCTGGATACATGCCTGGTTATAACGCTCTTCTCCATCATTTGATGAATTTCTGCAGCTAAAATGTACACAAACATTTGTTATCTAATAAAATTCAGCTAAATAGTGCAACATTAATTGCATTTGACTAACCAGGTTCAACGCGTTTATTTTCTAGTGATATGCAATTTGCCTTTCCAAGGTGTAAATGCTGCGCAATACGATATAATAGCCAATCAGAATATGTTGGTAGTTATATGGGATTTTAGACCAGTAAGATGTCACTGTGGGTGGGGCAATAACAGAAATAGAATCCAAGAAATTGACAAAACGTGCTGTCGGTCATCTCTTGTTGTGTCTGGTTAGGACTACATCTTAAATTTACTAGGAGAGAGAGTTTGTATCAGTATCGCTTTATCATGTAGTATGTGGTTAAGACACACTAATTTGCATAAAAAGTGATCATGGTCGCAGGAGGTGTTTTGGAAATAGAATATTTTTTGACTTTTAAGCCCCTTTTTGCATTGTCTAAATGAATTAGACAATTTATATTTGAATTATCCAAATTATACTATGTATTATACAGCATATTTATAAGCACTGAAGGTGTGTAGTCCCTATTGTATCCGTTAGTATTATTATAATTATTATTCCCCAATGGGAGTCTAAGGCAGCCCATAGAACCGTTTGTAGGAAAATAATGAAATTTGGCACACTAATAGGGGTGGTCATGAATAGTCCCCATAGCAAATTTGGAACCTCTAGGACAAACTCCATAGTGCCACCACCAGTCCAAATATAAGTATTTTGAACCGTTTTTCCTAGAAACAAAAGTCCTCTTAATTATTCAAATGAACCCCCATATAGTATAACTCACCCATTACAGTAGCTGCCATATTGGATAATGATGTTTACAGTTTAAAAGTTTCAAGTCCTTCAAACTTTGTCCAACTTGTCCAAACAATGGCTCAAAATAATCTCTAGACCAAGCCGCATAGAAATGATAGTAAAGAATTTTGATTTTCACCTTTGTTTAAAAGTGATGGCAGTGCAAATTAAACGAGAGGCTGTATCTCGGCAACAGTTTGTCCTATCGAAACGGAGCTTGGTATGCTTCATCAGGACCATGATCTGAGGATACATGCATAGTTTGGAGACAGTGCCACCTATGGATCAAAAGTAAAAAATTGCTATTTTTGCCCGTAACATTTAAACTTGTATGGGGTTGGTGCCTGTGGATTCCTCAGGTCATGTGGATTTCGACTATACCAATTTTTCTCATGTCAGCCATACTGTCCCTCCGCCACATTGAATTTTATTAAAAAGTGATTTATCTTTTAAAAGCATTGTCAGAATTAAAAGAAAATTTTTATGCATCATAAACATCATGTCCTGAGCACACCTGAGCAGTTTTGAGACAGCGCCATCTATAATTAAAAAAATAATCCACACTTGTGTGCTAACTCTAACCTTGCAATGTTTTTTTGCCATCAGTCTGACATGTCAACTGAGTGGCTCAGTGTGTAAAAGCACTGGCTTGTAGTTTCAATGGTTATGGGTTCAAATCCCCACCTTGGCAGTCAAAATGTCTGTTGTTATGGATATCTTTGCATTGGGCTTACTAAATGGTTGCTGGGCTTAACTCCAATCAAATTTTGATTTTCATTTTGTTGTAAAGTTACACAAATACGAAGTTGATTATAGTGACTACGATGATTGGCTGTGATTGCTCTATGCTTGGTATGTCCCTTTGGTGACTGGCAATGTTGTGACTCTGTGGTGCAGTGGACCTGACGAATGAAAAGTTGGAGGTTCAAATGCATCCTGAGGCGATGTGTAATGTGTTTGCTTTTTATGTCATATGTGATCTTTGGGTTGTGGTTAATGCTGTGTAATGCTTGCCATTTTGGTGCTTGGCCCCGTAATTGCTGCTTCCAGCTATATTTATTATTATTATTATCTAAATTATCTTTATTTTGGAGCCTTTCTCAGTAAATATTGATAATTGTGATTTATTTGATTAATCAGCACATCATGTAATTAATTTTATTAAAATGTTTAACTGATTTACAACCCTAGTTAGTGTACTCCTAAAAGTTGACACTTTTAGCAGATATACATATTTCAAATGAACAGACTTTGTTATATTATTTTGATAACATCCTCTTGCACCATACAAGTTTTTTTGCCCAATCAAATGCTCTCTAGAATGGGAATGCCCCTAACCCCAATACCTATGGATCAAACACCTGGACCTGCAGCCGACTTGCAAGTGGCAAAATCATGTTTCATGGCTGTGATGTAAACGAAAGCCTATTGGATATTTAAAAAAATAAAAATATGAGACAAGCCCATCAACATGTACTGTTTCAATAGGAAATACGTTAACACAGGAAATAAAACTGCACTCGTCAAGCCGTTTCATGGGGCTATAACAGCTCATTTCTCTTCTGGTTAAACTGGATGGCGAACAGTGGTGGTTTGTGAATAACAGTTCTCCCCTTAGTGCTCAAATCGATGTGTCTTCCAGTTTAAGTTCATGTTAAATTCAGAAGAACATTCATGTAGGACAAGACAAAGCGGAAATCAACAAGGCCTGACAGAAAAGCATTAAAGAATTGTGGCTTTAAGCGGCATTCAGCGTGAGTAACATCTGTCTCGCAGTCTCATTCTCTATTATACTCCAGCAAGAGAGGGTCGCTCATCTCAGCGTCTACTTACACACTTAACCTGATATTCACCCCATCGTTTATGCAGATAAACACACTGAATACCAACTAATCAGCCAGTGCGACTGCGAGGACGAGAGAGAATGCGGGCAGATGCATCGCAGTTACTGCACTTCAAATCAATCTGCAATTACCCTGCATTCAACACAGATGTTTCTCGCAGTCTGCTCTTTTCTTTCTCGCTCTGAGACGGTCTCAACTCCTTCCTTACAGGGAAGAATGAAAAACGCAATGAGCAAATATCACTATAGATTAGAGACAGTACTTGAATAAAAATCCATCCCAACTAAAAAACAACACTACTTTTTGGTAAGCACTTTTTTAAGTACCTTTTATTATTACAAAACTTTAAGTGTCACAACACAAAACAGTAACAGTTTTTTGTTCATTTCGAATTAGACATGACAAAAGTAACTCAATAACTAAAAGTGATTCAGCCAGTGAATGAGTCGCCAAATTTAAACCGATAACTCATGAGTTCAAAAACGAATCGTTAAAAGAGTTTAGGCTTACTGGTGTGTTTACTTCATTTTGGGATTACCGTAGTTACAAGATTCCAACTTATTAAAACCATTTATGTCTTGAAGAACTCATACTTACAAGTTTTATACATGAAAAAAACAAAAAACAAAAAAACATGAAAGCTCCAACTTGACAATTGTGACATCATGTCAAAATAACCAATATGGCAGCGACCTCAACATATTTCTGTTTCATATGCCATTTTATCATTGTGAGTTTTGACAGATTGGAGTTTGAAATCGTGAACATTCTGTAACCCGATTGAACATTCCTTCAATGGAAGTCTGAGATTTTTGCCATTTTCAATTGTCTGTTAGAGGAAAACCACAAGTCCAATCAGTTTGAAAATATATAGCAATCTAAGTCAGAACAGTTTGAAGGTCTGTGCCAAATTTAGTGGATGTAGCTTAAAAACTCTAGGAGGAGTTACAATAATTTTGTTCTTGGTTTAGGGATTTTGAAAAACTTAACAAAGAGTGTGTGTGTGTGTGTGTGTGTGTGTGTGTTTGTGTGTGTGTGTGGTGTTCCAAACATCACATTACTAATGGCCTGATACTCAATTATTTGCATATCCTCCATCAAGGCCATTTTTAATGGTCTTCTTAACAGGATGCAAACTGCTTATATGCCACATTTGTAGCAGCTTCATTAACATGTTATTCCTCATTTAGCCAAATCGTCTCACAGGATGCGTTCAGTAAAGTGATTGCCTCTCTAGAGCGATCTGCCGCTCAATATCAATCTATATCAGATTAAAGTCTCTGATAAATTTATGATACGTATCTGGATAAATAATATCAAATCTCCCATCTGTTATAGAACACCTCTGCAAGAAAATTATAAATGTGTGTCTGTCTAAAAATCTGCTGCCATAAGTATGTAATATCTATATTAAGAGAAATTTAGTATGATGAGAAGATTTTTGTTAGTCGGGCCACGGACCGACTACAGCCTGACCGATCAGCTTGATTTCATTATTATTGCACAGAACATTTGAACATTGAATGTACATTTTTGTTTGTATAGACACTGAAATATCCAGTATCTAAAATAAACAAAGTATTTATAGCTTTAGAAACTTAAACATATGGATGAATCCTTTATATTATAAATATAGAAAATATATAGTCAAAAGCTCTATATATCAGCTCTGTACCAGTTTGTCTTTTCAGAAACAATTTACATAATATTTGCATCCACACTGTCAAAGCCTCTGACATCATCTGTGCCAACCAAACATACACTATATTGCCAAAAGTATTCGCTCACCCATCCAAATAATTGAATTCAGGTGTTCCAATCACTTCCATGGCCACAGGTGTATAAAATGAAGCACCTAGGCATGCAGACTGCTTCTACAAACATTTGTGAAAGAATGGGCCGCTCTCAGGAGCTCAGTGAATTCCAGCGTGGTACTGTGATAGGATGCCACCTGTGCAACAAGTCCAGTCGTGAAATTTCCTCGCTACTAAATATTCCACAGTCAACTGTCAGCGGTATTATAACAAAGTGGAAATGATTGGGAATGACAGCAACTCAGCCACGTAGTGGTAGGCCACGTAAAATGACAGAGCGGGGTCAGCGGATGCTGAGGCGCATAGTGCGCAGAGGTCGCCAACTTTCGGCAGAGTCAATCACTACAGACCTCCAAAGTTCATGTGGCCTTCAGATTAGCTCAAGAACAGTGCGTAGAGAGCTTCATGGAATGGGTTTCCATGGCCAAGCAGCTGCATCCAAGCCATACATCACCAAGTGCAATGCAAAGTGTCAGATGCAGTGGTGTAAAGCATGCCGCCACTGGACTCTAGAGCAGTGGAGATGCGTTCTCTGGAGTGACGAATCACGCTTCTCCATCTGGCATGGACGAGTCTGGGTTTGGCGGTTGCCAGGAGAATGGTACTTGTCTGACTGCATTGTGCCAACTGTGAAGTTTGGTGGAGGGGGGATTATGGTGTGGGGTTGTTTTTCAGGAGCTGGGCTTGGCCCCTTAGTTCCAGTGAAAGGAACTCTGAATGCTTCAGCATACCAAGAGATTTTGGACAATTCCAAACTCCCAACTTTGTGGGAACAGTTTGGGGATGGCCCCTTCCTGTTCCAACATGACTGCGCACCAGTGCACAAAGCAAGGTCCATAAAGACATGGATGAGCCAGTTTGGTGTGGAAGAACTTGACTGGCCTGCACAGAGTCCTGACCTCAACCCGATAGAGCACCTTTGGGATGAATTAGAGTGCAGACTGCGAGCCAGGCCTTCTCGTCCAACAGTGTCTGACCTCACAAATGCGCTTCTGGAAGAATGGTCAAAAATTCCCATAAACACACTCCTAAACCTTGTGGAAAGCCTTCCCAGAAGAGTTGAAGCTGTTATAGCTGCAAAGGGTGGGCCGACGTCATATTAAACCCTATGGATTAAGAATGGGATGTCAATTAAGTTCATATGTGTCTAAAGGCAGATGAGCGAATACTTTTGGCAATATAGTGTATATATATTTACCTATGACAGCACACAATGATGACTGCAGCAAAAATACACACACACACACACACGCACTCATGTTGGTGCAGCTATCATTATGAGGACTGTACATAGACATAATGATTTTTATACTGTACAAACTATAGATTCTATCCCCTAACCCTAACCCTACCCCTAAACCTAACCCTCACACAAACCTTTCTTAATTTTTACATTTTTAAAAAAACATCATTTAATATGTCATTTCCCTTGTGAGGACCACTGGCTGGTCCTCACAATGTAGGTGATCTCATGTTTTACTATCCTTGTGGGGACATTTGGTCCCCACAAGGATAGTAAAACCTGTACACTCACTCACACACACACACTCACACACTCACTCACACACACACACACACACACACACACACACTCACTCACTCACTCACACACACACACACACAGAATCACACACAATCTCACACACACACAATCACACACTCACAATCTCACACACACGCACACACACACACACACACAATCACACACAATCTCACACGCACAATCACACACACAATCACGCACACACACTCACACACACACTCTCAGATATCATGAAAAATAACTCTATTGGTTTGGTCTGACTCAATGGCTGATAAAAAGCCAACAGAGGAAAACTGTTTGGTTTCTATAGAAACCCCGCCAGAGGCGCTCACCAACTTCAGCATGCCATCACCTGTATGCAAAATTTCACTCGCATTCTGCTTCACGGAAACTAAACCACACTGTAACTCCCGAGAACACTGGACCTCAGCAATGATTTGAATGTTTTATTTACATATTAAAACAGAGAAGTGAAAACAATGACATCACTTGCTCAAATGCAAACTCATGCTCTAAGTCTTCTGAAGTCATACGATAGCTTTGGGTGAGGAGTAGAGTAGAAGTTGTTCACAAAAAATTTTCCTCTCAAATCTCATTTACTCCATATATTCAAACATCAAAGCAGGCTTAATGTGTCATGAACTGCCAACTTTGAAATGTGCTTTATTATTATCAATGAATAACAGCTTAGCTTTGTGTGAGGAACAGACACAAATTTATCAATTGACTTCAGAAGAGTGGGAACATTGCTGAAAAGTCATACGGAAAACTTTTCTGATGCTCTTCTCGTGATTTTTGGAGCTTGACAGCCCCTGGTCACTGTATAAAAAAAGAGCATCAGTGGAGGTCACGTGACGCCATGCAAGAAGCAGACGTGTGAATGACGAGCTCTGCGCACTTTGCTAAATTTTTCGCAAATTATTCTTATTTTATAATCTGGTGAAATTCGATACATCCAGTTACACATTTGCTCTTTGAGGTAAAAAATGGCAAAGAAGTCAAAATCATCGGGCTCTGGAGACATTAAAAGACACTTACGTGTTCAGGATGAAAGCCCCGGCAGGCCTACATTCTTGAAAAGCTTGAAGATCTTGATAATAGAAGCCGCAAGAATAACGTCAGAATTGTTGGAATTCCTGAGCACGAGAAGGGCAGAGATATAGTGAAATTCCTAGACGAGTTTTCCCAGAGTCTGCTCGACATAGGCCACAAGCTGGAAATCGAGCGAGCTCACAGAGTCCCTGCTCGGAGATCTGCCCCGATCGATTCTGGCCAAATTTCTGAGGTCATCCGATAAAGATCTCGTGTTGCGCCAGGTGAGGTGCAAAGGAAAGCTTTCTTGGAAGAACCATATGTAAAAGAGGACGCGAGAAGCAGTTTTCCTTTTTCAGGTGACGCTTTTATTTCCCCTCTTCCTCGACACCACTTTATAGTTACGTTCATACACTCTATCCACACTAACACACACACTGCTTCTACAAATAACTTCCACTATTCAGGTATGGTCACTCTGGCTCAGCTCTGTCATATCCAGTCTCTCTCACTCTGAGCGTTGAGTCGCTCTCCTTATGCCGCTCTCCCCGTGCTCACTGAAATTAGAGACAGGTGTTAGACATAATTTAGCTCAGGAGTAAGCGCCCTTACCGCTTTCTCTCTCCGGAGAGATGCTTGACCACGCCCCCGCTGTCACATATCCCCACCGCCCGACTCAGGCCGGGGCGACATCCGGCCTGCCTACCACTCCCCCCCATTCCTGGAAAGGAAGTCGGCGACAGCCATCTGCGCCCCCGGTCTGTGGACCACCTTGAACTTAAACGGCTGAAGAGCCAGATACCAATGGGTGATCTGGGCGTTAGTATCTTTCATGCGGTGGAGCCACTGGAGTGGGGCGTGATCCGAGCAGAGGGTGAAGGCCCGCCCCAACAGGTAGTATCGGAGAGTGAGGACCGCCCACTTGATGGCGAGACACTCCTTTTCCACGGTGCTGTACTTAGTTTCCCTTAATGAGAGCTTACGGCTAATGTACAGCACCGGGCGCTCCTCCCCCCCCCACCACCTGCGAGAGCACGGCCCCCAGCCCCCTGTCTGAAGCATCTGTCTGTAAAACAAAAGGGAGAAGTCAGGTGAATGTAACAGCGGCCCCCCGCAAAGTGCGGCTTTAACTTGCATGAACGCCTGTTGACACTGCTCCGTCCACTGGACCGGATCTGGAGCTCCCTTTTTAGTGAGATCAGTCAGCGGGCTGGTGACGTCCGAATAGTTAGGCACAAACCTCCTATAATAGCCAGCCAGCCCCAGGAACTGTCTCACCCCCTTTTTGGTCTTGGGTCTCGGGCAGGTCGCAATCGCCGCTGTCTTGTCAATTTGGGGACGCACCTGCCCGTGGCCCAAGTGGAACCCCAGATACCGTACCTCCACCCGCCCAATCGCACACTTCTTCGGGTTCGCTGTGAGCCCCGCTCGGCGCAGCGATCTCAGAACCGCCCTCAGGTGTTGCATATGCCGCTGCCAATCATTGCTATAAATGATGATGTCATCTAAATAGGCAGCGGCGTAAGCTGAGTGCGGCCTGAGGATTTGGTCCATGAGACGCTGAAACGTAGCCGGGGCCCCAAACAAACCGAACGGAAGTGTCACAAATTGGTGTAATCCAAACGGTGTGGAGAAGGCGGTTTTCTCACGGGAAATTGGTGTCAAGGGGATCTGCCAATAACCCTTCGTCAAATCCAATGTTGAATAAAACCGAGCAGTGCCTAACCGATCGAGCAACTCATCAACGCGAGGCATTGGATATGCATCAAATTTAGACACCGCGTTGACTTTTCTATAATCCACACAGAATCGCACAGACCCGTAGCTCTTAGGCACTAGAACAACTGGGCTGGACCAATCACTGTGGGATTCTTCTATTACCCCCATATCAAGCATCGCATCCAATTCCTCCCGAACAATTTTCTTTTTGTGTTCGGGTAGTCGATAGGGGCGGCTACGTACCACCACCCCCGGCTCGGTCTCGATGTGGTGATGGATGAGGTTTGTACGTCCCGGTAGAGGGGAAAACACATCTGCAAACTCCTGTTGCAAACTGGCAACCTCCGCGAGTTGGCTCGGTGAGAGGTGGTCTCCGCAAGTGACCGGGGTGAACTGTTTATGTTTTGAGCTCACCTCCGGTCCGAGCTCCGCCTTCTCGGGAACCACTGTAGCCAACGTCACGGGGACCGCCTCCCTCCATAATTTTAGGAGATTGAGGTGGTATATTTGACGTGCGTCCCCTCTATCGGATCGTTTAACCTCATAATCGAGATCTCCCACTCGTCGTGTGACCTCAAAGGGTCCTTGCCACTTGGCGAGTAATTTAGAGCTCGATGTGGGAAGCAATACAAGCACTTTATCTCCCGGTGCAAATTCCCTTAGCTGAGTTCCCCTGTCATACAGTCGGCGCTGTCGTTCTTGAGCTTGGAGCAAATTCTCCTGTGTTAGTTGCCCCAAGGTGTGGAGTTTTGCTCTAAGATCAAGAACGTACTGAATTTCATTTTTACTGTTTGAAGGTCCTTCCTCCCAGGCTTCTCGCAATACATCAAGCACGCCGCGTGGGCGTCGCCCATACAGCAGCTCGAATGGGGAGAAGCCAGTGGAGGCTTGCGGGACCTCTCGTACTGCAAATAACAGGGGGTCGAGCCATTTATCCCAATTTCTAGAATCATCGTGCACGAACTTACGAATCATGTTTTTGAGGGTTTTATTAAATCGTTCCACCAGGCCATCCGTTTGAGGATGGTATACACTGGTGTGAATCGATTTAATATTTAATAACTCGTACAGTTTGCGTAGTGTCCGTGACATAAACGTTGTGCCTTGATCGGTGAGGATTTCTTTCGGAATCCCCACCCGGGAGATTATTTTGAAGAGTGCCTCCGCAACACTGCGTGCTGAGATGTTGCGAAGAGGCACTGCTTCCGGATATCGCGTTGCATAGTCCACTAGGACCAATACAAAGCGATGTCCGCGTGCTGACCGTTCTAATGTCCCGACGAGGTCCATTCCAATTCTCTCAAAGGGGACCTCGATCAAAGGGAGAGGGCGCAATGGCGCTTTTGGGGTGGTCGGTGGGTTAACCAGCTGGCAATCGTGGCATGCCGCACACCACCTGCGGACATCGCCGCCAATGCCCAGCCAATAGAAACGGGCTATTAGACGGTTCAGTGTTTTCCTTTCTCCTAGGTGACCTGCCATAGGATTATAATGAGCCGTCTGGAATACCATTTCCCGACGGCTCCTTGGAATCAAAAGTTGGGTTGTATCCTCTTTGGTTCGAGTGTCCTGTGTCACTCGATACAACCGCTCATTTATAATTGCAAAATAGGGATATGAAAGTGCGATGTCAGGCTGGAGTCCTTGACCATCGATAACTCTCACTTGGTCAAAGGCGTGTTTGAGGGTTTCGTCTCGTGACTGCTCCAAAGGGAAATCCCCCTCAGGGAATTCCCTGAGAAGGGGAGGGGCCGCAGCCTCTCCCTCTCTCTCGTCATCATGACGTGGAGCTGTCGAGGATGGCCCCGGCTCCGCCTCCCCTGCCAGAGCATCGCACATCACACATCTCCCTATTCTCACACAGGACCCATCCGCACAAATTCCCTTTAATAAAGCTTTAAAATCAGGCCAATCAGTCCCCAAAATCAGCGGATGGGTGAGGCGGGAACTAACCGCAGCCTCCACTCTATGCTTTTTCCCCCGAAATTTAATTGTCAGGGTCACCACTGGATACTTGTGAATATCCCCGTGTACACACTTCACCTTCACCGTTTTGGATGTGACCAATGCCTCGGGTTGAACCAGGCATTGGTGGATAGTGGTTTGATTACACCTGGTATCCACCAACGCTTGGTGAGTACCCCCTTGACACTTACCGGTATCCGGTATGCTTCGGCCCGGTCGGGGGCAGCCTGTGGGAGGTCAGAGACCCGCACCACCGTCCCCAGCTCCATCAGAGGGCACTGATCTCGGAAGTGGCTTGGGTCTCCGCACCTCCAGCAGGCCGGCCCAGGTGCCACGCCCGCACTTGCGTTGGCGGGCGCCCCCCCCTGAGGGGGAGAGCGGCGGGGCACTGGAGTAGGGGAAGGTGTCGCCTCCCACACCCGGGGAACTGGTCTCAGGGGCTGGGTTCCTCCTCGTCTGCGTGGGGCAGGAACGGGACCTGGAGAGAGAGCAGACGAGAGAGAGAGAGGGGAGGGGGAAGAAACAGAGGGAGGAGAGAGAAGGTAGGAGGGATCTTCTGTCCTCGGGATCGCCGCCATGTGGTCCTCCGCAAGTCGGATAGCTTCCTCCAATGACGCCGGGCGGTGGCACTGGACCCACTCCGCCGTTCCTTTTGGCAGTCGAACTATGAACTGTTCCAGTACCACCTGGTCGATAATTCCCTGGACGTCACGATCCCCCGCTAACAGCCATCTTCGGCAGGCGTCACGGAGCCTCTGGGCAAAGGCAAACGGGCGGTCAGAGCTTTCCAACTTCAAGCTCCGGAAGAGTTGACGACTTTCCTCCAGAGTGCGACCAACCCGTTGCAAGATGGCTTTTTTTAGATCTCCGTAGGCCAGGAGGCTCGACGCTAGCAGTTGTTGAGCCGCGAGCTGGGCTTCCCCGGACAGTAGTGGGATCAGTCGGGCTGCCCATTGGCCGAGCGGCCAGCCCCAGATCTCGGCGGTCTGCTCAAACAAATCCAGGAAAGCCTCGGGGTCGTCCGCCGCCCCCATTTTCTGTAATGCTGGCGGGGGTAACGCCGTGGGTGTGTCCGGGGTCACGGCTGAGGATGCCCCCTGGCTGAGGAGGCTCCGGATCGCCTGCCGGTCCTCGGCTTGAGCATGCATGAGCTCGACAAACCGGCGGTCTTGATCTTGTCGGAGCTCAAGCAGCGTTTGTTGGTGGTTCCGATGTAGGCTGGCGAGGGCTTGGAGGATCTCCGCCAACTGGGAGGACTCTACGGGACGACCTCCATCCATCTTCGACCCAAACTTCAATTCCTGGGTTTCGGCACCAGTGTAAAAGAGGACGCGAGAAGCAGTTTTCCTTTTTCAGGTGACGCTTTTATTTCCCCTCTTCCTCGACACCACTTTATAGTTACGTTCATACACTCTATCCACACTAACACACACACTGCTTCTACAAATAACTTCCACTATTCAGGTATGGTCACTCTGGCTCAGCTCTGTCATATCCAGTCTCTCTCACTCTGAGCATTGTGTCGCTCTCCTTATGCCGCTCTCCCCGTGCTCACTGAAATTAGAGACAGGTGTTAGACATAATTTAGCTCAGGAGTAAGCGCCCTTACCGCTTTCTCTCTCCGGAGAGATGCTTGACCACGCTGCCACACCATAATATTTTCTTGTTCCTGGACTTTGCGAGTTCGACAAGACAGAAACGCGATCGGTTCAGGGAATGCAAGAAACTCTTGCATCAGCGTAAGATTACTTTTGCATTGATGTTCCCGGCCAAACTGAGAATAGAAACGAAGGACGTTCGCAAAGTATTTACATGTCCCAATCAGGCAATGTCTTTTATTGAATCAGTGGGTGAGTAAACCATTGGATGTTTCTCATGTGAGTGGGTCGACTCGCTGTACTTATTCTGGCTTTTGAGGAAGCTGGGCGTCATTTTGGTTTCTTTTTGCGTTGGCTCCGCCTAGTGGCTGAAGTTTGTTTTGTGAATAACACTTTCCTTAAAGAAGCTTTTGCATTGACGGAAGATTACTTTTGCATGGAAGATCCCAGCCAGTTTGAGAGTGGACACTATGGATGACCGCAAAATATCTACATGCTCACACAAAGGATGTCTTTTATAAAGTTGACGGACTGAGTAAGTCATGGTATATACTTTTATGCGGCCTCCGAGTGAATTGACTTGACCATCCGGGGAACTGGGATGTTGGTTTTGTTTCTTTTTGTGTTGGTTCTGCCTAGCGGCTGGAGCTTGTTCCGTTTACGGGACACTGGAATGATTACGTCATCTGCTGAACTCATAACAGCTGGTTCAATGAACATTCGTTTGTCTATCCGTGAAACTGAACAGTTTTATATCAGCTGAAATTTGTTTTGTGGAGGAACACACCTTTAAAACAGTTCTGTGAATTAATCTACATGTTCCTTGTGTTCATTCTTCCTTTTGGCTGGGGGTTATTTTACAAAGTATTTTCTGTTATGTAATTTTGCTTCACAAATTTGTGAGGCAAAATTGAGCAATCCGATGGTAAAGTTGTCGTGTGGCTCGTGGGCGTTCATGGACCTTTTGAGTTTAGAGGGATTGACGCCGGTTAGCGCTGTTTTTCTTTTTTCTGTTTGTTTTGTTCAGGGGGAAGTTCGGGGTTTGATTGTTTCACTAATGGGGAATTTGGTCTGTATAATTTTGTTTTTGACACACAGTTTATTTATTTATTTTTATTATATCAATATTTCAGTTGTTAATATGAGTGTACTATCTCTCTCCACATGGAATGTGAATGGGTTGGGGCACCCTATAAAAAGAAGGAAGGTTATTTCTTTTCTTAAATGTAAGAAATATGATATAGTGTTTCTTCAAGAAGCATACCTTTCTCCGCAGGAAGCGGAAAAATTTGGGAAGATATGGGGTGGACATGTTTTTTTTAGTGTTGGCTCAAGTAAGAGCAAGGGAGTCATTATAATGGTAAATAAACATCTACAATTCAAATGTCTCAAACAGACTAAAGATAAATTAGAAAGAGTCATTATTGTTTTAGCTGAAATTCAGGGGCAAAGGTTGATTTTGGCTGATATTTACGCACCTAATGCTGATGATCAGGGCTTTTTTATAGATCTTGAAGGGATGTTGCAAACCGCTGGCACCCCTCATGATATAATATTGGGTGGAGACTCAGTCCTTGATCACAGTGAAGCAAAAGTGTGTAAGCCCCCTAGAGCAACATTGACACTTCACAGGATGTGTAAAAATCTTGGTCTTACAGATATTTGGAGACATTTGAACCCATCTGGTAGGGACTATACATTTTTTTCATCAGTCCATAAGATTTATTCTAGAATTTTTATATCCAAGTCCCTCATTTCATCTGTTGTGGATTGCTCAATTGGAAATATCTTAGTCTCAGATCATGCCCTGGTGAGTTTAGGGGTGTTGCCACATACGGAGAAAAAGAAATGATATAGTTGGCGCCTTAATGTATCCCTTTGGCAAAATCCTGAATTCCAACAAATGTAAAGACTGAAATCAATGTTTATATGGAGACCAATTGGTCCTCAGTATCCACTGTGGGCGTGGCTTGGGAGGCACTTAAGGCGGTTCTTAGGGGCCGGATCAAACAGTATGCCTCATTCACCAAAAAATTCAAAGCACGAGAACTTGTGGAGTTGGAAGGAAATATTAAAAATGGCGAAGCAGAGCTGAAGCGCCATTTGTCATCCGATGGCCTCAGAGAATTGACTCAATTGAAATACAGATATCATACTATTTTGTCGTGGAAAGTGGAGTTTTGGTTATTCAGGGCAAGACAATCATACTTTGAGTTGGGGGACAAAGCAGGAAAACTTTTGGCTAGATATATAATGCAGAGAGAGTCTTTTTCTACCATTCCCTGGGTGAAATCTGCTGGTGGTGAAATATTTACCTCAGCCATTAATATTAATAATGCTTTTAAAGAATTCTACTTTGATCTCTATAGTTCCACGTATTCGTCTACTGATGAAGATATTAGAAACTTTGTGGAACCATTAGAACTCCCTAAACTGACGACTGAGCAAAAAAATTCTCTTGATTCTGAGATAACCTTGGAGGAGCTTGGTGAGGTTATTAAGGCCTTACCTACAGGCAAGGCTCCGGGGCCTGACGGCTTTGCTGCTGAGTTTTTCAAATCTTATGCTACAGAACTGACTCCACTTTTGCTAGAAGTTTATACTGAATCATTAAAGAATGGAAAGCTTCCGCCAACCATGACACAAGCCTGGATCAGTCTGATTCATAAAAAGGACAAAGATTCAAGCGAGTGTACAAGTTACCATCCAATTTCCCTGATCCAGTTAGATGTAAACATTTTGTCAAAAATTCTGGCTAATCGACTAAGTTATGACATCTCTTATACATATAGACCAGGTGGGGTTTATTCGAGGCCGTAGCTCTTCTGATAACATTAGGCGTCTCATCAATATCATGTGGTCAGTAGCGAAGGAACAATCTCCGGTTGCTGTCATATCACTTTTTAGTGGACTCAAGATGGCGCCGAGTATGGCTGCTGCGTTGCGAGCTCCGACACAACATAGTAATGTTTTGTTTGTTTTGTTCACAATTCTTATGTTTTTTGTCTTGGATGTTGTCTGCCTTATTGTCTACGACAGACAAACACTTTTGGACATTGGTTCAGCGATCTCACACCGAAAACCGGACTTCACATTCCTCAATGCTGACCCGCTGTTTACCCGCTTTGTCTGGGCAGCACGGCCGCGGAAACGCAGGAGAAAAGAGGAAACAGAGCCGGCGTTCTCATCAGAGTAAGACGCCGCGCAAATCGACCCCCGCTACCCACTATTCCACTGGCAAATGTTCAGTCTCTGGATAACAAGCTCTGCGAGCTGAAATCTCCTGATCTGGAATTTCTCATGCTTCTGTGTCGACCATTCTGGCTACCGAGGGAATTCACAGCGGTCATTATCACTGCTGTGTACATCCCACCACAAGCCGACACAGACCGGGCATTCAAGGAACTGTATGGGAGTATAAGTGAGCAGGAAACCGCGCACCCTGAGGCCACGTTCATTGTGACCGGGGACTTTAATAAAGCCAGTTTAAAATCAGTCGCACCAAAATACCACCAGCACATTAGTTTCAACACACGAGGGGACCGGGTTTTGGACCATTGCTACTCTCCGTTCCGGGATGGCTACAAATCCCTCCCCCGCCCACCATTTGGCAAATCGGACCACTCTTCCATTCTGCTTCTGCCCGCTTACAGGCAGAAATTGAAACAGGAAGCACCCACCCTCAGAACGATCCAGTGCTGGTCGGACCAATCAGACTCTATGCTCCAGGACTGTTTTGATCACATGGACTGGGAGATGTTTCGGTCCGCCTCTGATGACGACATTGAGCTTTACGCTGATAGCGCAATGTGTTTCATCAGAACGTGCGTAGAGGAAGTGATTCCGACCAGGACAATACGGATCTATCCGAATCAGAAACCATGGATCAATAGTGATGTTCGCGCGGCACTTAATGTGCGGACCTCCGCTTTTAATTCCAGGAACGCGGAGGAGCATAAACAAGCCAGTTATGCCCTCCGAAAAACTATCAGAACCGCAAAACGCCAGTACAGGAGCAAGATTGAAGGACAGTTTAACACCACCAACTCTAGAAGCATGTGGCAGGGAATTAGCATCATCACGGACTTTAAAGGGAATAAAAACTCCGCCATGAACACTGCTGCCTCTCTACCGGATGAGCTAAATACTTTTTATGCTCGTTTTGAGGGAAATAACACCGCCCTTGCGGAGAGAGCTCTCGCGGCTGAAGCTACGGAGGTTAGTTCACTCTCTGTCTCTGTAGCGGATGTAACCCGATCCTTCCGATGGGTGAATATCCGCAAAGCCGCGGGCCCAGAAGGCATTCCGGGCCGCGTCATCAGAGCGTGCGCGAACCAGCTGGCTGGTGTTTTTACGGACATTTTCAACCTTTCCCTCTCTTTGTCTGTAGTCCCCACATGCTTTAAAACATCCACCATTGTGCCTGTACCAAAACAATCAAAAATAACTTGTTTAAATGACTGGCGTCCTTTTGCTCTGACCCCCATCATCAGCAAATGTTTTGAGAGACTAATCAGAGATTACATCTGCTCTGTATTGCCACTCAATTGACCCGCTGCAGTTTGCTTACCGCAACAACCGCTCCACTGATGATGCCATTGCATCTACAATACACACTGCTCTCTCCCACCTGGAAAAAAAGAACACTTATGTGAGAATGCTGTTTGTAGACTACAGCTCAGCATTCAACACCATAGTACCCTCCAAGCTAGATGAGAAACTCCAGGCTCTGGGCCTAAACAGCTCGCTGTGTAGCTGGATCCTGGACTTCCTGTCAAGCAGACGCCAGGTGGTTAGAATGGGCAGTAACATCTCCTCATCACTGACCCTCAACAATGGAGCCCCACAGGGCTGTGTTCTCAGCCCACTACTGTATTCCTTGTACACACATGACTGTGTGGCATCACATAGCTCCAATGCCATCATTAAGTTTGCTGATGACACGACGGTGGTAGGTCTGATCACTGACAATGATGAAACAGCCTACAGAGAGGAGGTGCACACCTTGACACACTGGTGTCAGGAGCACAACCTCTCCCTCAACGTCAGTAAGACAAAGGAGCTTGTGGTGGACTTCAGAAGAAAAGACAGAGAAAACAGTCCCATCACCATCAATGGAGCACCAGTGGAGAGAGTCAGCAGCTTCAAGTTCCTGGGTGTCCACATCACCGAGGAACTCACATGGTCCATCCACACTGAAGTCGTTGTGAAGAAGGCTCATCAGCGCCTCTTCTTCCTGAGACGGCTGAGGAAGTTTGGAATGAACCGCCACATCCTCACACGGTTCTACACCTGCACTGTGGAGAGCATCCTGACTGGCTGTATCTCCGCCTGGTATGGCAATAGCACCGCCCACAACCGCAAAGCACTGCAAAGGGTGGTGCGAACTGCCAGACACATCATCGGAGATGAGCTTCCCTCCCTCCAGGAAATATATACAAGGCGGTGTGTGAAAAAAGCTCGGAGGATCATCAGAGACTCCAGCCACCCGAGCCATGGGCTGTTCTCACTGCTACCATCAGGTAGGCGTTATCGCAGCATCAGGACCCGCACCAGCTGACTCCATGATAGCTTCTTCCCCCAAGCAATCAGACTTCTGAACTCTTGATCTCCCACGATCAAAATACATCAGCACTGCACTTTATTACCCTTACTCTTATATCTCACACCGGACTGTCATAAATTATATTATTATTATTATATTATGTTCTCTCTTAACAACTGACTATCAACCGACAGCTTGAATGTCAATACAGTACAATACTGTACATTCTATATATATATATATATATATATATATATATATATATATATATATATATATATATATATATATATATATATATACTTTTTTTATATATTATTATTTTAAATTTTTATTGAATAATGTGTATCTATATAGTAAAAAAACAAACAAAAAAACAGCGTATTGTACACTGTACAGTGTATGTTATTATTTGTATATTGTTGAGTGTAATTATGTGTATAACAGATGTTTAAATTGTGTTGTGTTAATTTGATGTTATTGTAAATTGGTATATGTCTCATCACTGTCACGACTGCTATGTTGATCGGAACTGCACCCAAGAATTTCACACACCATTGCACTTGTGTATGTGGCTGTGTGACAATAAAGTGATTTGATTTGATTTGACTTGACGGCGAAAAGGCATTTGATATGGTAGAATGGGATTATCTTTTTAAGGTTTTGGAAATATACGGGTTCAGGAGTACGTTTATTGGATGAATTAAGTTACTTTATAGACACCCAGTAGCAGCGGTACAAACAAATAGATTAATTTCAGATTATTTTACTGTGGATAGGGGCACCCGGCAGGGTTGCCCTCTTTCCCCATTATTGTTCTGTCTTGTCCTGGAACCATTAGCAGCCACGATAAGAAGGGAAGTTGATTCTCCGGGGTGGTGGCAGGAGGTGTGGCGCATAAGCTTTTGCTTTACGCAGATGATATTTTATTATTTGTCTCTGAATCCAGTAGATCTATGCCTTGCCTCCACAGAATTATTAACTCCTTTTCTAAGTTTTCAGGATATAGAGTCAATTGGTCTAAATCAAAAGCTTTGGCTCTGACAGGGTACTGTCCAGTAACTGCTTTCCAGCCGGGTGCTTTCCAGTGGCCCAAACAGGGCATTAAGTATTTGGGTATTTTATTTCCAGCAAATTTGTGTGATTTAGTGATTTAATTTGTGTGATTTAGACACCTTAATAAAAAGGTTTTCAAGCGATGTGGGCAGGTGGGCTTCATTACATTTATCTATGATTGGGAAGGTTAATGTTATTAAAATGAATTGTATTCCAAAATTCAACTACCTGCTTCAGTCTCTCCCTGTAGATGTCCTCCTCTCTTATTTCAAGCAATTTGATAGCATAGCAAAGTCCTTCATTTGGAATGGTAAGCGTCCCAGATTACATTTCAATAAGTTACATAGGCCGATTGACAAAGGTGGGCTAGGCCTACACAAGATTTTGTTTTATTATTATGAATTCGGTCTTAGTCATTTGGCTCATTGGTCTGTTCCACCTGAGAGAGCCCCTCCCTGGTTTTGTATTGAAAAGGAAGTTCTTGCCCCTATCTCGCCACTGCAAAGCCTTTTGATTAGCCGGAGAGGTTAAGTCGCACCCCGTTATCTTGCATTTGCACTCTGGACAAAAGTGTCCAGAGTGTTTATTTCTGATATTTATTTAAACGTAGCCTCGAGCATATGGCTGAACCCTAAACTATGTATTAATAAGTCTCCTTTCTGTTGGTCAGATTGAATTGTGAGGGGGGTTAATACACTTTATGACCTATATGAGAGTGGAGTATTGAGACCTTTTGAAAATTTGGTTCAACATTTTGGCATTCCCAGATCTCAGTTTTATAAGTATTTACAGCTGCGCCACCTACTCTGCACTGTTTTTGGGAGTGGCACGCAACCCCCCCCCTCAGTGTCATGAGGTATCAGTGTATTACTCCCTGCTAATTCAGAGTGTGGGGGACGGAACTTTGAATTCTCTCAAAAAATTATGGGAGAAAGATCTAAACTTGACATTGGAGGAGGGGGTGTGGGCTAGGATCCTAAAAAAATGTCAAGTCTGCATCTAGAGATGCAAGGGATCGCCTTATGCAATTTAAGATTTTATATCGATTTTATTGGACCCCTTCCAGATTGTATAGGCTTGGTCTTTAAGACAGACCCACTTGCTGGCGATGTCAATCAGAGGTTGGAGACATAACTCATGTCTTTTGGGGTTGTGTTGAGATCCAGGAGTTCTGGTTGAAAGTTCAGAGTCTTATATGTGATGTATTGGGCACTCGGCTTTCACTTTGCCCCAGACTCTGTATTTTGGGCGATGGGGTGGTCATCGACGTTGAGAATCGGCACATAAAGAGTTGGGTCCTAACGAGCATCATGATCGCCAGACAGGTTATTTTAAGGGGTTGGAGGTCGGTTGGAGCACCCTCATTTCATGAGTGGTGCTCGGAGATGGGGAGGGTGGCGGCCTTTGAGGAAGGGATGTATAGAAGGCTGGGAAATCTGGGGTTATTTGATAGGAAATGGGGAAGATATTTGACCTTTTTGGAAGGCTTTCAGGGAGGGGTAGTGGAGAGGGATCTTTAGTTTTAAATATGTGTGTGCAATTTGATTGTTTTTTTGAAAATATGTTTTTTATTAATTTATTTATTGTGTGTGCGTGTTTTTTTTTATTTTTATTTATTTATTTATTTTTAATTTATGACCACTGGGGTTAGTGTTTGTGTCGGGTGGGGGTGTTCGGGGGGAAGGGTTTAATTGTACATAATTTGATTCCGCATTTTCTGCGATGTTTATTTAATTTGTTGAATGGAATCAATAAAAATTGTTAATATAAAAAAAAGTTCATGACAAATCATGCAGCAAACTAACTACACGCTCAGAGTTTGCTCATTAACAATGTTTTCCACATCCCACATCTCTCTGAACTCCATTCTTTATACAAAATCAAACTTATTGTGTAAAACAGAGCATATTTAAATTCACTGTACTGTAAAGGTCTTGTACAATGAACTCGTGTGTAACTAAATGTGCTTTGTGACCATGGCCAGAAATTTGGGGGCAAAAACCAAGAGTAACAAAAATGCCCCCAAAATGAAAAATGCAAGAGCAAAAAATGCCCCTATAATGAAATTAATTTTTTATTTGAAACATCTGATATAGTCCTTAATATTCTATTCTAGGCCTAGTTATATATATATACATACTGTATATATTATTGCATTAAAAGTTTATATGTCGGTTTAATGTGAAAAAAAAAAAAAAAGAGCATCAGTTAGAAATGAGCTCAGGTGAGTGGGATCATTCAGGATCACCACTCACCTGAGGTGATAATAGAAGTTGTAATTCTTAAATCTTAAAAATATAAAGGATTTACAGGACGATAACCAAGTCTGAGGTAATGAAGTAAAGTTATAAGTCTGATTTATAATAATAATAATAATAATAATTTATAATCCTTAAAGCAGGGGTATTCAGACAGGGATCCATAAGAAATAAGGGTTGTAATTCACTGTTCTTTGTAATGCTGCTCTGAAACAATATTAATGGTTTTACTGTATACTTTTACAAATAAATGTATATAGCACTTTTCACAATAAATATAAATATTTAAAAATATATATGATTTTTAATTATATTATTTTTAAAATGGAATTGAATTGAAAATGTTTCACTTCAGGGGTTTTTACATCTAATTACTTCAGCATGAGAAAGATATATCTTCAGAATATCTTCCAGATAATATTTTAATAATTTATTTTGGCTTTAGTGCAATGACAAAATAAAAGCCAATTATTTAACTTTAAATATCATGCATTTTTCTCACACGGGGGTCCTCGCAAGGGGATCATCAAATTTGGGGGTCCTTGGCATCAAAAAGTTTGAAAACCCCTGCATTAGAGGACAGGGAGGGAATTTATTTTCTGAAACAAAAACAAAAAATGTTTTCTTTCACAATTATTTTGGGTTCCCTTGCAATAGCTTTATTCATTCCGTATGAAAAATAAGGTAATATTCAAGGTTCAATACAAGTTAAGCTCAATTAACAGCATATATATATATAATTTTTTATTTTTTTGCATAATATTGATTACATTGATGGCACTTCAGCGAAACTCCTATCTGCTTCCCACTTGCTGTATCCTTTATATACATGTATATATACAATATTAACTAAAGAGCTGATTGAGTGATATATGTCTTTTTAAAGATGTAGTTCCACAAGTGTTCCCTATGTGAACGGCACATTCCGCCGCCTGATGAGCATGAAAGCTGTGTTCACTGCCCACGCACTAGCAGCTCTCACTGCGAAGGCATGAAAGATGTTGCGCTCTAGGATTGACCATGTTTTGAGGGAAGATCCAGCCTCTTCTGCGTTAAGTCCCGAGGGACCACATGAGGAGGCATGTTGGGGCAGAGAGGATGAACTGGAAGAATTAGAGGAGGATCTCCTGCTGGCGCAAGCCCTGCGAGCCCTTCCGATCTAACATCCTCGCCTGTGCAATATGCAAGTGATGAGCTCTGGCCCTCTATTGGAGCGCACAGCCTCATTATGTTTGGTGGCTCTTAAGATGGGAATGATGCTGTGTCACACGCAGCTTCAGGCAAGTGGTCCACGGAGGATGTTGCCACCCCTTCCCCCAGTGAGGGTGAAGACCATGCACATGCCATGAACAAGGAGCTTCTTCACATCCTTGTGAGAGTGGTTGAAGAGCTCGGTCTTGAGTGGTCCCCTCTAGAACAGCCAGAAAAGTCTTGCCTGGATGAATGGTTTTTGCAAACCGGCCGTCATCAACAGTCCGCGGTCCTGAGGAGTGCACCATTCTTCCCTGAGGTCCACGTGGAGCTCACAAAGACCTGGCATGCACCCTACTCTTCGCGCACTCAGGTCGGAGGTGCTGCCGTTCTCACTAAAGTGGACCACGCCAAGGAAAAAGGCTACTCAAAGCTTCCCCCGGTGGAACAGGTGGTCGCAGCTCACCTCTGCCATAATACTGCCATGGGATGGAAATCCCGCCCTGCCCACCCCTCCATGCCGTGTCGACTGATGTCCGCACTGGCTGGAAGGGCTAATACAGCAGCAGGCCAAGCTGGTTCAGCACTCCACAGCATGCTCCAGGTTTTTCAAGCTAAGCTCTTCAAACAAATGGATGAGCAAGGTCCCGATCCAGAGCTGTTCAAAGAGCTCTGCACCACTACAGATTTGGTGCTGTGTGCCATTGGCAAATTGATGAGCAACATGGTGGTTCTGGACCGGCATACTTGGCTAACTCTCATGGAGATGCATGGTGCAGAGAAAGCCGCCCTCCTCGACATCCCGGTGTCGCCCGACGGTCTCTTTGGCAATGCCGTGGAGCTTTTCAGAGCGCTCCATCATGGCGCAAAGCAGTCTCAAGCAATGAAACACTTTCTGGAGTAGCACTTCCCCTTTCCCGGCATGCTCCCGATCTAATTCCATTCAGCGCCCAGCAAAGAATCCATTTCTCTCTGCCCCAGCGCAGCCGAAAGCTACTACTGAGCCGTCTGTAAAGCCACGCAAACCGTGGCCCAAGCGTAAGTACCCGCTGTCTCAGCGCAAAAAACACGGAGATGGAAAAACCCGACCGGGCAGCAGAAATGTTCCTTACATGCCCAGCCCCATGAAGAGGAGCCCAGAGCTCACCGTTATTCAAGGCCCAGAGCTGAAGAAGGCTCGAATAGAGGTGCACAGTGTTTCTCCCCTCTACCCCAATAATGTTCATCGGGAACGGACATTGTTAAAAATGTTGCTTCTGTGTGTATTACTCAAATAAAGGTTGTTTTCACAAAAGAGAAAACAGCGCCCATTGTACAAACATGGGACGCTCACACATTCTCAGAAAAAGGGCCATTTCCTCTTCAAGTATCATACACCCCACACATTATGCTCAACCACTTCCCTATGGTGAGCGGCACTCTATCTCCTATAGTGAGTGAATCAATAAGCCCGCTGTCCCGCTGTGCAAACACGTGTCGAGCCCTCACGGGTGTGTCAGACTGGGTGTTAAAAAACGATCGAGATTCACAGTTTCCTCACAAAAAAACATGATAGAGACTGTCCCAGACTGAGACACACACAGCGGGGTATACAGATGTTATTTTCTCATTCCGAAGAAAGACGGCGGGCTTCGGCCCATTCTAGATCTTAGACGCTTGAATCACCATCCTCAGTACTGGTTTGCGTCAACAGATCTGAAGGACATGTTCTTTCATGTAACAACTGCACCACATCAGGTGGTTTTTGACATTTGTGTTTGAGGGAACTGCGTTATCAGTTCAAAGTCCGCCCCATTGAAAATGAACAATGTATGTGTATTACTAGCACAATCAGGGGAACTACTGAGCAAACACAGAAACTTTACAGATTTACAGATTTGGCCCTTTACAGACTTGCTGCTTTGCCATATGAAAAATCTGGGTCTGAATCTCAACTGGGTGAAAGGCACAATTTTCCCCAGCCAGCAATTCATCACCACACAAATGAGCGCATATAGACCATTCTTCGGTGTCTGTCTCAGTTCAAACTGAAGTAATTTCAGAGAATGCTAGGTTTTGGTGGCTGCATCCTCCATCATACCGTTAGGTCCGTTACACATGAGACCTACATGTGCGGCCCCTGAACGGAGCACATCAGACGAGCCAGAACTGGCTCAGTCGGTGATGAACACTATTTTACAGGCTGGAGCACCATCCATGAGATGCCTCTATGCACTTAAATGGTGCGTGTTTGCAAATTGGTGCTCTTCACGTGGTAAAGACCCAATGAATTGCCCCATAGCTGAGATTTTGACATTCTTTCAAGAGTGGCTGGACGCTGGTCTTACCCCATCAACGCTCAAGGTTTATGTAGCGACTATCTCAGCATACCACGCCCTGGAGGCTGGCTCTTCGATATGCAAACATAATCTAGTCATAAAGCTCCTTAGGGGAGCGAGGCATTTGAACTCCCCTCGCCCTGCTGTGGTGCTGACTTGGGACTTAAATCTGGTGCTGAAGACACTCACAAACTCCCCATTCGAGCCAGTGGAATCTGTTGAGCTGCGGGTGCTTTATTTAAAAACCTGCACTCCTATTGGCTTTGACCTCATTTAAATGTTTGGGTAACATGCAGGCGCTGTCGACTGAAAGCTCATGCCTGGAGTTTGGTCCAGACCTGTCAAAAACCACCATTAAACTTAGAAAAGGCTTCATGCCTAAGGTTTTATCAATGCCTTTCAGGGCTCAGGTGGTTCGTTTGCAAGCCTTTTTCCCCCATGGTTTAATTCGGATGAAGAGCAGTTATTGCATATGTTATGCCCGGTGAGGCATTGCATAAATATGTCGAGCGCACCCATCAGTTTAGGCTGTCGGATCAGCTCTTTATTTGTTATGGAGGATGCACAAAAGGAATGCCTATCTCCAAACAAAGTCTCTCTCACTGGATTGCTGATGCGATCGCCCTCGCTTACTAATCACAGGGTGCAAATTGCCCTATTGGTGTCAAAGCGCATTCAACCAGAGGCATGGCCTCATCATGGACATGGACAAACGATGTGTCCTTACAGGATATACTGCATGTTTGGCAACAGGATGGTCCTCACAAAACACGTTTGTGAGATTTTATAACCTGGACGTGGCGTCATCTCCTCACAAGTCCTCTCTGTATAGGACTCATATGAATCTCAGACTACATTAATTTCCATCTAGCCTCCGCCACGTGGGACTATTCATATACACTTAAATATGATTTATATGTCATCGGCCTTACCCTAACCCTAACCTTATGAATATCTCTATTTAGTGTTATAACTCTGGAAGTGTGATGTCATGTAGTGTGGCGTGATGGGATATTGTTCCCCATAGTGAACTGAATCGAAAGGGAATGTCTCCAGTTACACATGTAACCTCGGTTCCCTGAGATGAAGGGAACGAGACCATGCGAAAGCTGGCTGCACTACTACTTCAGAGTTTCATAATACGAGTAACTCATTCTTGTCCCTCAGTCAGAAAATTATGAAGAAATGGTGACTGAGCGCCCGCTTATATAGGCCAACTGTGTGCCTGAAGGGATGGGGCTCAGACACCATTGCCAATGGTGTGATTGTATAAGGGTTTCAGCAAGGTTGTGTAAAAGGACACTCCCTATCGTGCTTACAGCATGTCTCGTTCCCTTCATCTCAGGGAACCGAGGTTACATGTGTAACCGGAGACGTTTTGTGTTCCCTCGCAATAGTTTTGCATTCCCTCACAATAAGTTTTGCTTTCCCTCTCAATAGTTTTGCATTCCCACGCAATAAGTTTTGCATTCCCTCGCAATAGTTTTGCGTTCCCTCGTAATAGTTTGCTTTCCCTCGCAATAGTTCACTTTCCCTCGCAATAGTTTTGCGGTCCCTCTCAATAAGTTTTGTGTTCCCCTGCAATAGTTTGCATTCCCTCACAATAGTTTGCATTCCTTCGCAATAAAATGTACTATGGTTTTACTTAACCATATTTTAACCTTGATATTCATAGTAAAACCACAGTAATAATACAGGAAAACAAAAACTATGGTAATAAAAATCATAATTTTGTGGTTATTTTGATTTTACTACAAATACCAACTACCACCATAATATTACTAAAGTAAAACCATAGTTAAACTATGATATTTGCATAGTAAAACCATAATTATGATTTTTATTAGCATAGTTTTCGTTTTCCTGTATTATCACTATGGTTTCACTACGAATACCATGGTTCAAATATGGTTACTGTAGTAAAACCATGATAAATTTATTGCAAGGCAACGCAAAACTATTTCAGAAAAAAAATCCTGCCCTGTCTTCTTAGAGGCTCCGTAGTTTTACTCAATTTACTTACTAATAGAGATCTATATACAGGCTACTGAATGTCTACTGAATGTTTGTTGAAACACTGTTTACTAGCTATAGCAAGCCCGTTGATAAGTCACTTATAGTCCGTTAAATATCTACTTGGGGCCATCAAAATAGTGTTACCATAACTATTTATTAATTTTTTTGCAGAATATGATTTTTATTACCATAGTTTTGGTTGTCATGTATTAATACCTCCTTTATTATTATTCCTGTATTATGGTTTTAATATGAATATCATGGTTACTGTAGTTAATTTTCATAAGGGATGGATAAAGCGAGGGAACCCAAAATAATTGCGAGTGAAAATAAATTCCCTCCCTGTTCTCTAAGAGGCTTTGAACATACTTCTTTTGAACAAGAACATTTTATTACCACAATAAATGTATGGCACTACATTTAAAAGGTCCATGTTTTCTAGTTGTTACAAATTCAACCTAGTAGTGGAGTAGTTTGTAACAACAACCCTTTTATACTTTACATTAATTTACACAGTTTAAGGATTAGTTGTAGATTTTGAAACTACTTTAATTTGTAGCAGGTCAATATGGGAATATCATATCAATGTTTGAGACACACAGCACAAAAACAAACACAGAGTTACAGACATTAAACAAAATGTGGTGCTACAGTACTCAATCTCTACTGCCAAATGCATAAATGTAAATTTACTACTTCCTGTTTGTGTGATTGTTCAGATAGCACCTGTGAGGCCCAAACATGCTGTCTAGGAAGGCGGCTCAATCGAGGATAATTCTACACTGATATAAACATAATAAAGAAATGAATAAAAGGTAGTGGCAGCCAATTAGACGATCAAACCGAAGGCGCTCATCATCTAGAGTTATACAAATATTACCTTTGATTCCAAAGTCTGGAATAAAACAAGAGAAAAAGATCACAGCTGACAAAAATTATCTCACATTTCCCTCTCTTTCTCATTTCAAAGATCAAAAAAGCAATCTTTTAAATGAAACAGCTTATCTCCAGTGCAAAAAAAGAAAAGCAGTTCTTCTTCAAGAAGACAACTTTAGATAAAGACGCCAAATGGGCTGACAACATGAGCGATCATATCTGTCCGAGTGCGGAAAGGGGGGGAAATGTACTAATTAAACAAATTTTTATTTTTCCATTCAAGTTGTCATGCTTTAGATTGAACCTATTAAAAACAGGAGAAATTCCTCATTTTTGTAAAACTCTTCATCACTCTGAGAGAAAGCGAGTCTTTCTGGGTCAAACAAGACTGTGAGTTTGTGCTGCTAAAAGCATAAAAAGAATAAAAAAGGAGGAGTTTTGAAGAATGTGCTGTTCACTCTTTTCCATGCAATTACAACAGATGGGAACTGAAGCTTCAAAAAGTCAGTGATACATGTTTATGTGGGGTGGTGGTGGCGTAGTGGGCAAAAGCACATAACTGGTATCCCCACAGCCACCACCACTGTGTCCTTGAGCAAGACACTTAACTCCAGGTTGCTCCAGGGGTATGGTCCCTGTAATAAGTACACTGTAAGTCGCTTTGGATAAAAGCATCTGCCAAATGCATAAATGTAAATGTTATGACAACATGATGATAGGATGTTCATTTTTAGATTTTTCCCTTTAAACGCACGTTGGATTTACTCTGGAACAAGGCTACGATGACTTCACTAAAAGTGACATCATATGTGTATTTAAAGATGGAAAGTGTGCTGTTAAGCTGACACACAAACAGCGCAGGATAATGATTGACTTTATGAGCCCTTTGTTTGAACGGTTGTTTGCGTTCCATGTCTAGAAGGAAGGCGATCTGTTAACACTGTTTAAATAAGTGTTAAATGATCAACAGGTCTGTAAAGATACTCTGAATGATGATTAAATATGGAATATTTATTTATTTTCTGAGCTTAAAGTGAAACGTTGATGTTTGCTGTGCTATTGTTAACCTGAGGTGAGAAAAAGCACAGCCGGAGGAAGACTTTAGCAATTTATCCCTCTGATATGTGAGCTCAGTTAGCGAGATTACAACTCTGAGGATGGATAAAGTACAAGCGGCTATTAGGAAGGTTAAACTGAGACAATACTTGTTACACTGTGAGGTGACCACTTGTTGTGCACAATATTTCAGCATCTTAGTGTCTAACCACACACAATTAAGTTTAACTAGGTGCTAAATTCTCTGAAATAGCACAAACACACCTCCTTTCAAGACAAATGTATCTTATTATAGGCTAAGATCACACTTTATTTTCAAAACTCACCGCTATTTGCTTGCCAAAATTAACTTGCAAACACGAAAAGCATGTAGGCGGTAAACTGAACTTTATTAAAGGAATCGTTCAGTACAAATGGAGGAGGTGTTTTAAGTCTTTTCTATACAATGGCAGTGGACAGCGCCTCACTTTAAAACTGTTGATGCTCACTGACCCCACCCATGGGTTTGACTTTGCTTAAATGAGTTCACATTTACTATATAGTGTGCTATTAAAAATTGTTCATAATGTTGACAAATTATACATTTGCTTAAAAAAGGATGCAAAAGTATGATAAAAGTAGTCCATGCACATCCCGCGTCAAGTCTTCCGAAGGTGTACGCTAGGTTTTAGTGAGAAACAACCCAGAATTTAACTCATTTTTTAGCAGAAATCGTGACATTTGTTGTACGTTTATGAATGCAATGAGTGAAGCTCATTCACAGTGGCGTTTACGTGAAAACTTGTATTGTTTTTAGTGAGCATTGAGTCGCATTAACTACTTTTAAGAGCCATTTTAATTTAAACAATTTTATTAAAAACCCTACATTACTAACTTGATACATTTTTTAGTAATGCGACCGTAGCCCAGATGTTTTCAAAACAGTTTAGCTTTTCCACTAACATGCAACTTTTTCCAACAAGTAGCATTGTATTGCGACAAAATGCATCATCCCCCACATCACAGTTGTCAGACATTGAATAACAACAGACACACATACAAACAGACAGTCCAAAGAAAATACTCGATGACATAAAAAACATATAAAATTAACCAACAAAAAAGAAAAAGGGTTCCACATATTAACTAATTTGCATATATTTAATCAGAATTGTCCCTCTCCACTGCTCCCCTCTGACAACCTTCCAGGAAAGCCAAATAAGTGCCTCACTTCTTACCATATGCACCCAAACTGCCCAGCCATCTATGTGTCATCTCTTCAAAAGCCACCACTCTGCCCAACTCAGTGCACCACTCATGAAATCAGGGCGCACCAGCCGACTTCCATAAGGACCCCGTTTTTTATATGATTGTTCATTATGTTAATACCCGCCCCGTCACCCAAAATACAAAGTCTGAGGCAAAATTAAATCTGAGTGCTCACAGATAAAATTCTGAACCCTCAACCAAAACTCTTGAATCTTAGTACAGGACCAAAAAACATGGGCTATGTCCCCATCCTCCAACTTGCATCGCCAGCAACTAGGTGTTTCTTTAAGGCTAAGCCTATACAATCTAGAGGGAGTCCAGTAAAAATTATGCAAAATCCTAAATTGAATGAGGTGCACCCTTGCATCCCTAGGCATAGACTTGACATTTTTTTTAAATCCTTCCCCATTCTCCATCTTCCAGTACTAAATTCAAGTCTCTCTCCCATTTTTAAGAGATGTTAAAACCCAACCCCTAGACTCTGAATTAGCTGAAGCTTCATGACGTTTTCTAAAAGCAGCAAGCACCATCTCAAGAATGTCTGCCACTGTAGAGGGATGCACACTACACCCAAAGGTGGTGCAGAGTAGATGGCGCAGCTGTAATTACCTGAAGAATTGAGATCTGTGAATCCCAAACTGCTGCATTATATTTTCAAAGGATCTCAATGCTCCATTTTCATACAGGTCACCCAGCGTAACCTGTCAGAGCCAAAGCTTCAGATTTAGACCAATTCACTCAATATCCTGAGAACTTAGAAAAGGAATTAATAATTCTGTGGAGGCAAGGCATAGATCTAGTAGGGTATGAGACAAATAATAAAATATAATCTTTGTAAACTAAAAGCTTATGCGCCACACCTCCCGCCACCACCCTTGAAAAATCATCTTCTTTTCTTATCGCAGATTCTAATGGTTCCAGGGCAAGACAGAACAATAAGGGGGAAAGAGGGCAACCCTGCTGGGTGCCCCTATCCAGAGTAAAATAATCTGAAGTTAATCCATTCGTTTGATCCGCCGCTACCAGGTGTCTATAAAGTAACTTAATCCACCCAATAAAAGTATTCCCAAACTCGTATATTTCCAAAATCTTAAAAAGATAATCCCATTCTACCATATCAAACGCCTTTTCGGCATCAAGTGAGATGGCAGTGACTGGAGTCTGATCGTACGCCAATGCCCACATGACATTAATGAAACGCCTAATGTCAATAATCAGAAGAGTTACAGCCCCGAATAAACTCCACCTGATCTATATGTATAAGAGATGTCATAACTTTTCTTAATCGGTTAGCCAAAATTTTTGACAGTATTCTAACGTCTAGCTGGATCAGGGAAATTGGATGGTAACTCTTACACTCACTTGGATCTTTGTCCTTTTAAATAATCAGACTGATCCGGGCTTGCGTCATGGTTGGCGGAAGCTTACCATTGTTTAATTATTCTGTATAAACTTCTAGCAAAAGTGGAGCTGGTTCTGTAAGATAAGATCTAAAAAATTCAGCGGCAAAACTCGCTGGCCCTGGAGCCTTGCCTTAATTACCTTGCCAAGCTCCTCCAAGGTTATCTTAGAATCAAGAGATTTTTTTTGCTCAGTCATCAGTTTAGGGAGTTCTAAAGGTTCCACATAATTTCTAATATCTTCATCAGTAGACGAAGACGTGGAACTATAGAGATCAAGATAGAATTATTTAAAAGCATTATTAATATCAACATTTCACCACCAGCAGATTTCACTGAGAGAATGGAAGAAAAAAACTCTCTCTGCTTTATATATCTAGCCAAAAGCTTCCCTGCTTTGTCCCCCGACTCAAAGTATGACTGTCTTGCCCTGAAGAGCCAAAACTCCATCTTCCGCGACAAAATAGTATTATATCTGTATTTCAATCTGGTCAATTCTCTGAGGCCATCAGGTGACATTCGGCGCTTCAGCTCTGCCTCGGCACTTTTAATATTCCCTTCCAAATCCACGAGTTATCGTGCTTTGGATTTTTGGATGAATGAGGCATACTGTATGATCCGACCCCTAAGAACCGCCTTAAGTGCCTCCCAAGCCATGCCCACAGAGGATACTGAGGACCAGTTGGTCTCCATATAAACACTTATTTCAGCCTTTAACGTTTGTTGGAAATCAGGATCCAAGTGAGTCCGTCAATAGATTAAAGTCTCCTCCCAATATTATAACATGAGGGGTGCCAGCAGCTTGCAACATCCATTCAAGATCTATACAAAAGCCCTGATCATCAGCGTTAGGTGCGTAAATATTAGCCAAAATAAGACTTTGCCCCTGAATTTCTGCTAAAACAATAATGACTCTTCCTAATTTATCTTTGCTCTGTCAGAGACATTTTAATTGTAGATGTTTACTTATCAATGTAATGACTCCTCTGCTCTTAGTTGTGCCAGCACTAAAGAAAACATGTCCACCCCATATCTTCCCAAATTTTTCAGCTTCCTGCAGAGAAAGACGCATTTCTTGAAGAAGCACTATATCATATTTCTTTCGTTTAAGAAAATAAATAACCTTCCTTCTTTTTATGGGGTGCCCCAACCCATTCACATTCCACGTGGAGAGAGACAACATATTAACATTTGACATTTTGACATATTAGAAAACATAGATTGTGTGTCAAAAACAAAATTATAAATACCACATTCCAACATTAGTACAATAATCAAACCTGAACTTCCCCCAGAACCAAACAAACAGAAAAAAGAAAAACGTGCACATTAACCCTGTGCATGACAGCGCCAACCGGCGTCCATCCCTCAAAACTCAAACAGTCCATGCACGCCTACGAGAGCCCCAGCAACAACTTTGCCATTGGATTGCTCAAGTCTGGTGTTTCTATACAGATTTTGTGAGACAGAATTACACAACAGAAAATAATCTATAAAACAAACTCAAGCCAATAGGCAGATTAAACACAAAGAATGTGTAGATTCATCCACATAACTGTTCTGAAGGTGTGTTCCTCCACAAAACAAACTCCAGCCTCTAGTGGAAACACACACACACACACACACACACACACACACACACACAATGCTGTTCAATTTCCTCGGACAGTCAAACGAATGTTCAGTGAGCCTGCTGTTACATGAGTGCAGCAGATGACCTAATCCTTCCAAAGTACTGCAAAAAATACTCCATAAAACAAACTCCAGCCAATAGGAGGCACAAGCACAAAGAACGTGCAGATTCATCCACAAACTGTCCCGAAGGATTGCTGCTACACAAAACAAACTCCAGCCACTAGGCGGAACCAGCACAAAAAGAAACAAAAAAGGCGCCCAGTTTCCTCAAACAGTCATGTGAATGTTCAGTGAGTCAGGTCCACTCGGCTGCAAATTGAGTGCCACACAATGACTTACTCATTCCATTGACTTTATGAAGGACAATGCCTGTTGGGGACAAGTAAATACTTTGCGGGCATCCTTAGCATCTATTCCCAACCTGGCCGGGAACATCAGTGCAAAAGCGACCCTCCGTCGATGCAAGAGTTTCTTGAAGGAGTGTTATTCCACAAAATAAACTCCAATCACTAGGTGGAACCAGCACAAAAAGAAACAAAAAAGGCGCTCAGCTTCCACGGACAGTCAAGTGAATGTTCAGTGAGTCAGGCCCACTTGACTGCAATGTGAGAATCACACCATGACTTACTCATTCCATTGACTTTATGAAGGACATTGCTTGCTGTGGGCATGTAAATATTTTGCGGCCATCCTTAGTATCTATTCTCAATTTAGCCGGGAACATCAGTGCAAACGTGACCTTCCGTTGATGTAAATGTTTCTTGCTTTCCTTGAATCGATCACGTTTCTCTCTTGTTGAATTCGCAAAGTCTGGGAACAAGAAAATGTTGTGGTTCTTCCAAGAAAGCCTTCCTTTGCTCCTCGCCTTGAGTAACACGAGATCTTTATCAGAAGATCTCAGAAATGTGGCCAGTATTGATCGGGGCCTGTCTCCCTCAGCGGATCTCCGAGCCGGAACCCTGTGAGCTCGCTCGATTTCCAGCTTATGGCCTGTTATGTCAAGCAGACTTGGAAAGAGCTGGTCCAGAAATTCCACCATATTCTGACGTTGTTTCACAAGTTACGATTCTCAAGGTCTTCCAACTTTTCCCAGATGCACTCCAAGTTTGTCTTGGTCGCTAGTGGGTTAGCAGCTAATTCCCTCTCCGATGACTCCGGATAATCAATCCATTTCTCAACATCCGACACTGCACTCTGACCCCAGCCTAGCTGGGATATGTGAAAAAAAGAAGAATTTCACTGTATATGTGCAAATGTATAATGTGATAAATAAAGAAAATTATTATTATAATTATTATCTTGTAGCCAACTCAAATTCGTTTCCATGGCAGTGATCGATTGACGTATTACAGCAAAATCCTCCAAGTCAGCAACGACCTTCGTCAACATTACCGTTATGCTCGACAGCTGACGCTGAATCTTTTCCACCGCACTGTCCAAATTGAGTCCCGGGCTCGAGGCCTCATGAGGGGCGTCTGCTTGAGCATGTAAGTGTCTTTTAACATCTCCAGAGCCCAAAGATTTTGAATTCTTTGACATATTGTTTTCCTAGAACAGTTAAGAATCAGGGTGTATTGAATCTCACTGGTTTATGACATAAAAAGTATTAAAACCAGCAAAGTGCGCAGAGCTCGCCGTTCACACATCCGAACCTGGCATGGAGTCACATGACTCCGAAATATATATTATATTTCTTACGCTTAAGAAGAGAAACAACCTTCCTTCTTTTTATGGGGTGCCCCAACCCATTCACATTCCACGTGGAGAGAGACAGTTCACTCATATTAACATTTTACATTTTGACATATAAGAAAAAAATAGATTGTGTGTCAAAAACAAGATTATAAAGACCACATTCCAACACTAGTGCAACAATCAAAACCCGAACATCCCTCAGAACAAAAAAAAAAAAACAGAAAAAAGAAAAATGTGCGCATTACCCGTCCCTCTAAACTCAAACAGTCCATGCACACTGCAACAAACTTGCCGTCGGATTGCTCAAGTCCAGTGTTTCTATACAAATTTTGTGAGACAAAATTACACAACAAAAGATAATCTATAAAACAAACTCCAGCCAATAGGTGGAACCAGCACCAAAAGAGCGCGCAGATTCATCCATAAAACTATCCTGAAGGTCTGATACTCTACAAAATAAACTCCAGCCGATAGACGGAACCAGCACAAAAAGAGCACACAGATTCCTCAAACAATCAAGCGAATGTTCAGTGAGCCGACCCAGTCAGCTGCACATGAGTACAACAAGATGACTTACTCACTTCATTGACTTTATGAAGGACATCGCTTGCTGTGGGCATGTGAATGTTTTACGGCCATCCTTAGCATCTATTCTCAATTTGGCTGGGAATATCAGTGCAAAAGTGACCTTCCGTTGATGTAAATATTTCTTGCATTCCTTGAATCGATCATGTTTTCTCTTGTCGAATTCACAAAGTCTGGGAACAAGAAAATGCTGTGGTTCTTCCAAGAAAGCCTTCCTTTACTCCTCGCCTCGCGTAATACAAGATATTTATTGGATGATCTCAGAAATGTATCCAGAATTGATCAGGACCTATCTCCATCCACGGATCGCCGAGCAGGAACCCTGTGAGCTCGCTCGATTTCCAGCATATGGCCTGCTATATCGAGCAGATTCGGAAAGAGCCTATCCAGGAACTTCACCGTATCCTGTCCATCTTCTCCCTCAGGAACTCCGACGATATGGACATTATTCCGCTGGCTACAGTTCTCCGTGTCCTCCAACTTCTCCCAGACACGCTCCAAATCCACCTTGGTCGCTAGCGGATTAGCAGATTATTCCCTCTTCGATGACTCCAGGTAATCGATCCGTTTCTCGACATCCCCCACTCTTGTAACCACATCAGAGAACTTCGTCTCCATGGCAGTGATCGATCGATGTATCACAGCAAGATTCTCCAAGTCAGCAACGACCTTCGTCAGTACTGCCGACATGTTCAGTATCTCTTGCCACATTTCCCGCACCTCCCCTACTAAGTCGACTCCCAGGCTTGCAGCCTGCTCGGGGGCATCAGCTTGAACACATAAGTGTCTTTTAATGTCTCCAGAGCACAAGGATTTTGAATTCTTTGACAAAATGTCCTCCTAGAACAGTTATGGAACAGAGTGAATCGAATCTCACTGGTTTATCTCATTAAAAGTATTAAAACAAGCAAAGTGCGCAGAGCTTGCCGTTCACACATCCGATCCTCGCATGGCGTCACGTGACCCCCCATTTTTTTACAATATTGAATTATAAACAGCTACAGCGGAGCAAAACGTGTTTGCGTGTTCATGTAAGAACTTGCGTTGTTTTAAGTGCTAAACGTCATGTCACATTAACTACTTTAATTATACTTTTAGTTGTTTATTTTTAAAGTAGGCACTTTTAATCCTTGTATGGTATTCTTTCGTTTTTGGCCGAAATAAACGTTCGTCATTGAATAAAAATGGTTTCCTTTATCTGAGCAGTACAAGACTTGGTGACTTTTCTTCCATTTGCCATCTGAACATAAAAACAAAAACAAACTGGAATTGTTTCCAAAAGGAGGTGCCATTTTTCAGTACCATAGTAGGGTTAAACATTTTAGAATACATTTTTTAAACAGTTTTATTTTGAAAGCTACATTACAAAATTTTTAGTAGTGCGACCGTAGCTCAGCTGTTTTCAAAAACATTGTAGCTTTTCCACTAACATGCAACTGTTTTTTTAATGTAACAAAATGTGTCATTTTATTTTTTTACAATATTGAAATATAAACACAACTACAGCGGAGCGAAGCTCGTTCACAGCGGTGTGTTTACAGGAGAACTTGCGTTGTTTTTAGCACAATATAAGTCGCATGTAATACTACTACTTTTATTATACTTTTGGGTATTTTTTTTTAAAGTGATGCGTTATCCACTGCCACTGTATTGGAAAAAAGGCTTGTAATATTTTTTAAACATCTCCTTTTGTGTTCTGTATAACGAAGAACGTCACACAGGTTTGGAACGACCTGAGGGTGAATAAATTATGACAGAAAGTTTGTGTTTGTACTGATTTGCATAATTCAGTGTTAAAACAATGCAAACAGTGTGGCACATATATAACACTATCAGCACAATTCATTGTTAGTGAATCCCCCCTGTGTTTAACCTTTTCAGTGCACTTGACATTCTTTCGGTTAAAACCTTGCAGGAAAATCACTGCTGAAGTGAAACACAAAGAACAAACCGGAACACTTGAACAGCTGTGCAGGAACTCACGGTATCACTTGAAGAATCCTGGCGCTCTGAGAATTCAGTTTCACTACAACAAAGCTGTAAGAGCGAGACATCGACATATGTGCCTTAATTCTTCTGAGATATTCATAGCACAATTCATATAAACAGCAGTGAGTAGCAGTGGTAAAATACTGTGGTGGGCTAGTATCTGATTTAAATGAAATTAATAAAATTCAATGTAATTATAATTACTTAGTTAGATACAAGATACATACCCAATATTGTATTATTAAATTCAGCATGTTCCAGCACGTCTTCTCCAGTAACAGGTATATAGAATGACTCGTGTTAAATATGGCGATTTCCCAATCCTTGATCTGTCTTTAAAATGTGAACAGAGGATCCTGGAGATGTCTTTCTTGTGGCACGAGGCCCTAGTCAAGCTCCATTTGGGAGCCCAAGTTGAGGTGTCCCATCTGAGGGCCTAAATCAGGCCAAATGTGAACTTTGAACACAAATTAGCTATATCACGGGTTTCACCAGTTAAATATATGCTCTTTTGGTGCACATTTATTATATTTGCTTGCTTACTGCATATTCAGTTATTATCCATTACAAAATGTACAGGTAATTTTACTTATACAAATAATCATAGTATTCTTGTGTAATTTGTGTAAATGACAGTATGTTTTCACAGCAAAACAACAACAACAAAAAAATGCTGCAAACGGTATTGCCATTTTGAGAAAAGCCACAGCAAATTCAGTCATTTTTGGACACAATAATCAGAAATTAACATTAGAGTATATTAAGAGGGTTCCCATGTGTCCTGGAAAACCTGGAAAACAGTTGACCAATTTTCCAGTCATGGAAAGCACATGGAAAATGAGAGAAAAAGTAAAATGTCCTGGAAAATCTTGTGTTGTCCTGGAAAATTATTTTAACATTATGTGTTAAACTGCAAGTGCACCAAGCCAAGGCACTAAAAGAAATGCACAAGGGTAGTTCTGACCTGAGATTGATGCAGGAGCTGTGTTCGGCGACCGATCTCGCTCTCCGGGCGACGCAGGTCTAAGAGCGGACTCTCGGGCAGGCAATGTCCACCTTCGTGGTCCAGGAATGCCACCTTTGGCTCAACCTGGTCGAGATGAGGGAGACTGACAAAGCACGGTTCCTTGATGCCCCCATCTCCCAGGCTGGCCTATTCGGCAAAACTGTCGAGGACTTTGCCCAGCAGTTCTCGGCGTTTAAGAAGCAGACGGAGGCTATTCAGCACATTCTGCCCCGGCGCAGACCAAGATCCCGCACCCCGTCTGCTAGTCACCAAGGAAGTCCCCCTGCGGCAAAGACACCAGCTCCGCCACAGCACGCCCCGACAGCCCGGCCCCAGCGTGGAGCCACCCGCAGGAAGCAGACGCCCCTGAGATGGGTGACCCAGGGACGTGGAGACCCGCTGCATTGGAGGTAGTAAACAGACCACTTCATCCCCCAGTGGAGGGCCGGGAGGAGAATCATTTGTTTCCTTTTCTTTTGATTTCACCGCATGCCCAAAGGGCTGCGGTACCCACATTGTCAAGAAAAGAACGGTTTCTTCATTCCCTGGGTCACACATCCGGTGTTCATGGCCGTTGTTATTATGACCACTGGACATCGCACCTTTACGGCAGGCATGGCCCAGGAGGCGGGCTCCCTGCCCCTGCATTCCCAGCTGTGGCACAAACACACCCACGCCAGGGTGGTTTTGACAGACTACGAGGATGATTTCCCTCCTTCCCATCCCTGATCGGTCTTATGGTGGGTATCCGAAGCCAGGTAAGTGCTTCGATGTCCCTGGACTCAGCACGGCCACGAGTTTGGGGCTCGAGCCCCCTCAACGTGGTGCCTTAGGCTCCGCCCTGCCACGAGGCCCCACCCACCAGTACGTCCGACATGATTGTCCCCTTGGTCTCCCTCACCCGGAGTTTTGAGGTATGGCGTGCACTCTCCAACCTGTCGCGATGGCTGACCAGGACCGTCCGACTCAGCTATGCGATTCAGTTTGCCAGGCCTCCGCCCAGGTTCAATGCCATCCGTTTCACCTCAGTGAAGGGTGAGAACGCTGTGAAGGGCGCTGCCCTGTGTGCGGAGATCGCGACCCTTCTGCAGAAGGACACAATAGAGCCTGTCCCTCCAGCCGAGATGAAGAAGGGTTTCTACAGCCCCTACTTCATCGTACCAAAGAAAGGCAGTGGGTTGCGGCCAATCTTGGACCTGTGAGTACTGAACCGGGCCTTGCACAAACTCCCTTCAAGATGCTGACACAGAAACGCATTTTAGCAAGTGTTTGGCATCAAGATTGGTTCGCGGCGGTAGACCTGAAGGATGCATACAACACGCCAAGTGTTGGTCTGGACGGACAGCACAGCGACGGTAGCATACATCAACCGCCAAGGCAGGTTGCGCTCCCGTCACATTTCGCAATTCGCCCACTGTCTACTCCTGTGGAGTCAGCAGCGACTCAAGTCGTTGCGAGCCACTCACATACCGGGCGCTGCGGACGTGCTGTCATGGCAGGTCACACTCAGAGGAGAGTGGAGACTCCACCCCTAGGTGGTCCAGCCGATTTCGAGTCAATTCTTCCCGGGAATCCTCCCACTGCCCGCTCTGGTACGCCCTGACCGAGGCTCCTCTTGGCACAGACGTGTTGGCACACAGCTGGCCCCGGGGGCTACGCAAATATGCGTTCCCCCCAGTGTGCCTACTTGCACAGACCCTGTGCAAGGTCAGGGAGGATGAGGAGCAGGTCATCCTAGTAGCACCCTACTGGCCCACCCAGACTTGATTCTTGGACCTCACACTCCTCGCAACAGCCCCCCCGGCGGTGGTAGACACAATCACTCAGGCTAGGGCTCCCACTACAAGGCTCCTGTATGCCTTGAAGTGGCATCTGTTCGCTAAGTGGTGTTCTTCAGTCAGTTGAGCTAAAGGCGGTCTCTTTGAAGACTACCCTCCTGACTCTGCTCACGTCCATCAAGAGGGTAGGAGACCTGCAGGCTTTCTCTGTCAGTGACACGTGCCTGGAGTTTGGTCTGGAATACTCTCACGTGGTCCTGAGACCCCGACCGGGCTATGTGCCCAAGGTTCCCACGACCCCGTTTCGGGATCAGGCGATGAACCTGCAAGCGCTGCCCCAAGAGGAGGCAGACCCAGCCTTTGCGCATCTATTTGGATCACACGCAGAGCTTTAGACGCTCTGAGCATCTCTTTGTCTGCTTTGGAGAACAGCGGAAAGGGAGCGCTGTCTCCAAACAGAGGATCGCCCACTGGGTCATTGACACCATCACCTTGGCATATCACACCCAGGATGTGCCACCCCCCTTGGGGCTATGAGCACGCTCTACCAGGAGTGTGGCGGCCTCCTGGGCCCTGACCAATGGTGCCTCTTTAGCAGAAATCTGTAGAGCAGCAGGATGGGCAACACCCAATACCTTCGCAAGATTCTACAATCTCCGGGTTGAGCCGGTTTCATCCCATGTATTATCAGGTGCGAACAGGTAAGTGTGCGGGACAACTGGCCAGGTGTACCGCTTGCGTACAGCGTCTTTCCCCTCCTGGAGGGGGAGACATGCACCTTTACCCCCCAGCTGTGTTCACGAGACAGTGGACCCTGGATGTCCTTCCTCCTTAGCCCTGTGGCAGGCGAGTTTGTGGAGAAACTCGATGCCGGCCCAGTACGTGTGTTAGTAGGCCCTGTACTGGGGTAGGTGCTCCACATGCGCTGGTTGCCTGTCTGTAACCCTGTGTGATGTATCTTCCGCGAGACGGTTTCCCCATTGGTAAACCCGCGTCTTCATTGGGCAGAGTCCCCTCTGCCACCGGTCATCATGTTTGTAGAGCTCCGTCCCCTCTGGGAGGACTTCTTCACATGCGACAGTGCTGACAAAACTCGGTTAGAACATGTGACGTATTTCCACACATTACCTCCCCTTTGGGCAGGGTGTAGTCTCCGCGGTGTCTTCCCTTGGGAGTGACACCCCCCTGATGTGGACACTTGTGGCCCCCAGTCGATCGATTTCCACTCTTTTTTTGGGAGAAAAAGAAGAGAAGTGGCCACTGCTGAGGTAGCCTGTCCCCTTTTTTGGGCAGTTGAATTGTCCCTGAGGTGCAGGGGACCGTACGACGCTCATAGGAGCGTTGGGGGAGGTTACGTGATGGCCAGGTGGGCTGGCTACGAGGCACGCAATGGTCTGCCTGTCTCACACCGCCAGTCCACATAACACAGTTCAGCTAGTTGTGGCATTTCGTATAGGGACCACTAGTGTCACTACATTAACACAACGTCGAGTGAGTGACAGATAGGGAACGTCCTGGTTACTTTCGTAACCTCCATTCCCTGATGGAGGGAATGAGATGTTGAGTCCCTCCTGCCACAACACTGAACTACCTGCTGAAATGGCCGGGACCTTGTCTCGGCTCTTAAGCGCAAAACCTGAATGAGTGGTTGCGAGCCAGCTCCTTTTATACCCGTATGTCCGGGGGAGTTGCATGCAAATTCCACTCACCAATTCCCATTGGCCTTTTCTCAAAGATCAGAGGTGTTTGGGGCTCCCAAGGGCGACCCCTAGTGTCACTACATTGACACAACGTCTTGTTCCCTCCATCAGGGAACGGAGGTTACGAAAGTAACCAGGATGATATTTGCACACCTATGAAGTAGTCCCATTTGTTTGACCGTATTACATTTGTATATCAATACACCAAGTTTGTTGTGAAGTTTAAAGTGTGGCGTTGTGACAGTGGTCCGACAGACGTACAGAGTTTGAAACAGCTTTTTGTACTCTTACACTGCATTTGGGCTAAGGACCACAGTGATTTTAGAAAGCTACGGTTCAACAGAGTGCTGGGATTTATCAGTAGGCAAAATTGTAGGCTATTATTTGTGTTGAGGCTATTCAGTTATTGGTGTTCAGGCAGCAGTGGTTAAAATATAATTAGTAAGAAAAGCACTTGCCAAGCATAGAACACAAAGGGCTTTCCAAATGAAACAAAAATAAAATACAATGGCAAAACCATAAAAAATAATAACAATATTAAAGCATAGCATTAAAACAAGGCAAGAAATAAACAGTAAAAAGGAAAAAAGCAACAGTAAGAGGAGATAGTAGTACAAATAGTGACATTAAAACATCTAAAGTTTATGTCTGTATGTCTGTAATGACCCATGTCCTATAATTACAGGAGTGACAGAATGTCAGGAAGACAGTGCAGGTTCAAGAACGAGTGGAAAGAAGACCCCCAGTTCAGGGACTGGCTAGGGTAAGTATCAGGAGATGTGTATAAGGCATATTGCAAGTTTTGCAAGAAGTCTTTTGATATTGGTAATATGGGCATCTCAGCATTCAAGAGTCATACACGAGGGCAAGGCCATGTAAAAGTTGCTGGACAATTAATCAGTGAGAGGAGAATAACACATTTCATGAGGGTGACACCTTCAGAAAACACAGGAGAGGGAAATAGTTGTCCAACAAACCAAGAGCCACAAACAGCCACTGTACATAAGGAAAGTGGCAGTCATGGAGGCACAGCATTACAATTGTCCAGTACAAGTGAACAGGGAAAAAGCTCAGGAGCACAAGGCAGTTCAGCATTTTTTTTTTTTTTTCAATTTTGTGAAGCAGAGACTTGCTGGGTAATCAAGAAGGTCATGTCACACTACTCGTTCAACTCCAGCTCTGATATGTCAGTCCTTGTTGTTCAGATGTTCCCAGACAATGAGATTGCCAAACGGTTTTCATGTGGTGCAACAAAATCAGCTTATCTTGTATGTTTTGGCTTGTGTCCATATTTCAAAGAGTAGCTGATCAAAGATATAAGAAAAGCGCAGTGCTATGTAGTGTCTTTTGATGAATGCTTGAATAAAGTGACACAGAAAGAACAGATGGATGTTGTTGTGCAGTACTGGAGTGAACGTGAAGGGAAGGTAGCTGTGCATTATTTTGATTCAGAGTTTATGGGACACACTCAAGCAGAGAAGCTTTTGGAGAAAATCAAGAGAACCCTGTCACCACTTGATCCTAATAAGCTCTTGAAGGTTTCAATGGATTGCCCTATGGTCAACTGGAAGTTCTTGAGGATATTCCAAACAGACAAGAGCCAATTGGACCCAGATGTGCAAAGATTATCAATCTGGGAAGTTGTAGTTTGCATGTTGTGCATGGAAGCTTTCAAAATGGAGAGAAAGAAACAGGTTGGAAGGTGGGAGATGTACTGAGAGTTCCATGACTCCCAGCTAGGCGAGATGACTTCATTGAGGTGACCAAAACAACAACATTTCCTGTAAAATTCTGTGTCCATCGATGGGTGGAAGACTTGCCATTTACCGAACGTGCAATAGAAGTGTGGCCAGCAGTGCAGGAGTACATCAGCAGCCACAATAAACTTCTGAAAAGTAAAGTGCTGTCATCTGCATCCTACTGTACAGTAAAAGAGGCCACTGATGACCCTCTTTTTCAGGCTAAGCTTCAGTTTTTTGCATTTGTTGCTAGACAGCTACAGCCTTTTTTGGAGACATTCCAGACAGATGCCCCAATGGTGCCTTTTTTAGCAAAGGAGCTCCAGTCCACCCTGAGAAGCTTGCTGTCACGCTTTATCAAAAAGGAAGAACTGGAGAAGATAAAGACACCCGTGCTGCTGCTGAAACTGGACCCACAAGACAAAGCAATCCATGTGCCACTCAAATAGCTGGACATGGGATTTGTCACAAAGCAAGCTTTGGAGAAGGCATCAGAAAAGCTCCAGGAAAATCCAGTGAATATACAGGTGTTCAAGAAAGAATGTGTCTTCTTCCTTGCTGTGACCTGAAAGAAAATCATGGAGAGAAGTCCTCTTATGTACCCGGCTATGCGGCACATGAGCTGTCTTGACCCTGTGACCATGGTAACAGAAGCTGAAAGTGCAATAGCACTATTTGAGAAATTCCTACAGGTTCTCCTGAATGCAGGATGGTACACTGCCTCAGAGTGTGACAAAGTTATTGCTCAGTATAAAGCATTCTCATTGCATGTCAGTGCAAACCATAAAGCAGAGTTCTAAGATTTTCTTTACAGCTGCAGGCTTGATGAATTTCTCAGAAGATTTGTCAGTGGCAGAGCAGAGTATGCAGCACTGTGGAACCTAATGAAATGTCTACTCACGCTGTCTCATGAACAAGCTGCAATAGAAAGAGAGTATTCCGTCAACAAGGATATGCTCGTAGAAAATCTGAAGGAGAGGACTCTCGTAGCATTGCGCTTGGTACAGGATTCAATAGCTGGCCACGCAATAGATGAAGCCCTGCCGAAAGACCTCATTCAACACTGCAAATGAGCAAGGATGAGGTATTTGCAGTACCTTGAGGATGAAAAGCAGAAAAAAGACCAAACTGCTAATGAGAAGAAAAGAAAGGACCTCGAACATGAAATAGCAAATGTCACAGCAAAACGGCAAAGAATAGTTCAAAGCATTGAAAGGATGGAAAAGAGACAGATGAAATGGCAATCAGGGCAGAGAAAAAACAGGACTTTACATTACTGTCGAAATCAAATGCCTATCGCAAAAGTGTTGCAGAGAAAAGGCAAGAGATGGCAGCTCTATCAAAAACTCAGGAAAACCTGCAGGAGAGTGTGAAGAGACTACACTAAAGTCAAGGAGTAACAGTTTTATTTGAATCTGACATTTGCTTTGTTTTATAATAAAATATTTGCAGGATGAATATCCATGATACAGCAGGTATATTTTAAAAATAACGTTTGTGACCATGGACATTTGGATGTTAATCAGTTCTATTTAGGCCAATTTATATTAGGCTATGCACTGATCTCCCTGATTTTTATTATTTATTTATTTAGAGTGAGGCAGGTGGCAGATACTTTTGCAGTTTTTTTTCCCCCCTTAGCCTAATTTTCAGTTTTTTTGAGAAAGAGAAGGGGGAGAAAGTGATAGGTACCCAAACCATAGTTGTAACTAATACTAATAAAGTGAAGTGCTATATATCTGCAGGTGTGTTTGAATTATTCCATGATCAATTTGTCATAATTTCTACACATGTAATAGATGATTTCATAGATAAGTTATAACCATAGACTGCACGTCTTTAAAATCAGACTTCCGTAGAGAGGAACATATTAGTGTATCATGTGATCCCTGTCTGTCATACCAACTAGATCATCACTGAAAATGTCCTGGAAAAGTCCTGGAAAATGATCTCTAGAAAAGAGTGGGAACCCTGATTAATGTTTGACAACCTGTCACTGTATTTTTTTATTTTTTTATTTTTTTTGTCTTAGGCCATGTCCACACTAATTTGGTTTTGCTTGAAAACGCATCGATTTTGTAAACACTCTCCATTAACGCATACTTTGGAAAATGAGTTTTCAAATGAAAACAGAATAGTGTGGATGTGGCCTATCTATCTATCTATCTATCTAATATATATATATATATATATATATATATATATATATATATATATATATATATATATACAGTGTTGGGTGTAATGCATTACTTACTAGTAATTAATTACTGAAATTAAATTACTTTTTCATTGAAAAGAAAAGTAAAATATGGGATTACTCTTAATTTTTCAGTAATTATTTAGTTACTTTTGATGTAATTGTGTTAAATACTTTATAAACTACAGAACAATTCTATATAAAACAACAGTGAATTTAAAATCGAAATTTAACATCTAATGTTAAAATATATGTTTTCTAATTTAACGCTGCCCCCTTAATTTCTTTGGCCGATTCATGAATCATTTATTTGATTTTATATGATTTATTTGAAAGAATTAAAAGAACAGTTTCATGTCTATCCTTGTATTGTTCATCTGGTCGAGGTTGATAAGGGTTTTAGAAAGTAATAAGTAATGCAGTTACTTTTCAGACAGAGTAATTAGTACAGTAATCTAATTACACTGTAGAGGATGTAATTAGTAGTTAGTAATTAATTAATAGCTTTTTTAGAGTAACTTACACAACACTGTATATATATATAATTGTTAAACCACCATTCCCCTTTATCATCCCCTTTAGATCAACTGTGTCATGTATTACTTAGAACTAATCATGCAAGAAAAATATTTTAACTCACAGACATTAAATATTTTAATAAACAGACATTAAATAATGCTGATTAGCCGATCAGAATTCTATTTAGATTATATTTTAAAGATGCTTAGGGTTGCCAGATATCAAGGACAATGCCCGCCAGTAGCCCACTGGCCAACTCAACCAAAATGGCAGCGAGCAGCCAGTCAGATTTCAGCAGCTAATACATTGTGTTCTGAACAGCCAATCCTTATTAAACTGGGCAACTACTTACAGATTGCCAAATTGAGGCTGTATACCAAATTGTGTGAGAATCGGCCACAAGGTGGCACAATAATGAGTTAATAAACGTTTTTTGTAATAACTCCAGAAATGCAATTGCTACCATATATTTATTTTTTCTCTGAATCCTTAAAGATGCTGTATGAGATTTAAGCCGTTCTAAAATTTCGACAAGCTGAGCAGTTGGATTAGCCACGCCCCCTTTTTCCAAAACCTGCACTGCAGATACCACATGAGCTTTTTTGAAACCGACACGAGCAGAAACGGTTGTTAAATACAACAGCAGCAGCGTAATAGCGCCCTCAGCTGACATCTGTTATAAACAACATGGCATAAATATGGCATTAAGCCTCAATATTTAGCTGAAACTACAATATTATGAGAACGTGCAAAATGATTGACAGGCAGAAAGCGTCATTGTCCGTGGACACATTTTTGTTTGCTGTTTACAGAGTCTAGAGCTGTCACAGAGACTGGTGAGATACCTTATGACATTTCATTAATATCTTTCAGAGAGTAGGAACATTTTTTGCATGCTTTTCCATGAAAAAAATCACTTACAGCACATTTAAGTACTCATTAATCAATCGTCTTTAGGATTACAATTTTGACAGAGTAATTTCTGCCACAGTAAATTTATTGAAAAACATTCTTTTTCAAATTCATCCTAGGTCATCTATATGATTTGTCAAAATTTGTTGTGTATCATCAAGAGACCCTCATGACAAAATCTTAGCAAATAATGATGCTTTAATTTTGTTCATTGGGGGAGCCACAAGATAAGAAATCTTTGCAAGTCTGCAAACATCATACAAAGTAACTAGAGTATTTAATAATGAAATAATTTTGCCCCTGACAGATATGGCAATTATGGTCATTTTCTCCACGTTTCCAAACTGCTTAGACCCCAATAATTGTTGCTTGTGGCTATTAAAAACTTAAAAACTATATTTTATTTTTCCAAACTATTTTAATTCGAATTTGGGCCTATCATTTAGTATAAAATTTGCATTGGCTAGTATATTTAGTTTGTTTAACCCTCAGAGGCCCTGATGAATTGCAATGTTTGTTTAAAGCAATTAAATATCTCATTTAATTAAATATGGGTAAAAACTACACATAACAAAAAATGACACTCTAAACTGTTTCACAACATCAGTTTTGGTGTGAAAAAAGGACAAATAAATATAACAGCTTGCAAACACAGAACAAGGTCACAGCTAGTTGACAGTTGCTAACACTTTTGGAACAAGTTTTACAAATGTCAAGTATCTGACCGGTAATAATGTTTTGTTGTTATATATATATAAAACATCAAAAGAAACATCAAAAACATCAACATTCTAAAAGTGTCATGTTTGTTATCTTGTCTTGACTGTGATTTACTTTGATTTTGAGGGTTAACCAGAAACACAAACTTAATTGTACAAATCTAAAACTTTTAAGACAAAATTAAACTTTAATCAAAACTACAATATCTTTCATTCAAACCTTGCCTCTCAAATTACTCACAAAGGCATCAGTTACACAGATACACTGAACATCATTTACAAATGTGCTGTGACAGTAACTAAAATTACATTACATTAACAGTATATTAATCTGCCTCAGACATTGAGGGGGACAGAAATGCATCAAATTTACAGCTGAAAATTAAATTAGAATTTTATATATACAAATATCCACAGTGGTAGAAATAAAATAAACGGGCCAGTTTGCGTTGCGCTATCAGCAACCCTTTGCCCAGCGGTGCCACGTTGCATTAAAAGGCCAGTAAAAAGTTGGCAGAGACCAGCATAAACCAGCCCTAATCTTTGTCCTATGATGTCGTGGTCAGCCAAACCCCCGTTTACAAGCAAACGTGAAATGTGTGTCTGTGTGCGTGCCGAAAGCCCCACGCTAGATGGAAATAAAGAGGAATCACGCATGATGGAGCACGCTTCATGCCCCTTTCATTAATTTCCCGTGCCGCGTGTCCGACCCTCATTTCGCTTCAGGCTTCCTATTGTTTTCAGAGCCAACAGAAACGGCAAAGAATAATCGATGCCCTAAGACTCCAGACATCACAATAGGTCAAAACAAACGCCCGCTAACTGAAGCGAGAGAAAAGCTCTACAGTTATAATGTGGCCTCGTAGATCTCTGAAGTATTTCAGTAGCACTGTGAAGACAGAAAGGCTGCTGTTGAATGTAACTGGAGTTATTCTTTCATGTGAAACACAAGCTGATTCATTCAACACCTTTAGAAGGCTGTTTAATGGCAGGCTCCATTGTGAAAACATACCTCATATAGTGTGACAACATGCCCTGCTATTGGCATATGTCGATGTGTAAAAGGTCATTGTTTGTTTGTTCAATAAACTAATGTTTGTTCTTCCTGGGCAGTAACAGAGGAAATGTTTGACATGTTCTGTATTAACACTTTAAGCTCCTAAGGTGTTTTTAAAGATTTTCTGTTTCAGTGGCATACACAAATTGAAAGGCTTATAACTCCACAAAAAAAAAAAAAAAAAAAAAAGGAGGGTCAGGTGTTTGGTATCATTGTAAAGAAAACTTTTCATTTTTTTAAAGATATATATTATGCATATATATATTAACTCTTTTTCTTATTTTTCTAATTTGACATTATATATCTCTGGGTGTAAATAAGGTGGCTCCAAAAACTGCTTTTGTTTTGTCCCCAATCATGTTAACTATAACTGAGATAAATGTTGTGTTGCTACGACAAAGCAATCAAAATGTATACCATTACACAAATAAATTATCACAGTGGCCAAAAACATCTCCAAACAAATAAACCATAATAATTGTACATAAGAACTAATCCACACATTCAAACACAACAACGACTAAAGGTTTGCAAAGCATGCAGACATGATTTTAGTAAAGAGATTTCATTTGAGTCATTATTGAGTCTGTGTCATGTACTTGGCGGCATCTCCTGGTGGCCATATGTAACATTGTGCTTCATGTGGAATATCGATTTTAAGTTCCGTTTATTTTTCGTGAAGTTATAAGTGAAAACGTGGCATACAAGCAACACTTGCATAATTGTCAAAGACATATACTTAGCTATTACTCAATATATTTTTGTCTGTGAGTAAAACAAATAGGCTGGTTGTATTCTACTCTTTGAGAGCTTTCCAACGACATATGACACATGGCTATTTGATGAGTTTGACGTTTTTACTGATTGCAATAATATGTACAGTGCATTTTATTTTTTTATTTTTTTATTTTTTTTTAATAAATTATCAAAACGGAACACTTCTGATTTGTCTGCAAATTTAAAGGACTTGTTCAGTTTTGGTAATAATGCCTACATGCATTGTAAAGTAGAGCTTTCCAATGATACATATTTTGTGTTGGTCAAGACTGTAGTTGTTAATATTTTGACGATTTTATTTTTCTCGTGGGGCCCATCCAAACTTGAAGGGTTAAAGAAATATTCTGGGTTCATTACAAGTTAAGCTCAAATCCACAGCATTTGTTGTATAAAACTGATTACCACAATAATAAATATTTCCAACTCGTTGGTTACAGTGAGGCACTAAAAATAAGAATAAACCAATCCGAAAACGTTCAAATACTCACTGTTTCAAAAGTATAGCCACAAAACGTAAACATTATACATGTTAACATGATTTTAGTGTGATAAAATGGCTTACTAATCTTATATGTGTAAAGTTATAGCCAATTTTACAACTTTGTTGCCACGGCAACGCAAACACTGTAAACACTAAGCAATTTTTATCACACTTAAATCATGTTAACTTGTATTGTTAATATTTTTATTTTAAATTCTTACTGTAGTATGATTTGCTATTGTCCACTTTAAAGAACAGTGATGTGCAAACACATTGGCAAATAGTTTTTCCCCCCTTGTTTTATAAGCATAAACCCTACTAAATTTTGTTAAGATTTCTCTGAAAACAAACAAAATATCTTATGTCATTCTGCTTCTCAAGTATTATTATTATTATTATTATTATTATTGTAAGGAAGTTTAGATATTTAACCAGAAAACAATTTCTTTTCTTTCTTTTGTTTTTTCTTTTTTTTTTTTTTGCAGTGTAGTCAATGGGTTGCCTGAACTAGGTGTCCAAGATAAAAGGAATAATCTTACAAAATGTAGTTTAACATGCATCTGCCAATTTTAGAAATGTAATATCCATATTCATGTTTGTTTCGTATGGTTTAGAAAAAACGTCATGGTTACTGGTGTAACCTCCGTTCCCTGATGGAGGGAACGAGACGTTGGTGTCGATGTAGTGACACTAGGGGTCACTCTTGGGAGCCCGAGACACCTCTGGTCTTTGATAAAAGGCCAATGAAAATTGGCGAGTGGTATTTGCATGCCACTCCCCCGAACATACGGGTATAAAAGGAGCTGGTATGCAACCACTCATTCAGGTTTTACGCTGAGGAGCCGATATAAGGTCCGGCCATTTCAGCGGGTAGTTCAGCGTTGTGGCAGGAGGGACCAACGTCTCGTTCCCTCCATCAGGGAACGGAGGTTACACCAGTAACCATGACGTTCCCTATCTGTCACTCACTCGACGTTGGTGTCGATGTAGTGACACTAGGGGTCCCTATACAAAACGCCACAAGGCTGAACTGTGTTACGTGAACTGGCGGTGTGTGGTGGGCAGACTTGCTGTGTGCCTCATAGCCAGCGCACCAGGTCGACACGTAACCTCCCCCAACACAGTTATGAGTGTCAAACAGCCCTTTTTGGGGACAAGTCGACTACCCAGAGATAGAGACAGGCTTAACGCAGTCGTGGCCTCCTTCCCCTTCTCTTTTTCCACTCCCTAAAAAAGAAGGGGGATTATCTGACTGGGCCGCCAGGTCTAGTCGGGGGGTGTCCCTCCCAAGGGGAGGACACCGCGGAGACCACACCTCGCCCCAAGAGAGGGGGGGATATTTAAGTGGAAGAATACATCACATGGTCTTTCCAACCATGTGGAGAGCCTTCAAGGTAGATCCTGCCCAATGGGGGAGGAGTTACTACAACATGGAGACTGAGGGGCTCTGCCCAAGGAAGACGCAGTTTGCCAGTAGGGAAACGAACTAGCGGAAGATATAGATCGCATGGGGTTAGCCTTACAGGGAACCACCACAAGCGGAGCACCTACCCCAGAACCGGGCTCTTAGTTAGCGCGTGTACTGGGCCGGCAGCGAATCTCTCCGAAAACTCGACTGCCACAGGGCTCGGAGGAAGTCAACCAGGGAACAACTTTTGTGAACACTACTGGGAATTAACAGCGCACGTCTTCAGCTCAAAAGGAGGTGGAAGGCGCTATGTGCAAGCGATACACCCGGCCGGCTATCCCGGGCTTATCTGCTTGTGTTGTGTGCCACTACCTGGGATGAAACCGGTTCCACCCGGAGGTTGTAGAACCTTGTAAAGGTGTTGGGTGTTGCCCAGCCCGCTGCTCTGCAATGTCTGTTAGAGAGGCACCTCTGGCCAGGGCCCAAGAAGCCGCTACACCACGGGTAGAATGGGCTCGTAGCCCTACCGGGGGCGGCATGTTTTGGGCGAGACATGCCATAGTTATGGCGTCAATGAGCCAGTGGGCGATCCTCTGCTTGGAGACAGCGCTTCCTTTCCGCTGTGCACCAAAGCAGACAAAGAGCTGCTCAGAGATTCTAAAGCTCTGCGTGCGATCCAAATAGATGTGTAAAGCGCGCACCGGACACAGCAACGGCAGGGCTGGGTCTGCCTCCTCCTGGGGCAGCGCTTGCAGGTTCACCACCTGGTCCCTAAAAGGAGTGGTGGGAACCTTGGGCACATAGCCCGGTCGGGGGTCTCAGGATCACGTGAGAATAGCCCGGACCGAACTCCAGGCACGTTTCGCTGACAGAGAATGCTTGCAGGTCACCTACCCTCTTAATGGAAGTGAGCGCAGTCAGGAGGGCAGTCTTCAAGGAGAGTGCCTTAAGCCCGGCTGACTGCAAAACTCAAAGGGGGCTCTCTGTAGACCCTGAAAAACTACAGAGGTCCGATGAGGGAACAAGGCATGGCCTGGAGGGATTCAGCCTCCTGGCGCCTCTTAGGAACCTGATGATCAGATCATGCTTCCCTAAGGACTTACCGTCGACTGCGTCATGGTGTGCTGCTATGGCAGCAACGTACACCTTCAAGGTGGAAGGGGACAGCCTCCCTTCCAACCTCTCTTGCAGGAAGGAAAGCACTGATCTGACTGTGCACCTCTGGGGGTCTTCCTGATGGGAAGAACACCACTTAGCGAACAGACACCACTTAAAGGCATACAGGCGCCTCGTAGAGGGAGCCCTAGCCTGAGTGAACGTGTCTACCACCGCAGGTGGGAGACAGCTTAGGTCTTCCGCGTCCCGTCCAGGGGCCAGACATGGAGATTCCAGAGGTCTGGGCGCGGGTGCCGGATGGTGCCCCTTCCCTGAGAAAGAAGGGCCTTCCTCAGGGTAATTTGCCCGGGGGGAGCTGTCACGAGGAGCGTGAGGTCCGAGCACCACGTCTGGGCAGGCCAGTAGGGTGCTTACCAGGACGACCTTCTCCTCGTCCTCCCTGACCTTGCACAGGGTCTGTGCGAGCAGGCTCACTGGGGAAAACGCATATTTGCAAATGCCAGGGGACCAGCTGTGTGCCAGCGCGTCTATGCCTAGGAAGGCCTCGGTGAGGGCGTACCAGAGCGGGCAGTGGGAGGATTCTTGGGAGGTGAACAGGTGCACCTGTGCCTGACTGAATCGACTCCAAATCAGCTGGACCACCTGAAGGTGGAGCCTCCACTCTCCCTTGAGGGTAACCTGTTGTTACGGCGCGTCCGCCGAAGTGTTGAGGTTGCCCGGGATGTGAGTGGCTTGCAGCGACTTGGTGCTGCTAACTCCGTTGGAGGAGACGGCGGGCGAGTTATGACATACAGCGGGAGCGCAGACCGCCTTGGCGGTTGACATATGCTACCGCTGCCGTGCTGTCTGTCCGAACTAGCACGTGCTTGCCCTGGATCAACGGCCGGAACCTCCGCAGGGCGAGCAGAATTGCCAGTAACTCGAGGCAGTTGATGTGCCAACGCAGCCCCGGACCCGTCTAGAGGCCGGCGGCTGCATGCCCGTTGCCAACAGCGCCCCAGCCCATTTTGGAGGCATCTGTCGTGACCACGACGCGCCTGGAGACCAGTTCTAGTGGAACACCTGCTCGTGGAAACGAGAGGTCGATCCAAGGGCTGAAAAGACGGTGACAGACCGACGTAATGGCCACGCGGTGTGTCCCGTGGCGCCATGCCCGTCTCGGGACTCGAGTCTGGAGCCAGTGCTGAAGTGGCCTCATATGCATCAACCCGAGCGGGGTGGCCACCGCCGAGGACGCCATATGCCCCAGGAGCCTCTGAAAATGTTTCAGTGGAACCGCTGTTTTCTGTTTGAACGCCTTCAAACAGGCCAGCACCGACTGGGCACGCTCGTTCATAAGGTGCACCGTCAAGGAGACTGAGTCCAACTCCAAACCGAGAAAAGAGATGCTCTGAACCGGGAGGAGCTTACTCTTTTCCCAGCTGACCCGAAGCCCTAGTTGGCTGAGGTGTGAGAGCACCAGGTCCCTGTGTGCGCATAACCCGTCTCGAGAGTGAGCTAGGATTAGCCAGTCGTCGAGATAGTTGAGAATGCGAATGCCCACCTCCCTTAACGGGGCAAGGGCAGCCTCTGCGATCTTCGTAAAGATGCGAGGAGACAGGGACAGGCCGAAAGGGAGGACTTGTACCGATACGCCTGACCCTCGAACGCAAACCGCAGGAAGGGTTTGTGTCGAGGAAGGATCGAGACGTGAAAGTACGCATCCTTCGGGTCTGCCGCCGCGAACCAATCTTGATGCCGGACACTCGCTAGAATGCGTCTTTGCATCAGCATCTTGAACGGGAGTCTGTGTAAGGCCCGGTTCAATACTAGCAGGTCCAAGATTGGCCGCAACCCACCGCCTTTTTTCGGTACTGTACCGGCGGGTGGGGCCTCGCGGCGGGGCGGAGCTTGAGGTGCCACACCACATCGTGGCCGTGCTGAGTCCGAGGACATCGAAGCACTTACCTGGCTCCTTGTGACCACCCCCGGAACAGCCTGGGACGGGGGAGGAAGAGGCCTGTCCTCATGACCCGTGGAGACTGTCACATCGGGGGCGGATTTGTGCCACAGCTGGGCGCTCAGGGCGGGAGACCGCCGCTGGAGCACCAACCTGCCAAATGGAGTGGTGGACGGTGGTCGTGATGCCAGCCGTACACACCGAATATGTGACCCAGGGAACAAGGAAACCACTCTTGCGGAGCTCTTGAGTACTGCAGCCACTTGGGCATGCAGCGCAATTAAATGCAAAAGGTAACAAAAAGAAGATCTGCTTACCAGCTCCAGAGCAGCGGGTTTCGTTGTCCCTGGGTCGCCCGTCTCAGGGGCGCTTCGAAGACCTCCGTGGGTTCTTCGGTGCCGGCTGTGAGACGGGTGGCGTCAGCTTCCTGCGGTGGGCTCCACGCCAGGGCCGGGCCGGAGGGGCGGGCTGCGGCGGAGCCAGTGCAGTCACCGCAGGGGGACGCCCTCGGCGATGAGTAGATGGGGTGCAGGATCCTGAGCCACGCCGGGGCAGGACAAGCCGGCTAGCATCCATCTACTGCTCTACCATCGGGAACTGCTGGGCAAAGTCCTCGGCGGTGTCGCCGAATAGGCCCGCCTGGGAAATGGGGGCAGCAAGGAATCGTGTCCTGTCAGCCTCACCCATCTCGACCAGGTTGAGCCAAAGGTGGCGCTCCTGGACCACTAGTGTCGGTCCGGTAGAGCGAGGTCGGTCGCCGAGCGCAGTTCCTGCATCAATCCCGGGGTGGAACTACCCTCGTGCAGTTCCTTTAGCGCCTTGGCGGACTTGCAGGAGGGCCATGGCGTGCAGGGCGGAGGCGGCTTGTCCAGCAGCGCCGTAGGCTTTGACCGTCAGAGACGACGTAAACCTACAGGCCTTGGACGGGGGCTTTGGGCACCCGCGCCAGGTGGTGGCGCTCTGCGGGCATAGGTGCACCGCGAGCGCCTTTATCCACCGGGGGATTGCCGAATAACCCTTGGCTGCCCCACCATCGAGGGTAGTGAGAGCGGGGAAGCTGAAAAGATCGGGACCGGGCAGTAAAAGGTGCCTCCCGCGACCTTGTCAGCTCTTCATGCACTTCCGGGAAGAAAGGAACGGGGCGGGGCGTGGCTTTGAGCGGCGCCGCGAGCCCAGGAACCAATCACAGAGCCGCGAGGGTTCAGGGAAGTGCGGTGAAATCCACTCTAACCGACGCTCGCGGCTGTCCAGGAAAGCATGTCGTTGACTGCTGCTAAATACATCAAAACTAAAAACAAAAAGAAAGCTGCAAGCAGCAATTAATGAGGTTCAAGTGGTCAAGGGCATTTATTTACATATGTGAAAGATATTCAGTATTAATAAGAGTCCGTTAGCACCTAAAATAGAAATAAATTTCCATAATTTTCAGAACCATCAGGTTGAGGACAACAGAGATTTGGCCTTTTTAACATTCCTGACTGTTATATCACCACTTATTGTTCGATCTCTTCCAAATTTCTTCAGAATCACGTCAAATATGTTTACAAGATAGAATGACAATTGGATTTATCATTTAGATGTTTTAGGCTTTTGGGTAAACTAGGCCATGCTCATATTTGTAAATTACCCTGTCAAAGCCATGCCAAATAAAAAGTTAACATTTAAAAAAAAAATATATATATATATTATATATATATATATATATATTAATCTAGGCTGTCCACAAATTATTCCTGTACAGGTTTTGCTGATGTCGAATGAGAAACCTAGGACTAGTTCACAAAAGAAGTTGTTTTTAAATAATCTCAAATTTTTAACAAACAATTTGATTGACACCAATGATTCTTGAGGCAATGTTACAATATGAATATGAGTGTCTGTGTGCAACACCGCAGATTATCCAATCATTTACACGCATGAAAAACGTGATCTCGGTGACCAATATTTTTTCCACATTTTTCACAGACCACTTGGGTCAACAGTCTAATAGTTCTACCATGTTTCATTCTGATCTGCCTTTTTTAACCCTGTCTAATAGCTGCTGAAATTTGATTGGTTGATGGCAGCCATTTTTTTCCAAGATATACAACTGTCCTCATACACCTTGATGGCACCTTAGACAAAGACACTGCACGCAAAATTTCAAGGCGATCAGACCATAGTTACCCCTACTTTATACCAGTTTGAAACCGATATAGAGCCAAGGTTTCCAATGATATAAGGCACTTGAGTCTGTGACAAATGGTTCAGGATTTATGGTCCAGTATGTGGGATTTTCTTCTTTTGTTCCCTGTAGCGCCGATTGGGACGAGTACATGTGTATCACTAGCCAGCCAGAGTACTACCATTCCCCCAAGTTTCGTGTCTCTAGGCATTACGGCTTGGTCTGCAAGATCAGTTTTATGGCAGAATAATAATATTAATAATACAAATTCTGACAAAAACAATAGGGTTTCAGCACTTCATGCTTGAATCCCTAATAAATAAATACATCTAGATAAACTCGTTGACCGAATTGCCATAACCCATCACTACCAAATACAAAAACAACATATATAGAAGTCAATCATAAAGATTTTATTTTGCAATTTCTCATACATACATACACATGGTAAAAGGTACATTTGTTTTCTGTCTGCAGGAAAGTTTTGAGTAAAGCTGGGAATGTGTGTTTTCAGTAGTGAGGAAGAATCAGACACCAAAATCTGAGTCTGCAGACGCCGCCATTACAGTCCTACCAAAAACAAGCAAATAAATCAAGTCAATAATAATAATAATAATACAGCTAATACTATTGATTATATAAATTAAAGCAATAAGCCACGAGAGGCCGTGGGTTACAGTAATACTAGTTTTTAGTAAAATGACTGTAATGCACTGACTTATTATTATTGTTTACATAAAACAGTGGCAACAGCATTATGATGATTAGTACTTCAATTATTAATAATAATCGGAATAAATAATTCTTCCATCAAGTAATATAGTTCATTTTCCGAACTGTAGGCTGTTTGTGGTTGCTAGTCAACATACAGTGGCAAGAAAAAGTATGTGAACCCTTTGGAATTACCTGCATTTATTTATAAATTTGTCTTAAAATCCGGTTTGATCTTAATCTAAGTTACAATAAAGAACAAACTAAATCTGTTTTAACTAATAACACAAATTATTGTATTGTTCTTGTAAATATTGAACACATCATTCAAACATTCACAGTATAGGTTGGAAAAAGTATGTGAACCCCTAATGACTTCAACAAAAGCTAATTAGAGTCAGGAGTTGGCAAACCTGGTGTAACACTATTTTCCCTTAAATGAGGAAGCTGTGAGCCAGGTAAATTCCCAGTTCTCCGTTTATTCAGTTTCTCTTTTCACACTTTCAGTGCTGACAACAAACTATACACACACACACACACAGAATGTCGCATGCCACTCCTCTCCCCTCTGTGGCTCTCAGCTCCCTTTTATCTCTCTGTCGCCTCTCAATGCAACACAGAACAGCTGTTAGTAAAACTGCCCACAGGTGTAACTCATTGCTGCTCTCATCTCCTAATCTTGCTCTCCAGTCACAAATCGGCGCACGACCACGCCCCCACCTCCACATACCCCCATCGCCCAACTCAGGCCAGGGAGCCATCTAGCCTACCCGCTACTCTCCCCCCCAGAGCCAGATACCAACAGGTGATCCACGTGTTGGTATCCTTCATGGAGCCACTGGAGTGGGGCGTGGTCCGAACAGAGGGTGAAAGCCTGTCCCAGGAGGTAATACCGAAGGTTGAGGACTGACCACTTGATGGCCAAACATTCCTTCTCAATGGTGCTGTACCTTGACTGACTTACAGAGAGTTTCTGGCTGATGTACAGCACCGGACGCTCCTCCCTCTCAACCACCTGGTACAGCACGGCTCCCAAACCCCTATCCGATGAGTCAGTCTGTAAAACAAAAGGGAGAGAGAAATCAGGAGAGTGTAGAAGTGGTCCACCACAAAGTGCAGCTTTCACTTGAGTAAAAGCATGTTGGCACATGTCCGTCCACTGGCGCTCCTTTTTAGTAAGATCAGTCAGCGGCTGGTGACAGTCAAATAGTTAGACACAAACCTATGGTAATAGCCAGCCAGCCCCAGGAACTCACCTCCTTTTTAGCCTTGGGCCATGGGCAAGTCGCAATTGCTGCGGTCTTATCAATTTGGGGACGCACCTGCCCATGTCCCAAGTAGATGCCCAGATGCTGTACTTCCACCCATCCAATTGCACACTTCTTCGGGTTTGCTGTGAGCCCCGCCTGCCGCAGTGATCTCTGGACAGCCATCAAGTGATGCATGTGTTGCTGCCAATCATTACAAATAAATAAAAAATCCTTACATTTATATAGTGTTTTTCTAGGCACTCAAAGTGCTTTACATTGTATAGGGGGACTCTCCTCAACCACCACCAGTGTACAGCATCCACCTGAATGATGCGACGGCAGCCATTGTGCGCCAGAACACTTACCACACACTAGCTATTGGTAGAGAGGAGAGGAGAGTGATGTAGCCAATTCAGGGATGGAGATTATTAGGAAGCCATGATAGATAAGGGCCAATGGAGGGAATTTGGCCAGGACACCAGGGGTATACCCCTACTCTTTATGAGAAGTTCACTGGGATTTTTAATGACCACAGAGTGTCAGGACCTCAGTTTAACATCTCATCAGAAAGACGGTGCTTTTTTACAGTATAGTGTCCCCGTCACTATACTGGGGCATTAGGACCCACACAGACCACAGGGAGAGCACCTCCTGCTTGCCTCAATAATACCACTTCCAGCAGCAACCTTAGTTTTCCCCAGGAGGTATCCCATCCATATACTCAACAGGCTCAACCCTGCTTAGCTTTAGTGGGCAATCAGGCGAGAGCTGCAGGGTGAGATAGCTGCTGATGAATCATTAATACATCATTACTGTAAATGATTATGTTATCCAGATAGGCAGCGGCATATGCAGAATTTGTGCAGAGGATTCTGTCCATAAGCCTCTGAAACATAGCTGGGGCCCCAAACAAACCGAACGCAAGGGTCACATGTTGGTGTAATCCAAACGAAGTGGAAAATGCCGTTTTTTTCATGGGACATGGGAGTCAAGGGGATCTGCCAATATCCCTTTGTCAAATTCAGTGTCAAATAAAAGCGAGCCATGCCTAACCAATCTAGCAGTTCATCAATACGAGACATCAGATGAACGTCAAATTTAGACACCACACTGACTTTTTGAAAATCCACACAGAACCGAACCAACCCATCGGTCTTAGGTACTGGAACCACCGGGCTGGACCAGTCACTGTTGGATTCCTCTATTACTCCCATATCGAGCATTGCCTTAAGTTCCTCCCATACCACTTGTTTCTTGTGTTCGGGTAATCTATAGGGGTGGGTGCATACCACTACCACTGGGGTCATTTCAATGTGGTGTTCTATGAGACTTGTGTGACCAGGCAGAGGTGAAAACAAATCGGAAAATTCCCTTTGCAATTTGGCCACCTTCATGATTTGGGATGGTGAGAGGTGGTCTCCACACGGGACCGGGGTGACTTGATTTTGGGGTTTTAAATTCACCTCTGGCCCAAGCTCATCCTTCTCCAAAATCACCGTCGCCAAAGCCACGGGTTTATATCTGCCGTGTTCCACCTCAATCTGTTCGTTCTACCTCACAGTCGACGTTCCCAACTCGCCGTGTGACCACAAAGGGCTCTTGCACTTGGCAAGTAATTTGGAGCTTGATGTGGGTACTTTATCTCCAGGTGCAAACTCTCGTAGCCGAGTACCCCTGTTATACAGTCGGGACTGGCATTCTTGAGCCTGTAGCAAATGCTCCTGTGATAATCGCCCTAGTGTGTGGAGTTTTGCTCTCAGGTCAAGAACGTATTGAATTTTGTTTTTAGGCTGTAAAGGACCCTCCTCCCAATTTTCCTTTAGGATATCCAACATGCCACACAGTCAGCATCCATATAGTAATTCAAATGGGGCAAATCCCACGGAGGCTTGCGGGACCACTCAAACTGCAAATAATAGGGGCTTGAGCCACTTATCCCAATTCCGAGCATCATCGTGAATGAACTTACGAATCATGTTCTTAAGTGCTTTATTAAATCGTTCGACCAGTCCGTCTATCTGAGGATGGTACACACTGGTCCAAATCCATTTAATCCCCAGTAATTCGTAAAGTTCACGTAGAGTACGAGACATGAAAGTAGTGCCTTGGTCAGTGAGGATCTCTTTCGGGATCCCCATTTGGGAGATAATTTTGAAGAATGCCTCTGCAACACACTGCGCTGAGATGGCACTGCTTCGGGATATTGCATTGCGTAATCCACCAGAACTAATGCAAAGTGATGTCTGCATGCTGACCTTTCTAATGGCCTAATGAGGCCCATACCAATTCTTTCGAAGGGAACTCCAATTAGTAGAGGGCACAATGGCTAATGGGTTAGCCGGTGGATTTACCAGTTGACATTCGCGGCATGTTGCACGCCACCTACGAACATCCCTGCGAATGCCCGGCCAACAGATATGGGCCATGAGATGGTTTAGTGTCTTCTCTTGCCCTAAATGGCCTGCCACTGGATTATGATGAGCTGCCTGGAATAGCATTTCCTGATGGCTCTTTGGTACTAACAACTGGGTTGTATCTTCCTTTGTCTGAGTGTCCTGTGTCACCCAATACAACCGGTCTTTTATAACTGCGAAATACTGGTATGAGAGAGCAACCGCCGGCTGAAGTTTTTGCACATCAATTACTCTCACTTGGTCAAAGGCATGCTTAAGGGTTTTGTCCTGCCTATGCTCCAGAGGGAAATCCACTAGGGGAATCCCTCTCAAGGGCAGGAGAGTTGAACCCTCCTCCTCCCTTACATCATCCTGATGAGTTGACGAGGATGGCCCTGGCATCGTCTCCCCACCCAGTGTGCTGCATACCCCACATCATATTACGCTGTTGCGGAGCCCATCCACACACATTCCCTTCAATAATGTTTGGAACGCCGGCCAATTGGTACCCCAAGATTAGTGGATGGATGAGGTGAGGACTAACCGCAGCCTCAATACTTTGCTTTTGTACCCGGATTTGAATTATGACAGCCACTAAAGGATATTCATGCACATCCCCATGTACACACCTTACCCTCACCCTCCGTGCTGCATCCACAGCCTCATCTTGAACCAAGCATTGGTGGATAGAGGTTTGATTACATCCTGAATCCTCCATCGCCTGGCATTGGTCCTGAAAATGTCCGGGTTCCCCACAGCACCAACAGACTGGCCCAGGCTTCCTCCAAGCACCCCTGGCAGTGGATGGCATCCAATTAAAGAAACGAGATATCATAATTGGAGTGGGTTAGAGATACTTTGACTTATAAAAAGCACTCAAACATTTTGAGTTTGCCTTTCACAAGAAGCATCTGCTGACATGGACCACGCCTTGCAAAAAAGAGATCTCAGAAGACCAACAATCTAGAATTGTTGCTTTGCATAAATCTGGAAAGGGTTTCAAAGTTATCTCGAAGAGATCAGATATTCATCTGTCCACAAATTTTCTATAAATGGAAATGATTTAGACCCCGTTTCCACCTGGTATTACAATGCGTCTCAGGTGATCCGATCACATGTGGTAAGGTGAGACACATCGCTGTTATACCTGGTCACTTAAATGCATTTTCTGTGCGACCACTGTTCGGATTTGGAGTGGAGGGTCTCTGTTCCATGACATACATCAATCACTATGTCACTGCACGATTATAAACCGCAACAAAGTCAGAAAAGACAAAGAAAGCATGAAAAAAACAGCACACTGTCTCTCCCAGATGCGGTTGAAATTTAATCTTACCACAAACGCAACATGTCAGAATTATCAGTTATTTTAATGTATTACCTGTATTAAAGGAGCTTCAGGTGTTCGTGCATCCCATCTGTGTTGATATCAGACAGACTTAAGAAGCTCCACGAAGCTCTCGTGTTTGTGTGTGTATCCGCATTTTTTATTATTCAATCAGACATTTATTTCCTTTTAAAGATCATAAGTGGCAAAGTTTAAACTCTTGTTTCAGAACAGAGGTTGATTGACAGGTGAGGGGCGGTGCTTCAATGCTGCCGGGACGCATACAGGACGGATTAGCGTTTACACCTGTTTTTGCAGCGACACATGTTTTTGACCACATTTGTATGTTTTTTTTTTTTTTTTTTTTTTTGTGATCCAATCACAAAACGGTTTAGACTCCATTTAGACCTGTTTTTATGGCTGACCACATGTGATCGGATCACCCGAAATGCATCTTAATACCAGGTGGAAACGAGGCTTTTCCTTAGTACTATGCCTACTCTCCCTAGAAGTGGCCGTCCAGCCAACATCATTCAAAGGGCACATCACAGAATGCTCAGTGAGGTTAAAAAAGTAAACTGGGGTGACAGATAAAGACTTGAAGGAATCATTGGAACTGGTTAACATCTCTGTTCTTCTACTATTTGGAAAACATTAAACAGACATGGTATCCATGGCAGGACACCACGAAGGAAGCCGCTGCTTTCCAACAAAAACATTGCTGCATTCCTAAAATTTGCCAAAGACCACCTTGACACTCCACAATGCTACTGGGAAAATGTTTTGTGGACTGATGAAACTAAGGTTGAATTGTTTGGGAAGAACACACAGCACTACGTATGGAGTAAAAAGGGCACAGTATACCAACATGAAAACATCATCCCAACGGTGAAGTACGGTGGAGGGAGCATCATGATTTGGGGTTGCTTTGCTGCTTCGGTGCCTGGACCACTTGACATCATCGAGGGAAAAATGAATTCCCAAGTTTATCAAGAAATCCTACAGGATAATGTCAGGGTGGCTGAGCGCCAGCTGAAGCTCAGTAAAAGTTGGGTGACGCAGCAGGACAATTAATGCAGAAAACCAGCTAATTCCATACTTTTTCTTGCCACTGTAGATACTTAGCGCATTATTACAGAATGTGCTGTCAGGTGTGTGTTTACGTCCATTTTACAACGGCTTTGAATCCGCGGCTCGGCCAATCAGAATTCAGGGTCGGAACTATGCGTTTTATAAAATAGCTAAGTTCACTGTGACACATTTTACATCCATAACGTGATGTATTTCAGGGTGAAACATGTCAAAGCATAACAAAAATGTGTTGTGTACTGAATTTTAGGGATGTGCACGAGTAATCAATTAACTGATTACTCGTTCAGCTTTATATATTCGACTAGTAAAAACATTACTCAAATATTGCAATTTGACTTTCCTTTGTGTCTTTGCCTGCAGTGGGCAACAATGAAACTTCTTTTCTCACTTTAATCTTGCGATCATAATTTTGCATGTTGTTGTTAAAGGAACAGTTCACCCAAAAATAAAATTCTGTCATTATTTAAATTGTTTTTCAGAAGACTTGGAATGTGTGTTTCTATGTGTGAATGCAAATGTGTTTTTGTCACTTTTAATGTAGATGTTGTTTATGCACGGTGCTCGTTTTTTCATAAAAAATGTTTTTTTTTTAAAAATAGTTTAAAGGTAGAACTTCCATTTTAAATTTTAATAAATCGATTAATCTTTTTTTATGTGTTAGAGTACTCGACTACTTATTAATTTTAATCAAATTAATTACATCATATGCTAGTTAATCGAATCAATCACATATAAAAATTTGCAAAAAGGCCCCCAAATAAAATTAATTCAATTTATAATGACTAAATAATTCAAAAATAGAATATACAATAAATAGTATAATTGAGATAATTAAAATGCATTACATTAATGTGGCAGACTAGTAAAGCATTGATTAGGCAATATAAAAACTGGCTTTAGAGGTCAATATATTGTTTATTTCTATATAATTGAACAATATCATTGGCCTTCAGTCCATAGTAATCCATTTTGCAAATTAATTTGTCAGTCTGTCCGAGATAGATTTATTATAAGAGCTTTTCTAAGGACAGATCAATGTCAGATGGACAATTTTGGAGCACCATACTTTGGTTTTGTCGCATCATAGTGTTTTTAAGTTGCTGTGTCAAGTTAAATATAGTTTGAAATATTGAAAAACATGTCTCGAGACACCGGTATTGGGAATTGTGCACTGTCCTGCTGTGTTTGAACGCAAGAACGCGTCCTGATCTTGTGTTGTCTGCTGTCAGCAAAGTGTGATTTGTTGCCTGTACAGTGGGAACTGCGCTTACTGTCCCCTGCTGACTGAGACTCACAAAAACATGAAGGTGAACATTCCTTATTAAGGTCCCGGGAGCATTATTAATTGCGTTTTTTGTTTGTTTTTTTAAATAGTAAACGCAGTCCCTAAATATAATATAACATAATAGCATTCATTATTAGCTCTACATTAAAGTTATATACTCTTATATGTACTATATGACTACAATGTATATATTATTAAATTGTATATGTGCAATATGTTAAATATAATTGTAGGGCTTTACTGGTTGTTTAGATCAGTGTTACTATCAGAAATAATTAATAATTATTTCTTTAGTTATTAATTAATATTTAAATTAATTAATTTAATCTAACTCATTAAAACCTCATATGGGGCTCCAGTATATGTAGTGCGCTACGTTTAGGAGCAAGTTTGGTTATTAGCAATAATTAATAATTATCAAAGACAATTATTAATTATTAAAATCAAGAGAACATTGATGAGAATCAATGTTAGCTTTTCTAATCCTTTAAATCAACAATTATCAAAGATAATTGTTAATTGTTAACATCGATGAAACATTAATTAAAATTAACACTAGCTTATTGATCATTCAAATTCAACAATCATCAAAGATAATTATCAATTATCAAAAATCAACAGAATATTAATAAGGATTAACATTGACAGGGCACCACGCTGGAATCAGGGACTAATAACCAGATAGTATAACAGTCTCAATATTAGATTGTTTTCTTAGGAAAATCGATATCCGAAGAATATCGATTTTCTGGAAAAAAAAAACAATGAATGAAGGCTTGAATCCAAGCACTGACATCCCGTCAGCATGACACAGGAGTATGCAAAACAAACCAAAACACTTCTCTTTGTAATATAACAAAGTTTATTTATGCAGCAATATCAATTAATAATTAATACAATGCAGTCAATAAACTTCGACTTACAACTGCAAACTAAACAGTGATATGATTAGATATGGAAGTCAAAATAATCCTATAACACATGAGGGTGTGTGTGAGAGAGTGAGTGTGTGTTTGTGTGGTTAGTACGAGAGAGAGAGAGAGAGAGAGAGAATTAAGTGACGGCCCTAAAGCCGATTTCGCGATCGTGGGAGTGAAAGCAGCTGTTAGTTTATCGCTCAGAGACGCGGTGGACGGCTCGTACAAGTCCCTCGTTCTTTGATCTTTATTGGATAAACTCAGTTTGCCGGTCTCACCCGCGATGGCGAAAATGCACAACAGTCCAATTTGGTTGGACCACACAGCAAAACAGATTTGTGATAATTAATACCCTGAGTATTAATAATGAGCTGACATGGCGGTCCGTAAACTGTACAAGCAAAAACCTTGAAACACAAGAATAACACACTATAATGTTCTATCTCTGCCCAGACGTAAACCTTTTACTTGAATCGCATGAGGATGCAGAATGTGTGTTCATCTGTCCTTTAAATCCGACCCGGTTCCTTGAGACTTGGGTGATGACGGGAGGCCGTTTCCTCGCTCTGTTGGCAGGCACGGCTGCTGATTCTCGGCGGGCTGGCTGAGAACTCAGAAATGTCGACTTGATTGAAGATGGAAGAGAAATCTTTAATCTCTTCACTCTTGCAGGCAAACGGATGAAGATGCGGATTGCTCGGCAGTCTCCTTCGGTTGAACACAGAGTAATCTCAACTCGTCCAGCGAGATGGAGATTGTATGACCACAGTTTCAATTCGGACGTTACTTCCTTGTGCCACGAGGTTGCACCTGAGAGCAGCGATGAGCTATGTCTATACTCAGCAAACAATGTTGCTGGAAGCAAATCCCAGAAGCATTTCAGAGGTATTTCTACTCCTGATGATGTCATGGTTTGAGGGACGTTCTGTTGTGTGCGTCATCCAATAGGAGTTGAGAGTTCGATCCTTTAGTGAGAAAGGCTTCATGGGATTTGTAGTCTGTTTTGGACTCCCTTTGTTTGATTTTGGCGCGATTTTTATCAGTAAGATATACGACTTGGTATGTGGGGGGCTGAGTTAGGTTTTTACGACTGTGTTAGGCCTGTCTTTGTCTTCTATCTGAATACATGAGGCCCAACATAATCTAATCTAATCTACAGTGCATCCGGAAAGTATTCACAGCGCTTCACTTTTTCCACATTTTGTTATGTTACAGCCTTATTCCAAAATGGATTAAATTCATTATTTTCCTCAAAATTATACAAACAATACCCCATAATGACAATGTGAAAGAAGTTTGTTTGAAATCTTTGCAAATTTATTATAAATAAAAAACCAAAAAAATCACATGTACATAAGTATTCACAGCCTTTGAGCTGTGAATACTTCACCGTCGTCACGTCCACCGTCCCATTTTGGCAGGTATGGCGCTGCAGCGGCGGACCCCCTGCCCCTGTGCACCCAGCTGTGGCACAAACACGCCCACATGGGATTGGTTCCAGTGGATTGTGGGGACGAGATTCCTCCTCCCCCCTCCTCGACCAATCTTATGGTGGGCGGCAGGAGCCAGGTAAGTGCTTCAATGTCCTTCGACTCAGCATGGCCACGGGGCTCGAGTCCCCTCGACGTGGCACCTCGAGCTCCGCCCCGCCGTGAGGCCCCACCCGCCGGTACATCCGACATGATCATTCCCTTGGTCCCCCTCACCCGGAGTTTGGGCGCATGGCTCGCGCTTTCCAACCCGTCGCGATGGCTGACCCGGACCGTCCGACTCGGCTACGTGATTCAGTTCGCCAGGCGCCTGCCCAGGTTCAGCGGTGTCCACTTCACCTCGGTGAAGGGCGAGAACGCCGCTACCTTGCGTGCGGAAATCACGACCCTTCTGTGCAAGGGCGCGATAGAGCCTGTCCCTCCAGCCGAGATTAGGAAAGGGTTCTACAGCCCTTACTTCATCGTACCAAAGAAAGGCGGTTGGTTGCGACCAATCCTGGACCTGCGAGTACTGAACCGGGCCTTGCACAGTCTCCCGTTCAAGATGCTGCCGAAAAAACGCATTCTAGCGAGTGTCCGACATCTAGATTGGTTCGCGGCAGTAAACCTGAAGGACGCGTACTTCCACGTCTCGGTCCTACCTTGACACAGACCCTTCCTGCGGTTTGCCTTCGAGGGCCAGGCATACCAGTACAAGGCCCTCCCCTTCGGCCTGTCCTTGTACCCTCGCGTCTTCACAAACGTCGTGGAGGCAGCCCTTGCCCCGCTAAGGGAAGTGGGCATCCGCATTCTCAACTATCTCAATGAATGGCTGATCTTAGCTCACTCTCGAGAGTTGCTATGCGCACACAGGGACCGTGTGCTCCGGCACCTCAGCCGACTGGGGCTTCGAGTCAACTAGGAAAAGAGCAAGCACTCCCTGGTTCAGAGCATCTCTTTTCTCGGTCTGGAGTTGTACTCAGTCTCGATGACAGCATGCCTCACAAATGAGCGCGCACAGTCGGTGCTGAACTGTCTGAAGGTGTTCAGACGGAGAACAGCGGTTCCACTGAAACACTTTCAGAGGCTTCTGGGGCATATGGCATCCTCAGCGGTGGCCACACCGCTCGGGTTGATGCATATCAGACCGCTTCAGCACTGGCTTCGGACTCGAATCCCGAGATGGGCATGGCGCCGCGGGACACATCGCATGACCATCACGCCGGTCAGTCGCCGCCTCTTCAACCCTTGAACCGACCTGGCATTTCTACAGCCAGGGGTTCCCCTAGAGGAGGTCTCCAGGCATGTCGTGGTTACAACAGACGCCTCCAAGACGGGTTGGGGCACCGTATGCAATGGGCACACAGCCGCCGGCTCTTGGACTGGCCCGCGGCTGCATTGGCACATCAACCACCTAGAGTTGTGGCAGTACTGCTCGCCTTGCGGAGTTTTCGTCCGTTGATCCAGGGCAAGCACGTGTTGGTCTGGACGGACAACACAGTGACGGCCAAGGTGGCCTATGCTCCCATTGCATGTCACAACTCGCCCGCTGTATCCTCCTCTGGAGTCAGCAGCGCCTCAAGTCACTACAAGCTACTCACATCCCGGGCGACCTCAACACCGCAGCGGATGCACTGTCACATCAGGTTACCCTCAGGGGAGAGTGGAGACTCCACCCTCAGGTGGTCCAGCTGATTTGGAGTCGATTCAGTCAAGCACAGTTAGACCTGTTTGCTTCCCGGGAATCCTCCCACCGCCCACTTTGGTACGCCCTGACCAAGGCACCTCTCGGTATAGACGCGTTGGCACACAGCTGGCACCCTGGACTCCGCAAGTATGTGTTTCCCCCAGTGACCTACTTGCACAGACCCTGTCCAAGGTCAGGGAGGATGGGGAGCAAGTCATCCTAGTAGCATCCTACTGGCCCTCCCAGACATGGTTCTCAGATCTCACACTCCTCACGACAGCCCTCCCCGGTGAATTCCCCTGAGGAAGGACCTTCTTTCTTTGGGACAGGGCACCATCTGGCACCCGCAACCAGACCTCTGGAATCTCCACGTTTGGCCCTTGGACAGGACGCGGAGGACTTAAGTGCCCTACCACCCGTGGTGGTAGACACGATCACTCAGGCTAGGGCTCCCTCTATGAGGCACCTGTATGCCTTGAAGTGGCGTCTGTTCGCTAAGTGGTGTTCTTCCTGACAGGAAGACCCCCAGAGATGCGCAGTCGGATCGGTGCTTTCCTTCCTGCAGGAGAGGTTGGAGGGGTGGCTGTCCCCCTCCACCTTGAAGGTGTATGTAGCCGCTATTTTGGCTCATCACGATGCATTAGATGGTAAGTACTTGGGGAAGCATGACTTTATCCTCAGGTTCCTGAGAGGCGCTAGGAGGTTGAACCCCTCTAGACCGCGCCTCGTTCCCCCATGGGACCTCTCTGTAGTCCATCAGGGTCTACGGGGAGCTCCCTTTTGAGCCCTTGGAGTCAGCTGAGCTTAAGGCACTCTCTTTCAAGACTGCCCTCCTGACTGAGCTCACTTCCATCAAGAGGGTAGGGGACCTGCAAGCATTCTCTGTCAGCGAATCGTTGAGTATGGGTTGAGTCGGTTTCGTCCTGTGTAGCGGCAGGCACAAGCAGGTAAGTTCCGGGACAGCTGGCCAGGTGTACCGCTTGCGCATAGCACCTTTCCACTCCCTTGAGGGGAAGACGTGCACTCTTGTTCACAGACTGTGATCCCTGGATGTCTTCCTCCTTAGCCCTGTGGCAGTCGAGTTTGCGGAGAAACTCGCTGCTGGCTCAGTAAGTGCGCTGGTAAGGCCCTGTACTGAGGTAGGCGCTCCGCATTCGGTGGTTCCTCATAGGTAACCCCATGTGTTATATCTTCCATAAAATCGTTTCCCTCTTGGTAAACTACGTCTTCCTTGAGCAGAGGGCCCTCTGTCCGGTTGCCATGCTTGTAGAAATTCTTCCCCCTTGGGTAGGACCTACCATGCGACTCTCCCTATGACATACTTCCGACAAGACTTGGTAAGACCATGTGATGTATATCCACTTGAAGTACCCCCCTTTCTCTGGGTGGGATGTGGTCTCCGCGGTGTCTTCCCCTTGGGAGTGACATCCCCCCCCCAACCCCCCAACCCCCCCCCCCCGACGTGGACACTTTCGGATCCCAGTCCGATAACAAAATTCCACTCTTTTTGGGGAGAAAAAAGAGGGAAAAGAGGCCTCGGTTGGGCTAGCCTGTCCCTATTTGTTGAGCAGTCTACTGAAGGACCATTCGATGCTCAAAGCAGCATTGGGGGAGGTTATGTGACAGCCTGATGCACTGGCTACGAGGCATACAAAAGTCTGCCCGTCTCACACCGCTAGTCCACATAACACAGTTCAGCTAGTTGTGGCATTTTGTATAGGGACCCCTAGTGTCACTACATCGACACAACGTCGAGTGAGTGACAGATAGGGAACGTCCTGGTTACTTTCATTACCTCCGTTCCCTGATGGAGGGAACGAGACATTGTGTCCCTCTTGCCACAATGCTGAACTACCCGCTGAAATGGCTGGGACCTGGTTTCGGCTCCTCAGCACAAAATGAATGAGTTGTTGCATACCAGCTCCTTTTATACCCGTATGTCAGGGGGAGTGGCTTGCAAATTCCACTCGCCAATTCTCATTGGCCTTTTTTCAATAAAGTTTGGGGCTCCCAAGAGTGACCCCTAGTGTCACTACATCAACACAATGTCTCGTTCCCTCCATCAGGGAATGGAGGTTACGAAAGTAACCAGGACGATTCTATCCACTAACCCTAACCCTACCCCTAAACCTAACCCTCACAGAAACCTTTTTGCATTTTTACATTTTCAAAAAAACTTTCAAAATTTAATATGCCATTTCCCTTGTGAGGACCACTGGCTGGTCCCCACAATGGAGGTTAAACCTGTACACACATACACACACACACTCTCTCTCTCTCTCTCTTTCTCTCTCTCTCTCTCACACACACACACACACACACACACACACAGACACACGCACACACATGTTGGTGCAGATATCCTTATGAGGACCCTCCATAGACATATTGATTTTTATACTGTACAAACTATAGATTCTATCCCCTAACCCTACCCCTAAACCTAACCCTCACAAAAAAAGTTCTGCATTTTTACATTTTCAAAAAAACAATTTAATATGCCATTTCCCTTGTGAGGACCGCTGGCTGGTCCTCACAACGAAGGTGATCTCAGGTTTTACTATCCTTGTGGGGACATTTGGTCCCCACAAGGATAGTAAAACCTGTACTCTCTCACACACACACACTCTCTCACACACACACACACACACTCTCTCTCTCTCACACACATACACACACACACTCTCTCTCTCTCTCTCACACACACACACACACACTCTCTCTCTCTCACACACTCACACACACACACACACTCTCTCTCTCACACACACACACACTTCCTGCTTCTGACGCAAACTCTTACTGCTTCCGGTGCAGTTTACAATAAATGTCCCTGCTACTGTTGATGCTACTTACAGTAGCCTTCTGTTGCGTTTATGATATGGTGGTATTTCCATGCTTATAAAATTTATTAAAACATTATTAGCACTCACTAAAATATGCCATTAGCACTTTAACTGAAAATAATTAAAATGCTTCAATTAATGTTTATAGCTCTTAAAAGCACATTAGTAGCAATTAAATGAAAAAAAAAAAAAATATATTGGTTACGTTTATAGCCCTCAAATGAATGTTAATAGCACTAACATTAATTTAAATAGTGCTTTAATAAAAGTTTTGAGTTCTCAAATGAATAGTAAAGACTGAATGACAGGTGGTATAAGGGGGCGGGACATTCACATTCTACAAAGTATTTGATTAGACAAAAATCTGTCTAGTGCAAGATGAGTCACTGACATAATTGGTCGTTTTCCAAACATATTTTAACTGTGTATATATACTAAAAGTGAATTTTGTCAATGTTTAGGAGTGCACTAGCATTTAGCTGTTAGCCTCAAAGCTAACACACATGCTGCTTTCCATTCAGAGTCAGATATGGTATATTCCTTCTTGATATCTAGGATAACGTGTAAGGGAACAAAACCACAACACTCCCGTTAGCTTAGCTTAACAGGTGTCACCAGAGATGTCTTGTAGCAAACCCAATCAATAAGCAATGCTGCAACACTAGCGTTTGTGCTACAGGTGTAAGATTATCAAAAGAGAGTATCATTTACCATGTTTTGTACACCTGTCACCAGGCGCAGCGCTAGGGGTGGGCTTACTGGGCTTAAGCCCGGGATTTTTCAGGAAAAGCCCCGAATGTGTTTATAACCTTGTACTATGTTACTACGTGTTTATGCACATAGTAAATAAAGTCCTTTAGAACCGCTATTCTGCTCGCTGCGCATCAAACAGTGTCTCCTTTTACGTTCATTCACTCCTGACAACCGCCCACTCAAAAAAGAAGTACTGACTGACATGTAAACTGGCCAATCGTCAATAAGAAGTTACATACGATCCAGCCAATGAGATTGGAGGTTTTGGATTGAATTACCTCCATAGCTTTAGACAGACGATTCATAGGTGTGCATTTGTCTTGGTGAGGAGATTTAGTAGAATACTGAAATGGACATTTGAAAAAGAAGTAAAACAGCCTCAGTCGGCATCAGCACTTCAACAGAAATATGTGGCTGCTTCAGGTCTGTGTGCAACTACTGTATAATAATAACTTATTGATTGCATTGTTAAATGAGGCTAACTATATGTTCAGTATCCATGATATCCGCATGTGGTTTGATTTGATCTGGATGTGTAATGTTATTTGTGCAAGACTTTTCTCCTTGTTTAATTATAATTGGCTTCAACAAGTGTGTGTGTGTGTGTGTGTGTGTGTGTGTGTGTGTGTGTGCGCACTATGTATCTACGTGTTTGTGTATAATAAGTTATATAAAATGTAAAATGTGATTTACAGATGGGTAAGGAATCTTTACTTATATAAATAATATTTATTTATTTATGCATTTATTTATTCTCACAAAAATAGCTTCTAAAAAATTCAGTGGTCGGAAAGAAGTAAGGATTCACTGCCAACATACAGTAATAAGAAAGAGGAATGGACTGATTTCCTGTCATCACTGGCTGCAGCAGCGTACATGTTAAACCCAGTGCCATTGAAAAAGAGAGTTGCGACACTGCCATAGACTTCTGTTGTAATTGGAGAATGCGGAAATGACGTGTCGTGGGGCAACCGATAGTTCCAAACACTGAACAGTTTCAGCACTGAACCCCATTCCTTTCAGTGTATCACAAGCACACTGGCTGGTAACTTGATGAAATTACTGCATTTTTTTTTTACATTTTAACGCATTAGCTGACCTCTCATGAGTCAATAGGGGTATTTTATGTAGCCAGCTCTAGTTAATGTTTATCGTTAGATAATAGCTAGTTAAATTCTAATTACAGTTAGCTAACGTGAGCAACACTTCACTAGCTTACATTTACCTCAAATAAACTGCAGTTATTGGCGGTCGTTAACATACAAAGTTTATCTTCGGTGATTAGATTTGCTGTTAAAGTAAGCAACACTTAGTACAAGACCGTACTGTATTAGTACTCCTAATTTCAATGAATGGTAGCTAGCTCAACTAGATAACATGGCTAGCTTGTATCTAGCCAGGTTGTTCCTTGGTTAATTCAGTCATTACACACATCGTTTGTTAGACAGTGCATCAGTGTCGGGTGATAAGTTCAGCAGCATAAATGTGGATGATCACAGTAAAAAGAAAGTATAACTGCAGATAGCTAATTGCTTTACATATTTTTCTGTTGAAGAGCTGACATGTGAAACCATGGGAGACTGACTTTGATGACCTAGCAAGTCAGTTATCTACAAATGATCCAAAAAGCAATAAGGTATTTAATTGTCAGAAACAGCTCTCTGTATCCTCTAAAATAATCATAGAGTTGAATCAACACCTCTAAACAACAAAAACAGGAACATTATAACCTTCATGAAGGTAGGATTTATTGCAGGACTTTTAGACTGTATTAGTTTTAGCTCAGTGTACCTAATATAATGGCAGCTGTATATATGCTTATAGGCTTCATAGAAATACCAAAATTGTATATTGTAATAGTAGTGGAGTGCAAACAGAACATAGTCATACATACAATAACATGCATAAACACCCATGCCCCCGGATCCCTGATGAGTTTGCACCCCTGATAATGAATTGTTTCTGTGATTTCTTGCCACCAGGCACATCCACATGGTGTTGCCTAGCAGTGGTCACGAGTAGAGGGAACTGCTGAAATGTTGCCAGGGATTAACCCCTGATTCCTGATGGTGAGGAACACACCCCATGTCCACGAAGTCCAAACCCTTGTAATTGTAGGAAGGAGAAGTATAGGTGTTGGGGTAGCCTACAGGTGTAAGGTTGGTTTGAGATTTATACAGATTGGTCAATGTATTTGGACAATGACTACATTTTTGATTATTTTGGCTCTGTCCTTCAGCATAGTGGATTTGAAATTAAACAATGATAAGGAGTTTAAAATGCAGACTTTCAGCTTTAGTATGAGGGTATTATTTGGTCATCAAATTCAAAGTATCTGCAACCAAGTACTAAATATGATCATTTTATTTAGGTTTATAGGAACTTGTGCAATAACTTTTGGTCCTCTGATATTGGCAGTCTGTCAAATGGATAAAACTACATGGTTCACTTGATACATCTGATAATATCCACAAATTTAAACTGCGAGTTTGCACTTGTAGTCCATAGTCAATATTTAATTTCAGATTCAATGTACTGGACAGAAATCATGCCAATGTCCAAATACGTATGGACCTAACTGTAGGTGTGTACTCTCACTTTTGTAATCTCTACCTCATTAACATTTTTGGGAAACATTGGCTTTCAAAGTGTTTTTAATCTATGTCCTTCAATGTATTAACCTTAACACAGTTTCATCTTTCTTTACTACTCCCAGTTCTCTCCAGCATCAACAGGCTCAACTCAAATCAAGACCTGGTCTCCTCTGGGGCCTATGACATGATCTGCTTCCAATGGTGGAATGTATCTAAGTACATTTACTCAAATACTGTACTTAAGAGTACAAATTTGAGGTACTTGTACTTTACTTGAGAATTTCCATTTAATGCAACTTTATACTTTTACTCCACTACATCTCAGAGGCAAATATTGTACTTTTTACTCCACTACACTTGTCTGACAGCTTTAATTACTACAGTAGTTACTTTTCAGTTTACAATTTTTCATACCCTTCCTGTCCAGTGAAAACCATGTATCTCCAAATGTGGTGATTTTGAATGTTTGTGATACACTGAAAGATTAAGTGTTCCTTTATGGGTTGAGAAAATTCTCCTACATCTTAAGTTAAATACTATTTAAAACCCCCCTTGGATTAGCTAGAAAATGCATTGTCACAAAGATGAAAACAGGGCTGTTTTTCTGAGATCATGAATGGTTTACTTTTTAGATACGTGGTTCTCACAGGACAGCGACGCTACAAACATATGATGATAGAATATGATGGATTGCTGTCGATTAAACTATTCAACAATATATAAAGTAGTTAAAATTAGCTCAGCCTTAAGCATCTACTGCAGTAAAATTCAACATACACATTAATGCAGCAGTAATATTAATACAAAAACATCATATATAATAGTAAAACTTTGACAGGGAAAATTTTTCTGCAGATTAAGTACTTTTACTTTTGGTACTTTAAGTAAATTTAGCTGATAATACTTACATACATGTACTTAAAGCAAGGTTTTGAATGCAGGACTTTTACTTGTAGTGGAGTATTTTCACAGTGTGGTGTTAGTACTTTAGTACTCAAGTAAAAGATCTGAATACATCTTCCACCACTGTCTGCTTCTGGCAGTGGAATGCCCTCACCCAAAAATTCAAGTAAATGTAGCATTACTTGCAGTGTGGAGTTTGAATGTTTTTGCTATCATTGTATGGAAAAATAATTTGACTCTGTGGTTCTTGCATGTGTGTTTGGAGATGTTTTGAGCAGTCATCATCCAGTGAAGTTTACTGAGCGCTCATGGCCAGGTATCCAGATCTCCTTTTCTTCCTACTGCTGCAGTGAAAGAAAGAATGCATTGGCTATTTTGAACACTTTTATGCCTATCCTGGCCTGCTTTCTGCCATCTTTCTCTCTCTGTTGGAGGTCGAATGAGTTTCTATGAAGACTGCCCATTCAAGGAAAAACATATCTACCATCTCCCTAGATATATTATATAATAAAATGTTTTGTTGAATGCAACCAAACTTCTTTCTTGGGTTAAATTGAGCAGTTGCTTGCATTCATTGATGTTGGGCCTCGTGTATTCAGATAGAAGACAAAGGCATGTCTAACAGTCGTAAAACCTGACTGAGGCCCACAGTCATAAATCTTACTGATAAAAACCGCGCCAAAATCAAACAAAGGGAGTCCAAAACAGACTACAAATCCCATGAAGCTTTGCTCACTAAAGGATCAAACTCTCTACTCCTACTGGATGAGGCACACGACAGAACGCCCCTTAACCATGACGTCATCAGGAGTAGAAATACCTCTGAAATGCTTCCGGGATTTGCTTCCAGCAACTTTGCTCGCCGTGCATAGACGCAGCTCATCGCTGCTCTCAGGTGTAGCCTCGTGGCACAAGGAAGTAACGTCCGACTTGAAACTGTGGCCATAAAATCTCCATCTCGCTGGACGAGTTGAGATTACTCTGTGTTCCACCGAACACTCTAATGGATCTGAAGGAGACCGCCGAGCAATCCGCATCTTCATCCGTTTGCCTGCAGAAGTGAAGAGATAAAAGATTTCTCTTCCATCTTCAATCAAGTCCACATCGCTGATTTCTCCGACAGCCCACCGAGAATCAGCAGCCATACCGCCCGCCGACAGAGCAAGGAAACGGCCTCCCGTCATCACCCGAGCCACGAGGAACCGAGTCGGAGTTAAAGGACAGATGTACACACATTCGTCTGCGTCCTCATACGATTCAAGTAAGAGGTTTACGTCTGGGCAGAGATAGAATATTATAGTGTGTTATTCTTGTGTATCAAGGTTATTGCTTGTACAGTTCACGGACCGCCGAGTCCGCTCATTGCTAATAATAATACTGTAATGTACGGTTATCACGAATGAGATCTGCTGTGTTGTAGTCCAACCACACTGGACTGTTGTGTATTTCCACCATCGCGGGTGAGACCGGCACACTGAGTTTATCCATTAAAGAATCAAAGACCGCGGGATGGTTTACAAGCCGTCCACCGCGTCTCTGAGTGATAAACTAACAGCTGCTTTCTCTCCCACGATCACAAAATCAGCTTTGGGGCCGTCACTTTATTCTCTCCCTCTCTTGTACTAACCACACACACACACACGCGCGCAACCCCTCACAAACATTCTCGCACACATTTTTGGCTAGTAGATAGCTAAAGCTCAGCTTTGTCCCTAAGCTATCGTACAAGCAGATATACACGGTAAACTGGCAGACGCCATTGACTGGTTTCTCTCCGCCCACATTCGCGGCCATATTCTCTGGCCGGAAGTCTCACGTGACATTATATCTCAACAATATTGAGACTGTTATACTATCTGGTTATTAGTCCCTGATTCCAGTGTGGTCCCCACGGCGAAAGTAATCCTAATTAATATTCTATTGATTTGTTTGATAATTGATAATTATCTTTGATGATTGTTGAATTTGAAGGATCAATAAGCTAGTGTTAATTTTAATTAATGTTTCATCGATGTTAACAATTAATGATTATCTTCGATAATTGTTGATTTAAAGGATTAAAAAAGCTAACATTGATTCAAATCAATGTTCTATTGATTTTAATAATAATTATCTTTGATAATTATTAATTATTGCTAATAAACAAATCCACTCCTAAACGTAGCGCACTACATTTACTGGAGCCCCATATGAGGTTTTAATGAGTTAGATTCAATTAATTAATTTAAATATTAATTAATAACTAAAGAAATAATTATTAATTATTTCTGATAGTAACACTGATCTAAACAACCAGTAAAGCCCTACATTGATATTCACTTGTTGTGCATGCTTATGTGAATGTCTTAACATAAGATAACATTAGGATGTAATTATGACCATAGAAGCACAAGACAAATATAAATTCATACATACTGTAAATGTATTCAACGTTATGGGAGCAATCCCCCTTCCCTCCAAAATTAAATACAGAAAAACTGATTAATGCTGTCTCTCCATCACTCCCCAGAAAAAATTATATTATAAATGTAGTGAGCGTAGTATTCAATGCACATTATGTGTTCATATTTTCAGAACATTGCTGCAAATATAGTTGCTGATGCTGTCTGTCCCGCTTAAACCCATTCAAACAGGTTGACAGCGCAGATTTGTTTGGAACTGTTGAGCGCTACATGAACCACGTGACCGCGTGGCGGTGAGTTGAAGTAGTGTCTCAACTCTCTTTTTCAACAGCACTGGTTAAACCTTACCTGTGCTGTACTTTTGTTTGTAAATCTAACATCTTGGAATGTCTGGTATTCTCACTTTGTTGTCATGCATTTTGGTTGATGAATATTACATAATTTGTGGATGTTCTGTAGGCAGGTTCCTAATTACATAAGGAATAACAGCTTGGTGTCATGACTCTGGATTTGTTGGTTTTAAACATATAGCCAATGTGTTCAATGAGATTGATTGCAAATTATAAAAGCACTGAGCAGTATTATAAAAGAGGATTGCAGATGATTGTCTATAGTTGTGGAATAAAGCCGGTGGTAGATCTGAAAAGTTTCTTTATTGAAAGATTTACTTCATTTAAAAATTGACTCTTTGCCAAAGTAACTTTTAAACATATTTTAAAGTGTGTCCTGTGTATAATGATACATACATGTATGTCTCTGGGCTGAGCCCTGGATGTCCACTGACCCTGAAGCCTGTCACTGCAAACATTTGTTAAACAAGCTTTATTATCATGTAATGTAGGAACTTTGACTCACTGATTGATATTATTTAATAAAAGTGAATCTTTATCAGTAACTTTGTACATCTCCCTGGGTGCCAACATGTTTGTTTGACGTCATGCACCTGCATTTTGGTGAAATTGAAGTTGCAGATTTCCCCACAAGTTCCCAAGTTGGAAGTCCAACTACAAGTTGCGTTCCATTGCACTTTTACTAGTAGGAAGTTGGAAATTCCGACTTTTCGAGTTGAATGGAATACAGCATAAAGCCACAAAACCTCATGCTCTGTTTAGTCAGTATGTAAATTTGAAGGCCAAACTGGAAGAGAAGGAAATAGCTGCAGGCCGAGCTCAAAAATGGGGCAGGAGCTCCAAATCGCCAGCAAAGACATACATAGCCCCTAACTCCAACCGTGGGTGGAAGAGCCGCCCCCTTTTGGAGTGGACCCAATCCCCTTCTGAAGTAGCCCCACCCCTTCTGTAGATGTCTCGCCCCCTTTTGGAGTTTTCCCACCACTATTTGGAGACTTCCGGGCTGCAGCAATACCTACTTGGCCCAGAAGGCTACTTCACCATGGGTTCTTTCGAGAAATGTATATGGGTTTTTAGAATAGTGCTTTTCCCGCCCCCTGTTGCAGTGGGCCCAATCCTTTTCTGGAGTAACCTCAGCCCATTTTGGAGTGGGTTCAAACCCCTTTCTGAGTAGCTTCACCCTCTTCTGGAGTTTTCCCACCCCCATTTGGTGACTTCCGGGGTGCAGCAATAACTACTTGGCCTGGAAGGCTACTTCGTCATAGGTTCTTTCGAGAAATTTATATGGGTTTTTAGAATAGCGTTTTCCTGCCCCCTTCTGGAGTTTCCCACCCCCTTTTGGAGTGGGCCTAACCCCCTTCTGGAGTGTTCTCTCCCCTGTTTGGAGACTTCTGGGCTGCAGCAATACAAGTTTCATAATATGAATACTAATTCATATGATGGTCTATACAGCCCTTAAATGAACATTAATAGCGCTAATATTAATGTTTCGCTTTTACCTTTATAGTTCTTAAAGGAATAGTTCACTCAAAAATGAACATTTGCTGATAATTTACTCACCCTCAGGGCATCCAAGATGTATATGACCCTCTTTCTTCATCAGAACAGGATTTAAGATTTTTAGGAAAGTATCTCAGGTTTTTAGCTTCCTCCAATGCAAGTGAATGGACACAATTTTTGATGGTCCAAAAAGCACACTTAGTCAGCATCAAAGTAATCCACATGACTCTCACCGATCAAGTAATGTCTTCTGAAGTGAATCGATACATTGTGTGAAAAACAAATAGCTAATTAAAATGTTTTTAACTTTAAATCAGGTCTCTGTAGCTGTTTGAATTGACCTAACTCTCGTGTGAATTACGTTCCTCTGTGGTAAACAGGTCGGAACTTCTGAATTCTCGCGTGAACGTGCCAACGTGATGACGTCACACGAAAGTGACGTGAGGCATTCAGTGTTTACATGAAGCTATTTTTTAAAGTTAATAAAGTTTTAATTAGCGATTCGTTTTTCACACAAATGTATCGATTCACTTCAGAAGACATTACTTGATCGGTGAGAGTCATGTAGATTACTTTGATGCTGACTAAGTGTGCTTTTTGGACCATCAAAAATTGGTGTCTTCTCACTTGCATTGGAGGAAGCTAAAAACCTGAGATACTTTCCTAAAAATCTTAAATCCTGTTCTGATGAAGAAAGAAGGTCATATACATCTTGGATGGCCTGAGGGTAAGTAAATTATCAGCAAATTTTCATTTTTGGGTGAACTATTCCTTTAACATTAATTCAAGAACTATTAACATTCAGTTAAGGGTTATTAATATTTATTTCATCCCTGCAGCAGCACTTCGTATACTATACTCAGTATACACACGCACACTGTGTATAAATATACAATCTAACCCATGCCCACAGAAACATTATGTGTGTACAGATGGCTAAGCACCTCTTAAAGTGTGAATGGTTGAAACTCTGATGTATTTTAGAGGCAGTTTGGTTTAAAGGCATTCAGTCTCAATGGCAGAGTGTAAATTCACAGATCCACTCAGGGCTTGAGCCCGAGGGACGAATCCAAACGCTTCACTAAATAAATGTTTCCTTACGGCAGCAACGCCACAAAAACCAGCCATGAATTTTTAACACTGAGGTGACAGACTGCACAAATCTGTGTCATACACTTTGATATCTGAAATCACAAACAAGAAGCTTTAATAACCAAAGTGACACCCTGTTTATGCCATTATTTTTGAGTGATAGAAACCTTAAAAAAGGGATTTTATTGTCAGTATGATCACTCTTCTGTGTCTTCCAGTGTAGAACTGGAATTGTGTTTATAATAGTGAATTTATTCCATATTCTAGTAACATCAAGTCATTTATTGCAATTGTGAATTAATTTACACATTTGTGACGTGTTTTGCAAATATATTATTTTTATTTAGTAAATGTGAGTCTACTTTACGCCTCTGCAAAGTGTATTTTGTGAGTATATTCGTTGAGACTATTCTAATCCCATAGCCTACACAAGTGTGTATTGATTCATGTGGGTGTTTAATTCCTCTTATATTCTTATTGATCAGCTAGCTGTATTTACAGATGACACAAAAGGCTGCTGTATCAGTCTGTCATTTCTAATTCTCCCGACCTCTGTATGGTTCACACACCCTGACTGCAGCCAGACAGACACAAATTGCACTATAATCGAGTGTTTGATGTTGTATGCATGCAGTGTGATGTTTTTGACCCCAGTGTTAGGAGTTATAAGCAATCTGACAAAACTCTGGTTTCTAGACTAATTGTTTTGTCAATGATGGCTGCGTCTGAATGTGTATTTTCTTCTAAATAGAAAACAATTATCTCTTGCACTGTCTCTGCAGTATTAGTTGGAGTCAAGAGCAAACCCTCTAAGACCCAGACCGATCTTAGACCACCTAAGACCCAGACCAAGACCTGAAGACTTAGAAAACGGGGCACGAGTTGAATTGACCTCTTTTATAGTGATTTTGCATCCTTTTTGAAGCTTTTAAACTTCATTCCTCATTCATTGTTATTTCATGTAAAAGAGCGACCAGTACTGTCTTTAAAATGTGTCCTTTTGTGTTCCACAGAAGAAAGAAAATAGTGTAATAGTAAATAATGTTTTATTTTTCTGGTTTACGTGTGAGATTACATAATGTGTTTGAGTAGAATATGACTGTAGCTCTCTGCATCACACACACACACACAGAGAGAGAGAGAGAGAGAGAGAGAGAGAGAGAACAGAAACACAGCATGTGTGTGATAACTGTCTTTTCATCCCTCTCTCTGGTATCATTGTGTAAAATATCACCATGACAACACAAAAATGGAGACCAATAACTGCTCTACACACACACACACACACACACATATATACAAGGATAAGCGCACAATCAAACATTGACATACATTTACATTTACATTTATTCATTTGGCAGACACTTTTATCCAAAGCGACTTACAAGAGAGGAAAATATAAGCGAATCATCTTAGGAGACAGTGGTATAAAAAGTGCTGTATTACAAAGTATCACTAGCATCATAATAGTATTCAAAATAGAATAAAGTGCCACAGAATGTTTTTTTTTTTTTTTTAATGACTGGTTAAGTGCTCATGGAAAAGATGTGTTTTTAGTCGTTTTTTGAAGACAGAGAGTGAGTCAGCTTCACGGATGGAGTTGGGAAGGTCATTCCACCAACGTGGTATGACATACAAATACTAACATTTTATTCACTAATGCTGCAGAAATTACACCAAATATTTTGAAAAAATACACAATCTGAAACACGCACCAATACACAGCAATCACACACCACAACAGCACACAGTATGCAAAAGCACACAATACACAACAACTACACACAATATACAATAACAGCACAAAATATACAACAACCGAACACGACAGCACACAATACAGAACAATAGCTCACAATACAAAACAACCACACACAACAACAGAACACAATACACAATGGCAGTACACAATACACCACAACTACACACAATATACAATAGCATCACAACAACACACACACTATATGCAACACAGCTCACAACACACAACAACCGCAAACAATACACAACAACATCTCACAATACACAACAACCACACACAACAGCACCACACAACACACAATAGGACACTATATACAACAATGGCACATAATACACAACAAACGCTCAAGGCAGCACACAATACACAGCAATAGCTCACAATACACTTGAACAGCAATACACAATAACAGCACACTATATACAACAACAGATAACAATACACAACAACACCACACAATACACAACAGGACACTATATACAACAATGGCACATAATATTCAACAAACGCTCAAGGCAGCACACAATACACAGCAATAGCTAACAATACACAACAACAGCACACTATATACAATGACAGCTAACAACACACAACAACCACACACAGCAGCAAACAATACACAACAACCACACACAACAAAAGCTCACAATACAAAACAACAGCACACAATACACAACGGCATTACACAACATACAAACTAGAACAACAGCATACGATACAGAACAGCATAAACAACAACTCATAGCAACAGCACACAGAACAAAACAGCAGCATACAATACACACTACACACAATGTAAAACAACACACATTATATTAGAGAACAGTAGCACACAATACATAACAATTAGCACACAACATGCAGCAACCACACGCAACAGTTCACAATACACAACAGCAGGACACTATATACAACAATGGCACATAATATACAACAAACGCTCACGGCAGCACACAATACACAGCAATAGCTCACAATACACTAGAACAGCAATACACAACAACAGCACACTATATACAACAACAGATAACAATACACAACAACACCACACAATACACAGCAGGACACTATATACAATAATGGCACACAATACACAACAAATGCTCAAGGCAGCACACAATACACAGCAATAGCTCACAATACACTTGAACAGCAATACACAATAACAGCACACTATATACAACAACAGACAACAATACACAACAACACCACACAATACACAACAGGACACTATATACAACAATGGCACATAATATTCAACAAACGCTCAAGGCAGCACACAATACACAGCAATAGCTAACAATACACAACAACAGCACACTATATACAATGACAGCTAACAACACACAACAACCACACACAGCAGCAAACAATACACAACAACCACACACAACAAAAGCTCACAATACAAAACAACAGCACACAATACACAACGGCATTACACAACATACAAACTAGAACAACAGCATACGATACAGAACAGCATAAACAACAACTCATAGCAACAGCACACAGAACAAAACGGCAGCATACAATACACACTACACACAATGTAAAACAACACACATTATATTAGAGAACAGTAGCACACAATACATAACAATTAGCACACAACATGCAGCAACCACATGCAACAGTTCACAATACACAACAGCAGGACACTATATACAACAATGGCACATAATATACAACAAACGCTCACGGCAGCACACAATACACAGCAATAGCTCACAATACACTAGAACAGCAATACACAACAACAGCACACTATATACAACAACAGATAACAATACACAACAACACCACATAATATACAACAGGACACTATAAACAACAATGGCACACAGTACACAACAAACGCTCTTGACAGCACACAATGCAGAACAATATCTCACAATACACAACAACAGCACACAATATACAATAACAGCACACTTAACACAACAACAGGACACAATATACAATGGCAGTACACAACACACAATATAAAACAACAGCACACCATACAGAACAATACCATAAACAACAACTCACAACAGCAGCACACAAAACACAACAGCAATACCAATGCACTAAACACAATGTAAAACAACAACACACAATATATTAGACAACAACAGCACACAAAACAACTCGCACATAACAGCAGTACACATCAACTACATATACAATATACAAAAATATACAATAACATCACAACACACACTATACTGTATACAACAACAGCTCACAATACACAACAAATGCACACAACAACACCACAAAATACACAACAAGACATTATATACAACAATGGCACACAATACACAACAAACGCTCACAGCAGCACACAATACACAGCAATAGCTCACAATACACAAGAACAGCAATACACAACAACAGCACAATATATACAATGACAGCTAACAACACACATCAACCACACACAACAGCAAAGAATACACAACAATATCTCACAATACACAACAACCACACACAACAAACGCTCAAGGCAGCACACAATACACTAGAACAGCAATACACAACAACAGCACAATATATACAATGTCCTGGTTACTTGCGTAACCTCCGTTCCCTGATTGGGTTAACGAGATGTTGTGTCGATGTAGTGACACTAGGGGTCACTCTTGGGAGCCCGAGACACCTCTGGTCTTTTATAAAAGGCCAATGAAAATTGGCGAGTGATATTTGCATGCCACTTCCCTGGACATACGGGTATAAAAGGAGCTGGTATTCAACCACTCATTCAGGTTTTATGTTGAGGAGCCGAGACAAGGTCCGGCCACTTCAGTGGGTAGTTCAGCATTGTAGCATGAGGGACACAACGTCTCGTTCCCTCCATCAGGGAATGGAGGTTATGCAAGTAACCAGGACGTTCCCTATCTGTCACTCACAGATTTGCTGGGCCAGGGCCCAGGAGGCCGCTACACCCCTGGTAGAATGGGCTCGTAGCCCTACCTGGGGCGGCATGTCCTGGGCGTGATATGTCATAGTTATGGCATCAATGAGCCAGTGGGCGATCCTCTGCTTGGAGACAGCGCTTCCTTTCCGCTGTGCACCAAAGCAGACAAAGAGCTGCTCAGAGATCCTAAAGCTCTGCGTGCGATCCAAATAGATGCGTAAAGCGTGCACCGGACACAGCAACAACAGGGCTGGGTCTGCCGCCTCCTGGGGCAGCGCTTGCAGGTTCACCACCTGGTCCCTAAAAGGGGTCATGGGAACCTTGGGCACATAGCCGGTCAGGGTCTCAGGATCACGTGAGAGTAGCCCAGACCGAACCCCAGGCATGTTTCGCTGACAGAGAATGCAGGTGGTAGTCCGCTTAGATCTTCCGCATCCAGTCCAGGGGCCAGACATGGAGATTCCAGAGGTCTGGTCGTGGGTGCCAGATGGGGCCCTGTCCCTGAGAAAGAAGGTCATTCCTCGCATATTTGCGCAGGCCAGGAGGCCAGCTGTGTGCCAATGCATCAATGCTGAGGGGGGCCTCGATCAGGGCATACCAGAGCGGGCAGTGGGAGGATTCTTGGGAGGCGAACAGGTCCACCTGTGCCCGTCCAAATCGACTCCAAATCAGCTGGACCACCTGAGGGTGGAGTCTCCACTCTCCCCTGAGGGTAACCTGCTGTGACAGCACGTCCGCTGTAGTGTTGAGGTTGCCCGGGATGTGAGTGGCTCGCAGCGACTTCAAGCGCTGCTGACTCTAGAGGAGGAGATGGCGGGCGAGTTGTGACATACAACGAGAGCGCAGACTGCCTTGGCAGTTGACATATGCTACCGTTGCCATGTTGTCTGTACGAACTAACACGTGTTTGACCTGGATCAACTGCCGAAACCTCCGCAGGGCGAGCAGAATTGCCAACAACTCGTGGCAGTTGATGTGCCAATGCAGTCACGGGCCCGTCCACAGGACCCCAGCCCGATTTGGAGGCGTCCGTCGTGACCACCTGGAGACCAGTTCTAGGGGAACACCTGCCGTAGAAACAAGAGGTCGGTCCAAGGGCTGAAAAGACGGTGACAAACCAGCGTAATGACCACGCGATGTGTCCTGTGGCGCCATGCCCATCTCAGGACTCGAGTCTGAAGCCAGTGCTGAAGCGGTCTCATATGCATCAACCCGAGCGAGGGTGGCTACCGCTGAGGATGGCATATGCCCCAGGAGCCTCTGAAAAAGTTTCAGTGGAACCGCTGTTTTCTGTTTGAACGCCTTCAAACAGGCCAGCACCAACTGGGCGCACTCGTTCGTAAGGCGCACTGTCAAAGAGACTGAGTCCAGCTCCAAACCGAGAAAAGAGATGCTCTGAACCGGGAGGAGCTTGCTCTTTTTCCAGTTGACCCAAAGCCCTAGTCGGCTGAGGTGTGAGAGCACCAAGTCCCTGTGTGCGCACAACATGTCCCTAGAGTGAGCTAGGATTAGCCAGTCGTCAAGATAGTTGAGAATGCGAATGCCCACCTCCCTTAACGGGGCAAGGGCTGCCTCTGCGACCTTCGTGAAGACGTGAGGAGACAGGGATAGGTCAAAAGGGAGGACTTTGTACTGATACGCCTGACCCTCGAATGCAAACCACAGGAAGGGTCTGTGTCGAGGAAGGATTGAGACGTGGAAGTATGCGTCCTTCAGGTCTACAGCCGCGAACCAATCTTGATGCCAGACGCTCGCCAGAATGCATTTTTGCGTCAGCATCTTGAATGGGAGTCTGTGTAAGGCCCGGTTCAATACTCGCAGGTCCAAGATTGGCCGCGACCCACCGCCTTTTTTCGGTACGATGAAGTAGGGTCTGTAAAACCCCTTTTTCATCTCAGCCAGAGGGACAGGTTCTATCGCGCCCTTCCGTAGGAGGGTAGCGATCTCTGCGTGCAAAGTAGCAGCGTTTTCGTCCTTGACCAAGGTGAAGTGGTTACCGCTGAACCTGGGTGGGCGCCTGGCGAACTGAATCGCATAGCCGAGTCGGACAGTCCGGATCAGCCATCGCGACAGATTAGAAAGCGCAAGCCACGCATCCAAGTTCCGCACAAGGGGGACCAAGGGGACAATGTCATCGGATGTCCTGGCAGGTGGGGCCTTGCGCCGGGGTGGAGCTCAAGGTGCCACACCACGTCGTGGCCGTGCTGAGTCTAGGGACATCGAAGCACTTACCTGGCTCCTTTTGACCACCCCCGGAACAGCGGGGGCAGCTGTGTGCCACAGCTGGGCGCTCAGGGGCAGGAAGACCACCGCTGAAGCGCCAATCCTTTAAGGAAAAACCAGTGGACGGTAGTCGTGATGACGACCGTGCACACCGGGTATGTGACCCAGGGAGAAAGGAAACCACTCTTTTGCTGAACTGTTGGGTAACGCAGCCACTTGGGCATGCGGCGAAATCAAACAAAAAGGCAACAAAATATTTTCCAACCAGCCCTCCACCGGGGATGGAGTGGTCTTCTTACCAGCTCCAGGTGAGTGGGTTTCGTCATCCCTGGGTTGCACGTCTGTGAGACGGGTGGCATCTGCTTCCTGCGGTGGGCTCCACGCCGGGGCCGGGCCGAAGGGGCGGGCTGCGGCGGAGCCGGTGCAGTCACCGCAGGGGGACGCCCGGCGACGAGCAGACGGGGTGCGGGATCTTGAGCCGCGCCGGGGCAGGATGTGCCGGATAGCCTCCATCTGCTGCTTCACCGCCGAGAACTGCTGGGCAAAGTCCTCGACGGTGTCGCCAAATAGGCCAGCCTGGGAAATGGGGGCAGCAAGAAACCATGTCTTGTCGGCCTCACCCATCTCGACAAGGTTGAGCCAAAGGTGGTGCTCCTGGACCACTAATGTGGCCATCGTCCACCCGAGAGACCGCGCCATGACCTTCGTCGCTCAGAGAGCTAGGTCGGTCGCTGAGCACAGTTCCTGCATCAGATCTGGGGCGAAACTACCCTCGTGCAGTTCTTTCAACGCCTTGGCTTGGTGGACCTGCAGGAGAGCCATGGCGTGCAGGGCAGAGGCGGCTTGTCCAGCAGCGCTGTAGGCTTTAGCCATCAGGGACGACGTGAACCTACAGGGCTTGGACAGGAGCTTAGGGCGTCCACGCCAGGTGGCGGCGCTCTGTGGGCATAGGTGCACCGCGAGCACCTTATCCACTGGGGGAATCGGCGTATAGCCCCTGGCCGCCCCACCATCGAGGGTAGCGAGGGCAGGGGAACTGTGGAATTGGGACCAGGCAGTAAAAGGTGCCTCCCACGATTTTGTCAGCTCTTCGTGTACTTCCGGGAAGAAAGGCACCGGAGCGGGGTGTGGCTCCTTTGAGCGGTGTCGCGAGCCCAGGAACCAATCATCGAGCCGTGAGGGTTCAGGGGAGAGCGGAGGGTTCCACTCTAACCCGACGCTCGCGGCCGCCCGGGAAAGCATGTCTGTCATTTCTGCATCAGCCTTTGACTGGGCAATCGTCCCCGAGGGGGGGGAGCCCAGCTGAGGCTTCTGCGTCCGACTGGACAAGCCCGCTCTCCGATGCTGCGCTTGAGAGCTCATCATCTTCGCAGGCTCCAAACAAGAGGCCAGACTCGCAGTGAGAACATGAACCATCCACAAACGCTGCCTCTGTGTGGGTCGTGCCCAGACACGAAAGACAGCGATCATGACCATCCGAAGTTGAGAGATAACGACCGCAACCAAGAATAACACACAATCGGAAAGACATCTTTAAAAAGACGCATCTTTAAAAAGACGTTCCGTCTGTGCCGCTCTTTTAGAGAAATATACTCTTTTAGAGGAAAAAGCGCTTTCAGAAAATATACTCTCTTTTTTCTGCCGAAGCGCCCCGGGGCGTTCTCTGCAGTGCACCAGTGCAGAGGAGGGAGAAGCCGCTGAAATGCGCCGTCAGATCCAGCAGAGGTGAATGAACAGTAGAAATTCATCTCAGTGAGCATGACCGTTCGGCTCCGAAGAGAAAATCTGAATGAGTGGTTGCATACCAGCTCCTTTTATACCCAGATGTCCGGGGGAGTGGCATGCAAATACCACTTGCCAATTTTCATTGGCCTTTTATCAAAGACCAGAGGTGTCTCGGGCTCCCATGAGTGACCCCTAGTGTCACTACATCGACACAATGTCGAGTGAGTGACAGATAGGGAACTCCATAAGATGTTGGTTAATGGAGAAAAATGAGGGGGCCAGTTCCCCTCTGGCTAACCAGCATGAATATAATGCCAATATTAGCTATTTATATGCAGTGCAGGTCATGGTTAAAATGATTAAACTAAGTGTTAAGGTCTAGTGTTTAAACAAAGATTTTGTAAGAACTGTAAGATTAATGACTAATGTCTTTGAAGTTCATCCTGGATTAACTGCAAAAGTTCACAGAGATTCAATTGTCCTTTGTTAGTTGGCTGATGAAGGCTTTTGTTGGCAATTAAATGATAGTCTATGTAATCCATTTCAAGAGTGTAGTCCATCAATAGGCAAAGGTGATGCAGGCAGAGATCAATGAGGTGCTTCGCAGTTCAACCAGCCGGTCAGTGAAAACTTATATTTACAGTATATGTATATACAGTATATAACATATTGTAACAGGGTAAAAGGGAAAGGAGGAGGCGAGAACCGGCTTGACAATATAAATAATAATTTAATAATAAACTTAAACAAAAAAACAAACACAAACACATGCCAGGCAGCTGCCCGTAACTCTCTCTCCCTGGAACTGCCACCTCCGTTTGCCTTTATCCCTCTCGAGGGCTTGATTAGCCTGATTAGGGGCTGGGTGTGCAGCATCACGACCTGGCCCCGCCCTCCTCCCTTCTACGCTCCTCCCACCTTTCTTTCAGGGCGGGGAACCCCCAGCATGGTAGCGGTTGGTAGGGGTCTCCTCCGCCCCTGGCAGCGGCCCTGACCGCTCCAGGCTTTTGGCTAGGAGCTCCTCCTCCCCTCGTGGCCGGCGGCCATTCCTCCGCTCTCAGGTGGCCAGGCTCCTCTGTCCCCTGGTGGATGGCTGCGGCTGCTCCGTTGGAGTGGATGGTAGTCACGAGGACTCTACTACGGCACATCCCTCCTCCTTCCTGAGTTGCGGCACCAGTGTAACAGGGTAAAAGGGAAAGGAGGAGGCGAGACAATATAAATAATTTTTATATTGGTTTTTATATTGGTTATAAATATAAATGTATATGCTTGACAATATAAATAATAATTTAATAATAACTTAAACAAAAAGACAAACACAAACACATGCCGGGCAGCTGCCCGTAACTCTCTCTCCCTGGAACTGCCACATCCGGTTGCCTTTATCCCTCTCGAGGGCTTGATTAGCATGATTAGGGGCCAGGTGTGCAGCATCACGACCCGGCCCCGCCCTTCTCCCTGCCACACATATGTTTACCGTGTTGGCAATAGGCCTATTGCATGTGCACAATATAATACATAAACATCTCAATTCCCTCTGAATTTAATTTGTAATTCAATCATGCAACCACTTTGTACCAACTACGTGGTCCTGCAAAATCGTTTGTGTAAATAATTTATTGATTTATTGTTCTAACTTCCACGAGACTGAGCCGTTGATTTAGCCAAGCCCTCTCTTTCCAAAACACCGTACCGATACCGTTAAAAACTAACACAAGAGACTGAGCCGTTGATTTAGCCAAGCCCTCTCTTTCCAAAACACCGCACCGATACCGTTAAAAACTGACAAATCAACGAGCAGTGTAGAGAAATCCACTAGTGTTCCATTCACCTCTGAAAGCGAAAGTGTAAAAACGGCTGTTGGATATATGGCACATTACAGTGGGTTCTCCCTTTCTTGCACAGATAAGTGCAGAGAACGCCCCAGGGCGCTTCAGCAGCCACACTTGAGAGAAATAAAAGAGTATATTTTCTCTAAAAGAGTAAGCACTGACGGAGAGCATCTTTTTAAAGATGCCTTTCCGTCTACGTGCAGTTCCTGGTTGCGGTCGGTGGCTTATGTTCTCACTGTGAGAACGTGACCACGGCAACATTGCAATCGCGGCTTTCTTTTTTCATAGAGAGAAAGCCACTCCAGTTGCTCCCCGTCCTGGTCCTTCTGCTTACATGCACAAGGCCACGGCGGTTAGCGCTGGGGGCGATTTGGGGGCATTAATGGGAGCATTTCCGCCGGGTGAATCCCCACGGACCTCCCATTCCCCAGCATGCTCGTTTCCACCGGTCGAGTTCATGGATGAGTCAGGGCTTAATGTCTCATTTGGGGCTCACGATGAGGATGAGGTATTGATCACAGCATCAGAGAGTGCGCCCAGTCAGAGGCCGATGCAGCACTGATGGCCATGCTTGCCCGGGCTGCCACAGGCATCGGGCTGGAGTGGAACCCTGAGCATTCGCAGCTGGACGACTGGTTCCTGGGCTCAGAGCGCCACTCTGTCCCAAATCCTTTCTTCCCGGAGGTGCATGAGGACCTCACAAAGTCGTGGCCAGCACCTTTTACTGCCTGGTCAAGTTTCTTGGGTTCTTCCGCTCTCACTACCCTCGATGGCAGGGCGGCCAGGGGGTACACAGAGGTTACTCGGGTGGAGCAGGCGATTGCTTCGCACCTGTGCCCGCAAAACTCTGCCACATGGTGGAATCATCCTAGGCTCCTGTCCAGGGCCTGTAAGCTCACTTCGCCCTTGACGGCCAAGGTGTACAGTGCTGCTGGACATGCCGCCTCCGCCTTGCATGTCATGGCCATCCTGCAGGCCCACCAGGCTAAAGCTCTGAAAGAGCTGCACGAGGGTAGTCCTGATGCAGAAGCTGCGCTCGGCAACCGACTTCGCCCTGCGGGTGACAAAAGTCACGACGCAGGCTCTCGGGCAGGCGATGTCCACTATGGTGGTCCAGGAGTGCCACTGATGGCTCAACCTTGCAGAGATGAGCGATGCCGACAAGGCCCCCATCTCTCAAGCTGGCCTGTTTGGCGACACTGCCGAGGGCTTTGCCCAGCAGTTCTTGGTAGTCAAGAAGCAGATGAAGGCGATCCAGCATCCTGCCCTGGCGTGGTTCCTCCACCATCTACAGGAAGCTGAGATCCAGTACCCCACCTGCTCGTTGCCAAGGGCATCCACCTATGGCAGCAACACCAGCTCTGACACAGCATAGAGCCTCCTGCAGGAAGTTAACACCCACCGTCCCTCGGTCTGGCGCCAAGAACCCCAGGAGGGCTTCGAAGCATCCCTGAGATGGGCGACCTAGAGGTGAGGAGACCCGCTGTCAACCAGGAGGTGGTACATGGACCACTCCATCCCCAGGTGGAGGGCCAGGAGGAGAATCTTTGGTTGCCGCATGCCCAAGGGGCACCGGCACATTCATTTTCAGAAAAAGAGCAGTTTCCTCATTCTCTGGGTCACACGGCCGTCATTGTCACGACAGCCGTACACCGAACATTCACGGCAGGGGCGCTGCGGATGTGAGTCCCCCGCCTTCACACACCCAGCTGCAACACACACAAATATCCACAACCAGGTGTATGTGACACACCACAAGGACGCCCTGCCTCCTCTCCCATCGCAGACCGGTCCTATGGTGGATACGCGGAGCAAGGTAAGTGGTCTTACATTTCAGCACAGCCACGAGTTTGGAACACGAGGCCTCTCGACATGGCAGCTCCTACTCTGCCCTGCTGCGATGCCCCATCCGCAGGTATGTCAAAGGAGACTGTCCCCTTGGTTCCCTTGCATGGAGTCTGGAGGCATGGCTAGCCCTCTCCAACCTGTCATGCTGGCTCAGGACGATCCGACTCCACCAGGTGCCCACCCAGGTTCAGTGGCATCTGTTCTGCCTCACTAGTAGGCAAGGACACTGTTCTGCATGCAGAAATCACAGTCCTTCTAGAGAAGGACGCGATAGAGCCTGTGCCTCCAGCTGAGATGAAGAAGGGGTTCTACAGCCCCTACTCCATCATACCGAATAAAGGTGGTGGGTTGTGGCCAATCTTAGACATGCAAGCTTTGAATTGGGACCTGCACAAGCTCCCTTTCTGAATGCTGATGCAGAAGCACATTCTGTTATGCTTCTGGCATCAAGATTGGTTCACAGCAGTAGACCTGAAGAACGCAAACTTTCATGTCTCGATTCTGCCTCAGGAGTCAGGCATACCAGTACAAGATCCTCCCCATTCGGACTGTCCCTGTCACCTCATGTCTTTTCGAAAGTTGCAGAGGCAGACCTTGCAAAGGAATCCTCCCACTGCCCGCTATGGTACTCCCTGGCCGAGACTCTGCTCGGCACAGACACATTGGCACACAGCTGGCCCCAGGGCCTGTGCAAATATGCATTTCCCTCAGTGAGCCTGCTTGCACAGACTCTATGCAAAGTCAGGGAGGACGAAGAACAAGTCGTGTTTGTGGCACCGTACTGGCCCACCCAGACTTGGTTCTCAGAGCTCACGCTCCTCGCAACAGCCCCTCCCTGACAAATTCCCCTGAGGAAGGACCTCCTTTCTCAGGGATGGGGCACGATTTGGCACATAAGTGGGCTACCACCAGTGGTTGTAGACACTATCACTCAGGCCAGAGCTTCCTCTATGAGGCAGCTGTATGCCTTTAAGTGACGTCTGTTCACGAATTGGTGTTCTCTTCGAAGTGAAGACCCACAGAGGTGCGCAGTCAGGTCAGTGCTTTCCTTCCTACAAGAGAGGTTGGAGGGGCGGCTGTCCCCCTCCACCTTGAAAGTGGGAACGAACAAGTAATTATGTAGACGGTAAGTCCTTGGGGAAGCACGACTTGGTCATCAGGTTCCTTAGAGACACCAGGAGGTTGAATCCTCCTAGGCCACGCCTCATTCCCTCATGGGACCTCACTTTAGTCTTGCTGGGCCTACAGCGAGCCCCATTTGAGCCCCTGGAGTCAGTCAAGCTAGAAGCCCTCTCATTGAAGTCAGCCTCCTGACTGCGCTCACTTCCGTCAAGAGGGTTGGGGACATGCAGGCATTCTCTGTCAGCGATACATGCCTAGAGTTCGGTTCGGCATACTGTCACGTGATCCTGAGACCCCGGCCGGGCTATATGCCCAAAGTTCCCATTACCCCTTTTAAGGATCAAGTGGTGAACTTGCAAGCGCTGCCCCAGGAAGAGGCAGACCCAGCCTTGCCGTTGCTGTGTCCAGTATGTGCCTTGTGTATTTACTTGGACTGCACAGAGAGCTTTAGATGCTCTTTGTCTGTTTTGGGGGACAGCGGAAGTGGAAAGCTGTCTCCAAACAGACGATTACCTACAGGATTGTGGATGCCATTGCTTTGGCATACCAGGCCAGGGTGCGAGTACACTCCACTGGGAGTGTGGAATACTCCTGGGCTCTGGAGAATGGCACCTCTTTAGAAGACATCTGTAGAGCAGCGGGCTGGGCGACACCCAATACTTTTGCAGGATTTTACAATCTTCGGGTTGAGCCAGTTTCGTCCCGTATGTTAGCAGGTACAAACAGGTAAGTAAGCGGACAGCTGGCCAGGTGCACCACTTGCACACAGCACATTTCCCCTCCCTGAGGGGATAACGTGCGCTTTTTTGTCCACGTGAGTTCCCGGGATCGGCGAACCCTGGATGACTTTCTTCCCCCAGCACCCTGCAGCAGGCGAATTCGGCGGAGGAATTCGATGCCAGGCCCAGTAAACGTGAAGTATGCCCTGTCAGGTCAGCCCTTGTACTTGGGATAGGTGCTCCATATGTGGTGGTTCCCTGTCGGTAACCCCATATGAGGTATTTTCCATGGTACGTTTTCCCTGACGGTAAACCCATGTCTTCCCTTGGTCAGAGTTCTGCTCTGCCACCAGTCGCTGCGCTTGTAGCGCTCCTCCCTTCCAGGTAGGACCTACCGCTGGAACTCCTTTCCATATGTGTTACTTCCCGGTTGGTAAGTCCATGTGATGTATTCTCCACATGTTAACCTCCACTTCGGGCAGGATGTGGTCTCCGCGTTGTCTTTTCTCCATGGGGGAAAAGAACACTTTCCCTGGCGTGAATGTATCTTGGTCCCATCTAAGTGAATTTTGTTTTTTTTCACAAAAAAAAGAAAGAAAAAAAGAGAAAAAGGTCAAAACAGCTGGTGCGGCCTATTCCCATTGTAAGTACATCTTGTCCACCTCCTTGGGTATGTGGGACTATGCGACTTATATGGGGTGTCGGGAAGGTTACGATGGGGCTGTGTGCACTTGTTACTAGGCACGCAGCAGCCTGCCTGCACCTGCACCGCTGATCCACGTAACAGTTCAGCTGGTTGTGGTGTTTTGTATAGGGACCCCTAGTGTCACTACATCGACACAAAGACGAGTAAGTGACAGATAGGGAACGTCTTGGTTACTGTTGTAACCTCCGTTCCCTGATGGAGGGAACAAGACGTCGTGTCCCTCCTGCCACAACACTGAACTACCCGCTGAAATGGCTGGGACTCTGTCTCAGCTCCTCAGCACAAACCTGAATGAGTGGTTGCAAGCCGTCTCCTTATATACCCGTATGTCTGGAGGAGTGGCATGCAAATTCCACTCGCCAATTCTCATTGGCCTTTTCTCAAATATCAGAGGTGTTTGGGGCTCCCAAGTTTGACCCCTAGTGTCACTACATCGACACAATGTCTCGTTCCCTCCATCAGGGAATGGAGGTTACAACAGTAACCAAGATGTTTCCCACTCGGAAGTTGCACATGAATGACCCCTTAAGTAGTAATTACAACTGGGAAAACCAAGATGGGAGGAGTCATAATCTTTCAACATGGCGAAGGAGAGTACAGTTTCTTTAGTGAATGATAGATTTTATTCATTTTTCTAAATACAGTTAATTGTTAGCACATGCAGTTTCAGCCATATTCATTTACACTACCATTCAAAAGTTTAGGGTCACTTACTCATTCTTTATTTGTCACATTTTAGAATAATAGTAAAGTCATCACAACTATGGACTAATAGAAATGAAAATATGGGAATTATGTTGTGACTAAAAAAATCCACCCTTTGCCTAGATTTTGCAGAAATGTACTCTTGGCATTTTTTAAACCAACTTCTTGAGGTATCACCCTGGGATGCTTTTTAAACAGTATTGAAGGATTTCCCATGTATATGCTGGGCACTTAGTGGCTGCTTTTCTTAATTATTGCTTTTCTTTTCTTATTATTAATTATACAAGTCATTCATTTAAAAAAAAAATGTAAATAAAATTTTAGTTCCCTATCTGTCACTCATTCCACGTTGTGTCGATGTAGTGACAATAGGGGTCACTCTTGGGAGCCCCAAACACTTCTGCTTTTTTGAAAAAAGGCCATGAGAATTGGCAAGTGGAATTTGCATGCCACGGGTTTGCACATACGGGTATAAAAGGAGCTGGTATACAACCATTCATTCAGATTTTCTCTTCGGATCTGAGCGGATCTATTAATTGAAGCTGAATTCATCCGCGAGTTCATTCACCTCATCTGCTGGATTTTATGGCACATTTCAGCGGCTTCTCCCCCTCTGCACCTGTGGAGTGCAGAGAACGCCCCTGAGCGCTTCGGCAGAACAACAAAAGAGTATATTCTAAAAAAAAGAGTATATTTTCATTCTAAAAGAGCGGCACACAAGGAACGTCTTTTTAAAGATGCCTTTCCGTTTGTGTGTTATTCCTGGTTGCGGTCGTTATCTCTCTGCTTCTGATGGCCACAATCGCTGTCTTATGTGTCTGGGCGCTGCCCATGTGGAGACATCGTTCATGGATGGGTCTTGTCCTCAGTGCGAGAACATGACCATGGCATTCGTAAGAAAGCAAGCCACCCCAGCGGCTCCCCAACTCAGTCCTTCTACCTATGTGTATGAGGCCGTGCCAGTTAGCACTGGGGGCGATTTGGGGACATCAATGGATCCACCTCCGCCGGGTATCCCCCACAGACCTCCCATTCCCCAGCACGCTCACTTGCCCCGGTCAGGCGCTCGGACGAGACCGCCGGCTCGTCTCAGGGCGAGTTCGACCTCTTGTTTGGAGCCCGGGAAGACGACGAGTTATCGAGCGCAGCATCGGAGAGCGGGCTCGTCCAGTCGGACGCAGAGGCTTCAACTGGGCTTCCTCCTTCGGGAATGGTCGCCCAGTCCCAGGCCGACGCGGAAATGACAGACATGCTTTCCCGGACGCCCGTGAGCGTCAGGCTAGAGTGGAACCCTCCACTCTCCCCTGAACCCTCGCGGCTCGACAATTGGTTCCTGGGCTCGGGGCGCCGCCCATGGCCATGCCCCGCCCCGCCCCCGTTCCTTTCTTCCCGGAAGTGCATGAGGAGTTGACAAGATCGTGGGAGGCACCTTTTACTGCCCGGTCCCGGTCTTTCAGCTCCCCTGCTCTCGCTACCCTCGGTGGAGCGGCCAAGGGGTATTCGGTGATCATGGTATTTGTAGTAAAACCATAGTAACTACAAAATTAACTACAGTCAAAGTTACTACAGTATTACTAGTAAAACTTGGTTAATTTTTATAAGGGTTAAACAAAAAGACAACATTCAACTGAACATAAATGTATACTTAATATACACTAAGAAACTAGAAAACACCTTATTTTATATAACTGAATTGAAATATAGTGACAAACAGCAGCAATACAGTAAATATTTTGCTTAAAAAAGAAGGCAAAGTCCTTTTAAAGCTGAGCGGGGCTCAAGTGACTCACTGAATCATTTATGTGAACTAGTTAATTTACTTGAATTGTCCAAAGGAACTCTCACTAAATTGAGTCTGCGTTCCCAATGCAATAAGGGAATCGTTTAGTGGAACCAGTTAATTTAAATTAACTGTCCGAAAATACTGATTCACTTAAATGATTCAGTTTCCCCAGCGCTACATGGGAGAGAGGACGTTTCATTATCTTTTTCAGTGTGTCTAAAAAAGAAATCAGGTGTTTTTGCATCAGTATCAGGCAATAATATCTCATAAGCAGTTATTTTGGTTAAATTGTTGGTAATTTATTCCAATCCTGGATCTTTCCATTCTTTGAAGATCATCTTAGCAACAAGTCTGTGAGCTCCAACCTGCTTGGGTTTATTTAACGTAAACAGGATTAGACTGCATAATTCTTAGTGAATCAGGCATTAAAACAACACCAACAGCACATGCAAATAAACTGCCAAATTAATTCTTCTTCAGTTCCCTCTTCAGTTTTAAACTAATAATGTAATGAACGCTGCTGGCAGCGGTTCTCAGTGCATTAGCTTCAGCTGCAAAGGTCAAACGAACTTGTGTGGAGAGTAAAACTCTTCATTCAGATCAATATTCACATCATTAACCTTTTCTGGCTCAACACGAATGGATCGATGCGACTACAGCAGAACCACATGGCAGAGAAAAGACCCAGAGAGAGAGGTACAACATATTTTAAACTACTTGTCGCTAGTTGTATATGATGTTTTAACCCTCTATGGCATGGTGTTGCCCTCAGGCAACAAACTACCTTTTTGGACCTCACACCACCCCTTTAATTTTTTTTTATTAAAAGAAAATATATAATATCACCTGACATGTCTGTGTTCAATGAAATGAGGGGCTGAAGTGGGTCTGGCCTTTTGTCTGGGGGTGGAGCAGTCCTTTCAGGAAGAAAAGCGGCATGGGACACAGTGCCTTCAACTGTTAAGATAAATATCACTTTTTAACATGTTTAAATTGAAATAACTTTATATAAAAAATATATGCATGTGCATGAGCATGTAAAGAAGTATGTTTGATTGTTTAAAGATTTTTTTTGTTTTTATTTATACTCTAAAACTTTGTTTTTTGGTTTGTTGCCTCAGGGCAACATTGTGCAGTTAGACCACTTTTGTTCGGGTAATGTCATGCTAAAGTGTGGAAATGTTTTCGGATGCATAATTAGGACCATATCACCTGGCTGCTCTATCGAAGAGATTGTGAAGGCACTGGCATGAGAAAGAAGGAACATATGAAGCTGTATACCATCAAGTCATACATCGCTGAAGGCCAATGCAACACACACACACACAGAGTCATTTTGATGTTGGTTTATATGTTTATATGAAATGTGAGAAACATTTATACATGAGGTTTGTTTATTTGATTGTTTGATGTTTGTGATTGGTTGGAACCATTTGTGGTTGATGTTTGTCAAAATAAAAGTTTTTCTAATGCATATATTGCTTGTTTTCCTTATTCCACTTATCATATGTACTATAGAAATCCTTGGTGTTTCAGTACTCTCATAGCACATTGTTGTGCTATGTCCCTGAGGCAACAAACCAATATCTGGTTGGGGGGGATTGGACGGACACATTTTATGATGGATATATTATCAGGGTCCTCCAAGCTCCCAAAAAATGGGGTGAAATATCTGAACAATGATAAAAACCATCATTCATCACTACACAAATAATGCACAAAAGCTAATAAAAGCAATGAGAAATACAGAATAATGAGTGCTTTATCAGATGCAATGCACTCAGGTGCAGAGAAGAAAATTAAGCTATAAAACAGTTTTAATAAACTCCATCCTCCACAGTCAAGTGTTACACAAAATTACAGATGGAATTTACAACAGCTGCCAAACATGTCTTTTAACAGCTCAATGCAACCATCGGTATCTACATGCTGCTTTCATCTGTTTGTGATTCTTGAAACAAATTATCTAAATCATTAACAATAAACGAGGCCAATAAAATATTTTTCTCAAGAGAATTCAATCTATAAGAGGAAATCATCACTTTTTACTTCATGAACCCTTTTGTCTTTCACCAATTTATCCTCATTAATCTATCCAATTATAGATATCGAAATTAACGATTTATGGACATTCATCCCAAAAAAAGAAGGGCTGTCACAATAATGAAATTTGGCTGACTATTAATTGTCAAACAAATAATTGCGATTATGATGATTAATTGTCTGTTTTAGGGCTTTCATGATTAATTGTCATATAAATTGACATATTTATTAAGGTGCACGTGTGCTTCATACACTTTTAAGTATATACGATTTCCTTGTAAGGCTTTAAAAACTTATATAATCATATATCAAATATCATAATATTTCCAAATACTTAAAATATGTCTCAAAACTTTAGTTTTGGTCAGTTTTATATTTACACTGTTGTTTTTGGAACTCATATATTTTATATTATTATCAAATATAAATGTTTATTATATTAATATATATACACTCACGGACCACTTTATTAGGAACACCTGTACACCTTATTCATGTGAAAACTAACTAGGTTTACTAAAGTTATTCCAAGCCCATGTTCATGATATCCATTACAGATGAATGATGATTTTTGAAGGGATCAGAGATTATGCGGATTCAGAAATGGTTTTCGTCTTGCCCTTTACACACCGAGATTTTACCAGATTCCTTGAATCTTTTAACTATATTGTGCACTGTGGAGGGTGAAATACCCAAAATCCTTCCAATTTGTCTTTGGGGAACATTGTTCTCAAAGTGCTGGATCATTTGCTGAAGCATCTGTTGGCAAATTGACAAGTCTCGAATGATCCTTGCTCTTGAAGGACTAGGCTGATTTTGGAGGCTCCTTATATACTATGCCACGATTGTCTCACTTATTTAACATCTCCTGTTTCACATCACCTTGTTATTTCAACTCGTCAAATTGTTATTAGTCTTAAATTGCCCGTCTCAACTTTTTCGAGCGTGTTGCAATCATCTGATTTGAAATTACTGTACATTAAAAAAAGAATGAAATTCACAAGGTAAAACATCATATAATGTTTAGTTGTAGTGTCTTCAATTTACCAAAGGGTGAATATAATTTACAAATCACCCCTTTTTGTTTTTATTAGCATTTTTCATACTGTCCCAACCTTTTTGGAATTGGGTTTATAACAGGGCAAAGGCAGTTAATTGTTCATAATTTATTGTTTTTTTTTTTTTTTTTTCATTTTCCTTCTTTTTAAATATTTTAAATCTTTAATTCTAAATCAGCCTACAGCTGATATACATTTGGTAAGTCTTGAATTATGGATTGAATTTCAACCCACACATAAATGCAGTTCCAATTGCACTAGTGCGTTAAAGTAAGTTTATTTTAGCAAATTGCTATTGTACTTGGCTTCAAAAAATTTCACGAATGCTCTTTGCTTTTTTGTGATGTTAATTCACAAATATAACTTGTCTTATCTGTTAACACACATGGATGGTGTTTGTAATGCCAAAATTGTTGGAGAAAGAACATTTTAATTTCCTTTTTTATTTCACTCAGAAAAAGACAACACACACACACACACACACACACACACACACACACACGAAACATAAAAATTATCATATTTATCCATTAAGGGGGTTTTCACACTTGGTTTGATTGCTTGGACTGAACCCGAGTTTGTTTCCTCCCCCCTCCCCCTGCCCCCACTTGTCTCTGATCACATAATATTTTATGGGTCTGAACCGGGGTCCGATTACATCATCAACGTGAGTACAAGGCAACTGTTTACCACTGTAACTAGGCAACAACTGAAGAAGACATCCGTTTCGCTGTGTTATTAAAGTATTCATCTCTTTGGATTTACCACCAAAACTTTACATGCACAAAATGACAGTTATGTTTGTCTTCCACGGATGCATTGAATGTGCAATGATGTGAAGAATATTAGCATTTGTCTGCCGCGAGAATGTGAGCTGCTCTCTGAAGGTGATTTAGTTGGACACAAGCTGGAATGAGAAATTAATTTGGGAAACATGCTATACAGACTACTTACGTTCTACTTAACACTTTGGAAATCCCAGCCATTGTTATTAATATTTTTTTAATAAGCAGATTTTTGATAGTTTTTTCCTAATGCTGTGCATGTGAAAATGCTCATTATCATGCTCTCAGTCATGCTGTTGTACTGAGTATATAAAATGATTAGAAAGTAAAACAGCTCACATGACATTTAGTTTAACCTCCTTTGGTTGATTTAAATTTTCTGAAGGTTAAGCTGCTTTCACTGACCATTTGATGAAAAGGGGATAAAAAGACTTCCTTTTTAAGAGTTTTGGGCCCTATTGAGGAGAAAATATTCTTTAAGTTTGATGAAATTAAAGCAGGTAAATCAAACATGTCAATCTAGAAATAAACTTTTGAAGATTCTCCTATATGTCAGGAACAATTAAATTATCAAATCTGGAAGACTTATTTAGTGACAGAACTCATGTCAACTATTCTATGTTTGTCTCAGCATGTTGTAAAAATGTAAAAACGATGACGCTGTTTTTTTGACAGTCTGCTTGTTTTGAAGTGTTGTCCACTGTTTCCCTTGCAAATTACACAACACATTAGCATCATAAGACGCATCCTCTCACTTTCCGTGAGGGGTGTCAGAGACACAAAAACACCTGTTGTGCGAAGCGGTGAAGCATGCACTTTAATTTTATCAGGATGCAAACAATCGCTCATTAGAGTCAGAACAGGAGTGAGGGGAGGAGGAACAGGAGATGAAATCGCTGAAGCGAGCCACACAATGCCAGATAGAGCCATTCAAAAACACCCTCCGAGAACAAGTCCGAGACAAAGCGGATCATCGCTGATGTGGAGTTGGAAAGGTTTGTGCGTGATTCCAATCGCGACAGTAGACACAGATTATCTTGCATGTGGCCTTTTGAAAGACATCAGAACTTCTGGAAGTCAAGCTCAGTCCTGTTTCCACTCTCTGACTCCAAACCTGTCTAAGTTTTGTCTATCCTAATGAAATTAATTCCCTTTACAGACTGTTTAAATGTGATCTCAACAGTATTCATAGATATTCAATGTACAACTCACATTATTTGAAGCAATTGTGACAGCACGTACACAAACATTGTGAAGATTTGTAAAATATGCTAATATTACACCACAACATTGACAGTGTTTTCACTTATATTATATTTTTGAGCTTTAATAATAATTAAATTCAGTGATAAAACGAGTGCAAATGATTATACTTATATTAGTCCTACCTGGATGTCATTTTATACATAAATATAATTAAAATGTCTTTCTCCATCATTCACTGATAATTCCCAGTATGGGATTGTGTATCCTGTAATGTATGGAAATCTATGAACACTAATGAGATTGCCCTGAATGTTTATATGTACCCTAAACACTAAAGTCCAATTACTAAAAATTTTGCAAAAGTGGCATATAGTGTCAACGTAACCACAATAAGCTTGTTACTTGAGGCAACTCAACATCAGAGTGTGTAATGTGTGTGTTTGTCTATCTTATATATCTTAAACAATGCCAAGAAAGCTTTAATCTCATGTTGCATTTTTCATGTTGCAAGTCCTCGTGGTGGCGTAGTGACTCGCCTCAATCCGGGTGGCAGAGGACGAATCTCAGTTGCCTCCGTGTTTGAGACTATCTATCCACACATTTTATCACGTGGCTTGTTGAGCACGTTACCGTGGAGACATAGCGCGTGTGGAGGCTTCACCCTATTCTCTGCAGCATCCACGCACAACTCACCACGCGCCCCACCGAGAGCGAGAACCACACATTATAGCGACCACAAGGAGGTTACCCCATGTGACTCTACCCTCCCTAGCAACCGGGCCAATTTGGTTGCTTAGGAGACCTGGCTGGAGTCACTCATGTTGCATTCTTTAACTAAAGGATTAGTTCACCCAAAAAACGAAATTCAGTCATTGTTTACTCACCCCTGCATTGTTATAACCCTATATGACTTTCTTTCTTTTTCTTAACACAAACATGAAAAAATGTTGTGCTCAGTGATGTCATACAATTGCAGTTTATGATGACCACCTCTTCAAGCTTCAAAAGAACACAAATGTATAATTCAGAAGTCTAATAAATTATTCCATGAGACTCATGATTGTTATGAATGCATATGATAAGATTTGGAGAGAAACAAACTGAAATCTAATGTATTATTTAGTGAAAATGTTCACTGACCATTGATCTCCTGAGTGCATTCATGATAGGACACGAGAGCAACAGTTCACAACATTGGGGCGTTTAAGGGAAAACTGATGCATTTCTATGCTCAGCCTTATTTTTTTGAACAGAGTACTCGGAAATCAGACAGAAGCATAGAGGAGGCTACAGGCAGCCACAGTCACACCGTGTCCTAACCTGATGGCAAACGGCACGTGATAAAAGGTATATTTTCTGTGTTAATCAGAGTTTTTGTCCTAACCAGCAGTGATGAGCGATGATACATTCTATCGATCGCTTGTTTTCTATTTTCAGCATCGCGTGGATAACTCCGTCCACTGTGAACTGGCAACGGTCCAAAAACTTTCAAAAAAATAAGGCTGGGCATAGAAATGCATCAATTCTTTGAGTACAAACTCTTCAGACATGTTTAGTAAGTTCTGTTCTCTGTTTTGTGTGCAGCTGTGTTGTGTTCTGTTGTCACTATTGCTATGCAGGATCTGTTTTTAGATAAACAAAATGGGTTTTGGCCCCAGTGTTGTGAGAGGGCAGCATGAACTATTGCTCTCGTGCCCTAACATGAACTCTGAATTATACTTTTATGTCCTTTTGAAGCTTGAAGAAGTGGTCACCATAAACTGCCATTGTATGACATCACTGAGCACAACATTTCTTCACAATTTCTCTCTTTGTGTTAAGACAAATTAAGAAGTAATATAGGGTTATAACAACACAGGGGTGAGTAAACAATGACTGAATTTTCATTTTTGGGTGAACTATGGATTGTGGGTTTGATGTTTGGTGTCCACATACTTTTCTCCATATTTTATTCTTCTTCACAATTTTCAAGTAGTAACATTCAAACATTTGCATGGCAATTATTCAATTTAGCATATTATTTAAAACAAAAGGTGTTTACATTAAGACATTTTATTTCATTAGGCTATTACAAATTATTCAACTGCATGTATATGTAGTCACTAGCTGTGTCCCAAATGACACACTATACACTATGCACTCAGACATCTAGTGGATGAATTTTTAAAGTGTGGTACCTTTCAAATGGAACAGTAACTACACAGTAGCACTTGCTGTTTTTCAGCTAATGGAAATTATGTTTCAATCTCACTTCAAACTCACGTGATGTGTTGCCGTTAGCTTTAGTGTGTTAGCCAAATTCAGTTTAGCACTTATACTTCTTATAATGTACATATTCACACAGAGTGGGGTTATGGATAGTAAAGCATTCAACTCACATTTGTAAGGTGCTGTATTCACTGAAGTTTCGCTTGTTGCCACATTCTCCACTATTTGCAATTGTTTTGTCAGACCAGCATTGCGGCAAGATAACTCCGCCCCTTCCGCTACGCAACCCGTGAGCGCTGATTTCATGAAGTGTCCAACTTTCCACAATACGTTTTGATGGCTGAAGTAGTACATCATCTAAGTACTCATTGGGGCAGTTGTGGCTCAGCGGTTAAAGGCTCTGGGTTACTGACCAGAAGGTCAGGGGGTTCAAGCCCCAACACTGCGAAGATGCCACTGTTGGGCCCTTGAGCAAGGCCCCTGACCCTATCTGCTCCAGGAGCACCACATCATGGCTGATCCAGCTTAGCTGGGATATGTGAAAACAAAGAAATTTCACTGTATATATGAAAATGTATAATGTGTGGCAATAATAAAGGCTTTCTTTCTTTCTACTCATGTAAATTTGCCACTGATCATTTTCACATGCAAATGAGCTTTGCGGCAAATTGTCCATTGTTGCCAAAGGTTTGCCGGAGGTTCACCACTACCGGCGAAGAGCTGCAAACTTCTGGCAAATATTTGCAGCAAATCAAAAGCTCATTTCCATGTGAAACTAACGAGTGGCAAATTTGCTGCATGTTTATGGCTACTTTGGATTGTTTGAAAGGGATAGTAATGTGTTTCACATGATGTTAATGGAGTGATTTCAACATAACATCCATTCAGTGTTAACAGTAAATTCGTTAGTATTTGACGGAAACTGAATTGTTTTATTTTCACTTGATTAATGTTTTAATTAATTTATTTATATACTGTACGCTTTTGATGATAAAATTGAATCAATCTCTCGAAAACTTAATATAATAAATAAAACAGATTTCGTAGGGCCCTATATGTTAACATGCAGAGATGACTCTGTTCATGAATGCACATGCCCTTTACATATCCAAAAGAATCTTTATTGATAGACGGCTTTTATATATTGGTTATTATTTTATTTTTTTAGGACTGGAAAATTAAGCACGTTAATTTCTGTGATTAAAAGTTGACTGTTTAACGCAGTTAATGCAGTTCCCATTTTTTTTACTATGTTTTTCCCCACTTCCTGTGGCTACAGTTGGCATATATAAAATTCCAGGAGGTACTCGCTTGACTTGACTGCACATCCTAGCTCAGAAACTGATTGTGTGGAGCAGTTCACACTTATTCACTACGCACAACACGTCCCGGTAAAAATGTGTCTAATTAACTCTATCCTCAAAAAACTGAATATTTTAACGTACACTTTATATAAATAACTAAGATAAATGATGACTAACCAATTTCTTGCAACTTTTTTGAGACAATGTATAAAGTAAATATATGTATGATTATATTTTAATGTATGATTTACAATGATTAATGATGATTAATCACAGAAAACTGTACAATTAATTTGTTAATTTTTTTTAATCGATTCACAGCGCTAGGTGTGTGTGTGTCAGAGCTAAAATTACTTCCTGTGTTTTTCTGTTGTTGTTTTTTTATCAATGTCCTTTTGAGTAACAGTTGCTGAAACAATTAACATGCTGTCCTCAAATCATCAGTCTCACAGTACTGCATTTGAAAACTGCAACAAAAAATAAAACAAAAAACAGGTATCTGTGAGCAGTACTGGTACTCATACTCGGTCTCCAAAAAATGATTTTGGGACATGATGTAAGCATCAATAAAATACCAAGAGACACTCTTATACAAAATACATCAATGTGGAAAGAGAGGACAAATTTTACTTCTGCTCATGTCAATCATGATATCTCACATTCATTAAAATACTGAGCTGAAACTGCTAACTCGTTCACTAATTCACTACATAGTAAATAGTGTCACTTCCAGAATGATGAAAAAACAAGTTGAAATGCAATGACCATTCAGACGCATTTTATAAAATGTTAATTTAATTGGATTTCAAACCATATATGGATGTGGTATAGAACTAAATGGATTTCATGAAGGATTTTTTGTTGTTCACACTACAAACAACTAAATGGATTTTAATTGGATGTAGCAAAAACCCTAACCCTAACCCTAACCCTAACCCTAACCAACCCTAACTAACCCTAACCCTGAATTTTTGCCTCCTGTATGAACGAAGCCACAGACTCAGATTCTTTTCAAGCAGAAAGTGTACATCCCCTTGCACTGCTCAACATGATCTGGATGGAATTGTGTGGAAAATAGCACCGGACAGGAAGCGCAGGTCGTTTGTAACGGTTACAGTGTGAATTTGCCCTTTCTGCACCATCAAGAAATAAGTGGAGAGATATCTGTGCATCAGATCTTATGACAGCAATCCCTCAGCCATCCCCCACAATCCATTGTTTTCAATTGTCTCATCTGGTGCCCATAAAGCGAGAATGAGGTGCCTGCTGGGCGCGAGTGGTGCGGCAAATTGAAAGTGTAATTTCTAACAATATGGGACCCAGCGGTTGGGAGAGCGACTGCCTTGACAATTCAACTCTGTGCCTCTCTTTCTCCTGTCTATGAATGCAAAGCAAAGAGCAGAATGGAAGCTTGCTTCCAAATAAATAAGATGACTCTAATGGACGGGTAAATGACTTTGGCCCGGGGTTACTGCGGCCTCACTGTGTAACGCCCATTTGGACCAGTGGTACTCGCAATCCGTTTGCTCGTCTCTGAGCTCCTGCTGTGCAGTATCATCCTCCAGAAATTAATTGGAAAATGAAGCGACGCAACAAAATGTTAGTTTTACCGACGGCACTGCAAGAGTCTTGGGGATTTCTGCACTCGATTTCCACTGGGGTTTTTACAGCTTTTGACGTGACAATAATGAGACTTCTGGATCCATGCGGGGATTGCTTTATGGGTGTTTGGGCACTTTTGGCCCTGTGTAGTTTTAGAAAATAAACTCACATTTAACACACTTTTCTTTTCACAGTCTCCCTAGTTTATTTAATTTGTCCTATAACAATGTACAGCAGTGTACAATATTAGCATCACAGGACAATTCTGTCATTTAAAAAAAAAAAAAATTACCTAAAAAAGTCTAATATTTACACCAAAGTGTCTTTTCCAACACACCTCATATAATGTTTTGGAACAAAATGGTGACTCATTTTCTTGCTACTTAAGGCTAATTTCAAAGCTAGTATGTTATGTACCCCTAATACGCAAAAGTAAATAATATGTTAACACATTTAGCATGTTTGGAATGACAAACACACTTTTTATCCTGACTTTTATCTTGCACTGTGAAAATGTTTGTTCCCTATCTGTCACTCACTCGACATTGTGTCGATGTAGTGACACTAAGGGTCACTCTTGGGAGCCCGAGACACCTCTGGTTTTTGATAAAAGGCCAATGAAAATTGGTGAGTGGTATTTGCATGCCACTCCCCCGGACATACGGGTATAAAAGGAGCTGGTATGCAACCACTCATTCAGATTTTCTCTTCGGAGCTGAATGGTCATGCTCACTGAGCTGAACTACTACTGTTCATTCACCTCTACTGGATCTGACGGTGCATTTCAGTGGCTTCTCCCTCCTCTGCACTGGTGCACTGCAGAGAACGCCCCTGGGCGCTTCAGCAGAAAAAAGAGAGTATATTTTCTGAAAGAGTTTATTTCTCTAAAAGAGTATATTTCTCTAAAAGAGCGGCACACATGGAACATCTTTTTAAAGACGCATCTTTTTAAAGATGTCTTTCCGATTGTGTGATATTCCTGGTTGCGGTCATTATCTCTCAACTTCGGATGGTCATGATTGCTGCCTTTTGTGTCTGGGCGTGACCCACACGGAGGCAGCGTTCGTGGATGGTTCATGTTCTCACTGCGAGAACATGACCATGGCAACATTGCGGTTGCGGCTTGCTTTCTTACAAAAGCAGCGAAAGCATTTGGGGACCCCAATGGGATCGCCTCCGCCAGGTATCACCCCTTGGACCTCCCATTCCCCAGCACGCTGGTCTGCCCCAGTCGGGCTTCCAGATGAGTTTGCAGGCTCATCTCACGGTGAATCTGGCCTCTTGTTAGGAGCCCACGAAGATGATGAGCTCTCGAGCGCAGCATCGGAGAGCGGGCTTGTCCAGTCGGACGCAGAAGCCTCAGCTGGGCTTCCCCCCTCGGGGACGATTGCCCAGTCAAAGGCTGATGCAGAAATGATGGACATGCTTTCCCGGGTGGCCGCGAGCGTCGGGTTAGAGTGGAACCCTCCGCTCTCCCCTGAACCCTCGCGGCTCGATGATTGGTTCCAGGGCTCGTGGCGCCGCTCAAAGCAGCCACGCCCCGCTCCAGTGCCTTTCTTCCCGGAAGTGCACGAGGAGCTGACGAAATTGTGGGGGGCAGCTTTTACTGCCCGGCCCCGATTCCGCAGTTCCCCCGCCCTCACTACCCTCGATGGCGGGGCGGCCAGGGGCTATACGGCGATTCCCCCGGTGGACAAGGCGCTCGCGGTGCACCTATGCCCGCAGAGCGCCGCCACCTGGCGTGGACGCCCTAAGCTCCCGTCCAAGCCCTGTAGGTTCACGTCATCCCTGAAGGCTAAAGCCTGCAGCACTGCTGGACAACCCACCTCTGCCCTGCACGCCATGGCTCTCCTGCAGGTCCACCAAGCCAAGGTGTTAAAAGAACTGCACGAGGGTAGTTCCGCACCAGATTTGATGCAGGAACTGCGCTCGGTGACCGATCTCGCTCTCCGAGCGATGAAGGTCACGGCGCGGTCTCTCGGGCGGACGATGGCCACAGTAGTTGTCCAGGAGCACCACCTTTGGCTCAACCTGGTCGAGATGGGTGAGGCCGACAAAACACGGTTCCTTGCTGCCTCCATTTCCCAGGCTGGCCTATTCGGCGACACCGTCGATGACTTTGCCCAGCAGTTCTCGACGGTGAAGCAGCAGACGGAGGCTATCCGGCATATCCTGCCCCAGTGCGGCTCAAGATCCTGCACCCCGTCTGCTCGTCGCCAAGGGCGTCCCCCTGCGGTGACTGCACCGGCTCCGCCACAGCCCACCCCTTCGGCCCGGCCCCGGCATGGAGCCCACCGCAGGAAGCAGACGCCACCCATCTCACAGTCGGCCACTAAGAAACCACGGAGGTCATCAAAGCGCCCCTGAAACGGGCGACCCAGGGACGAAGAAACCCACTCACCTGGAGCTGGTAAGAAGATCACTCCATCCCCTGGTGGAGGGCCAGGTGGAGAATCTTTTGTTGCCTTTTTGTTTGATTTCACCGCATGCCCAAGTGGCTGTGGTACCTAACAGTTCAGCAAAAGAGCGGTTTCCTTCTTCCTTGGGTCACATACCCGGTGTGCACCATCGTCATCACGACTACCGTCCACGGGTTTTTCTTTGCAGGATTGGCGCTCCAGCGGTGGTCTTCCCGCCCCTGAGCGTCCAGCTATGGCACACAGCCACCCCGATGTGGCAGTCTCCACGGGTTACGAGGACAGGCCTCTTCCTCCCCCGTCCCAGGCTGTTCTGGGGGTGGTCACAAGGAGCCAGGTAAGTGCTTCGATGTCCCTAGACTCAGCACGGCCACGACGTGGTGTGGCACCTCAAGCTCCACCCCGCCGCGAGGCCCCACCTGCTGGTACGTCCGACGACATTGTCCCCTTGGTCTCCCTTGCGCGGAACTTGGATGCGTGGCTTGCGCTTTCCAATCCGTCGCGATGGCTGATCCGGACCGTCCGACTCGGCTATGCGATTCAGTTCGCCAGGCACCCGCCCAGGTTCAGCGGTATCCACTTCACCTTGGTGTAGGACAAAAATGCTGCTACCTTGCGCGCGGAGATCGCTACCCTCCTATGGATGGGCGCAATAGAACCTGTCCATCCGGCCGAGATGAAGAAGGGGTTTTACAGACCCTACTTCATCGTACCGAAAAAAAGCGGTGGGTTGCAGCCAATCTTGGACCTGCGAGTACTGAACCGGGCCTTACACAGACTCCCGTTCAAGATGCTGATGCAAAAACGCATTCTGGCGAGCGTCCGGCATCAAGATTGGTTCACAGCGGTAGACCTGAAGGATGCATACTTCCATGTCTCGATCCTTCCTCGACACAGATCCTTCCTGCGGTTTACATTCGAGGGTCAGGCGTATCAGTACAAGGTCCTCCCTTTCAGCCTGTCCCTATCTCCTCACGTCTTCACAAAGGTCGCAGAGGCAGCCCTTGCCACATTAAGGGAAGTGGGCATTCACATTCTCAACTATCTTGACGACTGGCTAATCCTAGCTCACTCTCGGGACATGTTGTGCGCACACAGGGACTTGGTGCTCTCACACCTCAGCCGACTAGGGCTTCGGGTCAACTGGGAAAAGAACAAGCTCCTCCTGGTTCAGAGCATCTGTTTCCCCGGTTTGGAATTGGACTCAGTCTCTTTGACAGCGCGCCTCACGAACGAGCACGCCCAGTCGGTGCTGGCCTGTTTGAAGGCATTCAAACAGAAAACAGCGGTTCCACTGAAACTTTTCAGAGGCTCTTGGGGCATATGGCATCCTCAGCGGTAGCCACCCCGCTCGGTTTGATGCATATGAGACCGCTTCAGCACTGGCTTTATACTTGAGTCCCGAGATGGGCATGGCGCCGCGGGACACATCGCGTGGTCATCACGCCAGTCTGTCACCGTCTTTTCAGCCCTTGGACTGATCTCTCATTTCTACGGGCAGGTGTTCCCCTAGAACTGGTCTCCATGCGCGTCGTGGTCACGACAGACGCCTCCAACATGGGCTGGGGTGCTGTTTGCAATGGGCACTGGCCTGTGGACGGGCCCGCGACTGCATTGGCACATCAACTGCCTCAAGTTGTTGGCAATTATGCTCGCCCTGCGGAGGTTTCGGCCGTTGATCTAGGGCAAGCACGTGTTAGTTTGGACAGACAACACGGCAATGGTAGCATACGTCAACCACCAAGGTGGTCTGCGCTCTCATTGTATGTCACAATTCGCCCGCCGTCTCCTCCTCTGGAGTCAGCAGCATTTGAAGTCGCTGTGAACCACTCACATCCCAGGCAACCTCAACACTACAGCGGATGTGCTGTCTTGGCAGGTTACCCTCAGGGGAGAGTGGAGACTCCACCCTCAGGTGGTCCAGCTGATTTGGAGTCGATTTGGACAGGAACAGGTGGACCTGTTCGCCTCCCAAGAGTCCTCCCACTACCCGCTCTGGTACACCCTGATCGAGGCCCCCCTCGGCATAGACGTGCTGGCACACAGCTGGCCCCCTGGCCTGCGCAAATATGCATTTCCCCCAGTGAGCTTACTTGCACAGACCCTGTGCAAGGTCAGGGAGGATGAGGAGCAGGTCATCCTGGTAGCACCCTACTGGCCCACCCAGACGTGGTTCTCGGACCTCACGCTCCTCGCGACAGCTTCCGCTGGCAAATTACCCTGAGGAAGGACCTTCTTTCTCAGGGACGGGGCACCATCTGGCACCCGTGACCAGACCTCTGGAATCTCCATGTCTGGCCCCTGGATGGGACGTAGAAGACCTAAGCGGTCTACCACACGCGGTGGTAGACACGATCACCCAGGCTAGGGTCCCCTCTACGAGGTGCCTGTATGCCTTTAACTGGCGTCTGTTCGCTAAGTGGCGTTCTTCCCGACGGGAAGACCCCCAGAGATGTGCAGTTGGATCAGTGCTTTCCTTCCTGCAGGAGAGGTTGGAAGGGAGGCTGTCCCCTTCCACCTTGAAGGTGTACGTTGCCGCCATAGCAGCACACCACGACGCAGTCGACGGTAAGTCCTTAGGGAAGCACCACCTGATCATCAGGTTCCTGAGAGGCGCCAGGAGGCTGAATCCCTCCAGACCGCACCTCGTTCCCTCATGGGACCTCTCTGTAGTTCTTCAGGGTCTACGGAGAGCCCCCTTTGAGCCTTTGCAGTCAGCTGAGCTTAAGGCACTCTCCTTGAAGACTGCCCTCCTGACTGCGCTCACTTCCATCAAGAGGGTAGGAGACATGCAAGCGTTCTCTGTCAACGAAACATGCCTGGAGTTCAGTCTGGGCTACTCTCACGTGATCCTGAGACCCCAACCGGGCTATGTGCCCAAGGTTCCCACCACCCCTTTTAGGGACCAGGTGGTGAACCTGCAAGCGCTGCCCCAGGAGGAGGCAGACCCAGCCCTGGCATTGCTGTGTCCGGTGCGCGCTTTACGCATCGATTTATCCCAGGTAGTGGCATGCAATACAAGCGGATAAGTCCGGGATAGCCGGCCAGGTACATTGCTTGCACATAGCGCCTTCCACCTCTTTTGAGCTGAAGATGTGCGCCATTAATTCCCAGTAGTGTTCACAAATTATGTTCCCTTGATGACTTCCTCCGAGCCCTGTGGTAGTCGAGTTTTCAGAGAGACTCGCTGCCGGCCCAGTACACATGCTAATTAAGAGTCCTGTTCTGGGGTAGGTGCTCCGCATGTGGCGGTTCCCTGTAAGGCAAACCCCACGTGATGTATATCTTCTGCCAATTCATTTCCCTGTTGGCAAACTGCGTCTTCCTTGGGCAGAGCCCCTCTGCCCCAGTCTCCATGTTTGTAGTAACTCCTCCCCCGTTGGGTAGAATCTACCTTGAAGACTCTCCACATGGTCGGCAAGACCATGTGACGTATTTTTCCACTTAAATATCCCCCCTCTCTTTGGGCGAGGTGTGGTCTCCATGGTGTCCTCCCCTTGGGAGGGACACCCCCCAACTAGACCTGGCGGCACAGTCGGATAATCCCCCTTCTTTTTTAGGGAGTGGAAAAAAAAAGAAGGCGAAAAGAGGCCACGACTGGTTTAGCCTGTCTCTGTCTTTTGGGTAGTCGACTTGTCCCCAAAGGGCCGTTCGACACTCATAACTATGTTGGAGGAGGTTACGTGTCGACCTGGTGTGCTGGCTACGAGGCGCACAGTGGTCTGCCCGTCACACACCACCAGTTCACGTAACACAGTTCAGCCAGTTGTGGCATTTCGTATAGGGACCCCTAGTGTCACTACATCGACACAACATCAAGTGAGTGACAGATAGGGAACGTCCTGGTTACTTGCGTAACCTCCGTTCCCTGATGGAGGGAACGAGACGTTGTGTTCCTCCTGCCACAATGTTGAACTACCCACTGAAATGGCCGGACCTTGTCTCGGCTCCTCAGCGTAAAACCTGAATGAGTGGTTGCATACCAGCTCCTTTTATACCCGTATGTCCGGGGGAGTGGCATGCAAATACCACTCGCCAGTTTTCACTGGCCTTTTATCAAAGACCAGAGGTGTCTCGGGCTCCCAAGAGTGACCCCTAGTGTCACTACATTGACAGAAACGTCTCGTTCCCTCCATCAGGGAATTGAGGTTACACAAGTAACCAGGACGTTACATAGGTATTTCAAAGTCACTCTGGTGCCATATTTAACTTTACCCAAAGCTAAACTTTAAAATGTCAAAATGTGTAACTTTTTCGGTGTTAAATACTTTCTCCGATCCAAGCTTAATATGCAACTACTGTAGGTTACATTTCTCTAAAACTGTAAACACTCTCTCTGTGGCGCAAAAAAAAAAAAAAAAAATAAAACAATAAAATCCTGTTTGTTTTGAGTAAATGTCCAGCCTGACACTAGGGCTGCAACTAACGATTATTTTGATAATCGATTCATCTAATGATTATTAGAACGATTATTCGACTATTTGGTCAATCATTGCAACGATTAATCATTTGCTCTAAACCGATTATTCAGCTTGTGCCCTGACTTAAAAGGTTGTATTAAACGTGCTTACTAACAATAAAGAGGGAAAAATCTTTTAAAAATACCTCTAAATGACATTCACTGAATTAAAGGGGGAAAATACTTTAAGTTTAATTCAGTAAAAAAATTCACTGCAAAAAATCCTATTGTTATCAAGTGTTTTTGTCTTGTTTTCCATTTTAAATTGTCTAAAAATCCTTAAAACAAGATACATTTACTTGAGAAGCAACATATAAGATATTTAGATTTGCTTTAAGAGAGTGTATTTTATATACAAGTGTACTTTTTCACTTGGTTACACTTCTGCAAGTGCAGTAAAGACAAAATATACTTATATTCAAGATCTAAATATCTTATATGCTGCTTCTCAGGTGAATGCATCTTTATTAAAGGATTTTTTTATATTTTAAAATATTTGTATTTTTAATATTATATTCAACATTCTCAGTTAACAATTTTTTCTTCTGCAGTATAGCTGCTAAAGAAAATGTACATTGTTTTAAAGGAGTTTTAGATATTTATATTGGAAAACAAGCCAAAACAAAAACAAATAAAAAATGTATTTTGTTGCAGTGTATAATGGGGTGAAGACTACCCTCTCTCACCTTTCTGTTCACTTCAATCCATCTTTAACTCTCAAAAAAAAAAAAAAACTCTCTCTTATTAATAAAGCTGTGAATTGCCCATTTTCTTCATGATAAGAAATGCACAGTGACACATATATTATGATACAATAAGTCTCGAGTCATCACGTTATAATCTAGCTGCATTAAGCGTGTGCGCTCGAGGGATGAACGTCCCGTGACAGAGTGTACATCAGCCGGGTACAGTTTCAATCTCTCCCCCCTTAAATCGGGACATTCACACAACTCATAGAAGAGGCACTGACCACACAGAGAAATGCCAGTTTTGGAGTTTGAAGTTATATACATGATCTGCTTCTGTATTATTTTAACTTTAATAAAGCTATAACGCATTAAATATAACTGCATTTAAGATGTAATGCCGGGGTGTTTCCTTTAAAGAGCTCCGGCTCTGTTTATTCCACAACAAGAGTGCTTCTGTATTTACTTATTTAGTATTTTTGCATTATAATTCCCTCATACTTTGCGATCTACATCACCTGAAGCTGTTTGGAAAGTTTAGAGTGCATCTGGACTGTGATCTGTGTAATTCGTCCTCTCCTCAGTCAGGCATGAACTGCAGTGCTGCTCTCAGTTTAATGTGATCTCATGTTACGTTAAATGACATCAAATGACTATTCGACAACAAAAAATGTTGTCAACAGTTTTTTTTTTTTTTATTCTTTTTTTTTTTTTTACAATTTGTTGATGTTGTCGATAACATTGACTAGTCGTTTCAGCCCTACCCAACACCACAACATTGACTCAACAAATGGCGTGAGTCAGGGGCGGGACTTTCTGCTTGTTTGAACAGCAGCAGATGGGGGTCGTATTCAAAAAGTTTTTGAAAACAATGTTCATTTTTGCAATTCCGTTCGGTGCTGCTGTAAAGAGAAAACTCTCTTGAACGAGGAAGAATTTGGAATTTCCCTTAACCTGTACACTGATTTACACTGACTGTATACAAATACTATTTATTACTACTTATTCTGACAATAGGCTTATATAATGTGAAAAACAGATTAAAAGTAAAACGGAAACATTCTTATCATGTCTACAATAGACATAAGAAAATACTATATTTTGAAATAGTAACTATAAACAGATATGTAAAAACTATTAAACAATAGCCACACATGAAACAGATCAATATTTAAGTCCTTTAATATAAATTCTTCTCTATGCCCAGCGAATCGCATTTTAAAAGGACTTAAATATTGATCTGTTTCTCACCCACACCTATCATATTGCGTCTTAAAATATGTAATAAACCACTGGAGTTGTATGGATTACTTTTATGCTGCCTTTGTGTGCTTTTTGGAGCTTCAAAGTTTCTTCATTGAAAGAACCAACAGAGCTGAGATATTCTTCTAAAAATCTTAATTTGTGCTCAGCAGAAGAAAAAAATCATACACATGTATGATGATGAGGCAAGTAAATGATGAGAGAATTTTCAGTTTTGTTTGAAATATTTCTTTAAACTCTGTGAAGTCGACAACTTCAGATGGAACTAATGAACTAGGGAACAACATGCTATTGCTAGCATCCAAAGCCAGAGACAGTACCTGCAGCTAAAAAGCACAGTAATGTTTATGCGTTAACCGGTGCAGGGCAGTTGTGCCCTTTTGAACTGAAGTCTTCTGCAACTTTCTACAAGGGCAGAATTAAAAATGACATTAAAAAAGCTGACCTCAAAATTTTTTACAGCATCACTGACATGATCATCTGAGACATCATAAAAAGGCATCTGAAATGCCTTTTTGTGCTTAGCCATTTTTCTTTCAACGCTTATTTCAGTGCATCAGAAAACACGCTGGAGGAGCATGTTGGCATGATTCATTATGATCAGAATGTCAAAACAGGCAACACAGCAAATGAGAAGGTAGGACCACACTTCCTCTGCAACTGCCTGTGCTTTGACTTTCGACTTTAGATCATGGAGCTTCAGTCTGGCCTCCAGTAATGCCTCATGGACCTCACAGACCTGGAATCGAACCGTGCAAACGCTTTGGAGTCGGCTCTCGCATCTTGTGTGTCGTCCATGATTTGACAGTTATATTGACAATTTCTTCAAAAGAATTCATCGCTGTATACTGCCAGAGGAGGTTCTCCACATATCCAAAGAACCCAACAGCATTCCTTGAGAATTTAATAGCATCTGATACGACTAGATTCAGGGTTTGTTCCATAGAGTTTCTGCCTCAAATGTTTTATTAGTGGTTTATGAAAAAATTACAAAAACCAAACTGACACTATAAATGTGCACAAAAATATAAACACAAGTTCAATACATAGAAACTGATTTTAACCCAAATAAAAACTACATGAACTTTTTTTTTTTATTCCCAAAGATGTAATTTTGTCTGTATTTATTAAAATTTTAATTTAATTAAATTTAATAAAAACAAACTAAAATTAAACTGAAATCAAAATAAAGTGCGCTCGACTACAGCACGTGTCTGGATATATAATGGATTATAATGCTCCTCTCCATCATTTGATCTTCATTTGATGAATTACTGTTGCCATGATCAATAGAAAATGCCATTTTATTATTATTATTTGATTTAAATTCTGTTTAATAATAGTAATAGCCCAATGTTAATTGCAGCATTTAAATAGCAAAATTTTTTGTGAAGAAGGCACAATCTATAATGAGCCTTATTTACATAGAAAGGAGGCTGGATTGCACTGCAAAGAATGACAATGACATTATTTAAATACTTAATTTTAAAATGGTTGCATGTTCTTGCATTGAAATACTACAGGCAAAGGTGGTGCAACTGCTCATTGAATTTAACCCACAGCATCTCATACTAACCTTTGTATTACCAGTCCAACCATTGTCAGTACAAATCCAGAGGCCTGACTTTACTCACAAAACTTGGCAAATGTGCACCATGATATGCCATAAGACCACAGGATCATTTCTCGGCCTCTCTCTCTTTTTTGGCACACGTGTAGGGATATTGGCCCACAGATTTGATCCTTTCTGACAGAGGGCCAAAGGCCTGTGGGTTTCCCGCTGCTCTGCCAGTCTCAGATTCCTCTGCCTCCATTTTCATATGGCCGATTAAACATCTTGCTGCTTTCCAGCTCCCTGTCAGAACCCACAACCAAAACAGGCCTAATACTTCTGGATAGAGTACAGCCGAGCCACAGCAATGTATTTGATCTTACACAGTATATGCTTCCATCCTGCCATGGTTGAAGTATGTTAGTGTAATCTTTCTCTGATTGTCTGTTTTTCTCTTTGCTCTTTGATGTGAATGTAGAATTAGATGAAGAGTTCTCTTACATGGACAAAAGCTATATGCTATCTGCTTATTGGTCAAGAATGATCATTTGAAAATGTCCCTGGTCTCGCTACTTGGTCAATAATTACCCTGTGGAAACTCACTGATCTCTGATTGGTCCAAATTGACCAGCGGAATCTCTCTGGTCTTTGCTGATTGATCCAGATTGACCAACGGAATCTCTGTGGTCACTACTGATTTGTCAGCATTGTTCCTACGATATCTGCTCATTGGTCAAGAATGATCATTCAAAATTTCCCTGGTCTTGCTGATTGGTCAAAAATTACCTTATAGAATCTCTCATCTCTGCTGACTGATCGAGAATGATCAGCGAAATCTCTCTTTTTTTTTAAGAATTAACTTTGATAATCACCCTGGTCTCTGCTGATTGGTCCAGAATAACCCTATGTTTTGGACAGTATCTTGGCTAATGTTGGAGTCACACATGTTTGGCAGTATCCATGTCTGCTTCAATGATGTGCTGGTTTGGCTCAGCATGAATTCTCCAATTAATTGGGTTAAATAAATTTCACATAATAGTTATCTTCCTGAACTCTTGATGGCTGAGGTTGGGTAAATTCCACCCCATTATGGTTTGGTTTACAAGAAAACCCCAAAAATGAGTAAGGCCAAAGAGAGGGACCAATGAATGTGTTTGAGCTGTGGGAATACTCTGGGCTTTAGCTCACTTTTTTATTGCATGTTGTTGAAAGAGAGCATTTGAAAGCAATGACACCTGATTTGGCATCTTGCACATGTGGACCTGTTTGTGGAAGCCCAGGACTGTGTGTTGGGTAATAGGATCACAACCCATCGTAGAGTTAATCTTGGGTTCAAAGATACACCCATTCATGTGTAGCCCACCACCAGGTTAGAGCTTCAGAATTTCTGCTAAACCGTTCTGAATCAGGTATAGAAATCTGTCGTACCACCTTGAGAGCAAGGAAAAGGTTTCTGAGAAATTGATTAAACAAGCAAGAAACAAAAGCATAATTGTATAAACCTACTCAGAGTGCTCCATTGCATCTCTTGACCTCGATTGGTCGAGTGTGGTGGAAATTTGATTCAGAAAGACATTTTAAGCAAACGCTTTTAAACTCAGAGCCTGCATCTCTTCCTTTGTCTGCGGTGGGTCCACATCCCTCTTCTCCCCATCCCTGTCTGCTTCTTTCTTTTCTCTTTGTATGTTGTGAATAAGTGTTTCTTTGGAGAGGACGACATGCAGAAAAGTTCTATTGTAGGAGAGGTAGACGAGGTCATGACTGCCTGCGGCCGCAATCACAGAACGAATCCCACACACAAATTCTGCAAAATTAGGGACCTTTTAAGGAAAATCTAAAGCCTGTAATGTGTCTTCACAAAGTGGGATGTGTCTTGTAGGGTTTAAAATACAGGAACCAAGTGATTTTTAAATGTTTAGTTCCTTTAATGGTTCTTGAATGTCCACATTCTTCCACACTGTCTGACACTGACAGTGCACAGTAGTTTGGTAAACCATCCAGTGTAAAGGTGGCGTAAGTCAGCTTACTCTGTCTTTTTCTTTACTATGCAGTTCCACCAGGATTTGATGACAATTTTTCTTGATTATCACAGCCCAAAATGACTGAATTTGCTGCAGATTTTCTCAAAAATTGTGAATACATTTGCAGTGTTTTTTGTGTTGTTTTGCAGTAAAAACTCAATAGAAATCACAGTATACTTGTGTAACTTATGTCAGCGACAGTATCAGTACAATTATCTTTGAATATTTTAATGTACAATAACTGAATATGCAGTTAGATAGCAAAAAAAAAAAAAAAAAATAATACATACATGTAAGGGGTGCAACCTATGATATGGCTAATACGAGTTCAACAGGAGACCCATATCTATTTTTATATTAAATACTGTATGTTCTGCATCAGACAATTCAAGTATACTTGGATAAGGTCAAAGTAATAGACCTACAAAAAAATTTAAACAACAAACACAAATGAGTATTTAATAATTAGTTCTGTCAGCTCCTGAAGAGCGTGTGAAGATTAAATGCTAGCTATGATGTACGTCTGTAGTCCCGTGAGAGTTAAGACAAGGATTTTCATTTTGGTGCTCCGGTTTCACTTTAACTTAAATGGGTCATGAAATGGAGAATAAATCAATAATTTTTCTTGATATTAAGACATATAAGAGGTAACTTTACTATAAAAACATATTGTAATTTTCAGAACTCAAAACGTCCTCCCCAGTCTAAAAAGAGCATTTACAGTTGCCACCCTGCTGAAACGTCTCGTTTTGAAATCGGTCTGTTCATGACGTCATGAAACATTGCTCATTTGTAGTTACACATCCCACAACATGTGTCATCGCACCTGTGGCCCTGCCCACTGGCGCGCAGTTCAAGTCAAGAGAGTAGGCCTTGTGTGGTTAACTATTCCAAACATAACATCAAAGGGGACCCATCTAGGTTATTTTGGATTATTATTTAATATATTCATGCACTAGACAGACATCTTTGACCGCTTGATACATACATTATCTCATGTTGCTTTTAAAAGATGCGTACATGTTTCCGGTGATGTGCACCTCGGTGCACCTTCAGTATTTTTGTGCGTAATTTCACCATTCTTTTGACTATGATGTGTTCGTTTTTCCGGCTCATGTCAGTGTTGATTGTTTGTGAACCTTCATAATATGATTCAAGTTTTGGAAAGGAATTGTTATTGAAGGATGGGGCAGTTAAAAACATTTCAAAAACATAAGTAAACCATTTTATTCATGTATATTTCAAATATCATTACTGTTTAATAGTTTATGGTGTTGAGTGTTAACAGTTGCGCTTGAGATGGACAGTTTAATATATTCAGATGCAATGTGTTGGATGTGCGTTATGTGTAAACCCTGCAATTTTGTTTTATAATGTTCTTCCAATTGAGTTTGCTGAATTTGAGGGGCTGCATGATGTCAGCCAATCACAACAGTGGGCATTTAGTTTGAAGTTTAAGGAAGCGCTTATGCCAAAACTGAGCATTTCAGACAGAGGGCCAAAAACAGGGTGGAAAATGCTCATATATTACTAAATTGTGACTGTTTTATTGCAAAAATAACACAACATTATCACTGGACCTCAGGAAAATAATAAAATGATTAAAAAAAATAGCACTTCATGACCCCTTTAACATTTGTGTAATGGCAAACGTTCTTTGCCCTTGTGTTTTATACACGCAGTGACACAGAGGAGATGAGCTCCTTTATGTCTCGACTGTGTCAGGCTTTTCGAGCATTTATTTTGCCACTGTCAAACATGGAAAAAAGAGATCAGATTAAATTGTGGAAATTATACAACACTGCAAGCGTGAATAACACAATTATTTAAACATGATTTTCATTTGGCCATTACGTTTCTTTATTAAACACTTGTTTCACAGTCTTTATCTTGTGAGTATGAAAGTGTTAAGACAGAAATATAGAGTGGGTTGCACCAATAATGATTAAATTAAGCAGAGTTTAGAGCTAATCCAGGTTGATCAAAGTTGTATTTTAATTTGAGTTCCACCACTTAATTTTAAATATGGTTTAACAAATCAGAGATTAGGGGCCTGGGTAGCTCAGCAAGTATTGATGCTGACTACCACCCCTGGAGTCACAAGTTTGAATCCACTGTGTGCTGAGTCAGATCTCCTAAGCAACCAAATTGGCCCGGTTGCTAGGGGGGGTTGAGTCACATGGGGTAAACTCCTCGTGGTCGCGATTAGTGGTTCTCGCTCTCAATGGGGCATGTGTTAAGTTGGGTGTGGATCGCAGAGAATAGCATGAGCCTCCAAGTGCTGTGAGTCTCCAAGTGCATGCACAACAAGCCACGTAATAAAATGCGCGGATTGACGGTCTCAGAAGCGGAGGCAACTGAGACTTGTCTTCCACCACCCAGATTGAGGTGTCACCACGAGGACCTAGTAAGTAGTGGGAATTGAGCATGCCAAATTGGGGAGAAAAGGGGATGAAATAAAAAAAAAAAAAATTTTTTTTGTTTTGGTGATTAACATTTTTATTAATTTTCAAAACAAAGAAAAACAAAACATATATACAGTGATTCAACATTATCACCACCTACTTCCCCTCCCCGATCAAGAACCCCACCCCAAACAAACATCCCAGTGGTCTTACATAAGTACACACATTACAGAGAATAAAATATATATATATATATATATATATATATATATATATATATATATATATATATATATATATTATACACACACACACACATACATATATATACTGTATATATATATATATATATATATATATATACACACACACACACACACACATACATACACACACACATTCTCAGATAATAGAGTCCTTGAACCACGAGTCAGTCCACTAATATAAGAAACATCAAATGCTTACTCCAACGTATTTATAAAGGAGAGTGCCTGTTTTGGACAAGTAAATACTTTGCAACCATTCTTCTTTTCTATTCTCAGTTTGGCCGGGAACATCAGAGCAAACGAGATCTTTTTCTGATGTAAGAGTTTCTTGCATTCCTTGAACCCATCGCGTTTCTCTCGTGGAATTCGCAAAGTCCGGGAACAAGAAAATATTATGGTTCTTTCAAGAAAGCTTCCCTTTGCTCCTCACCTGGTGCAACACGAGATCTTTATCGGATGATTACACCCTTCCCATCTCTTCGCACCACTGCCGAATTGAGGGTGCTCCCACCGACTTCCAACCCCTTAAAACAATCTGCCTGCCTATCATCGCACTAGTGAGGATCCAATTGTTTATGTATTTATCACCTACGTCGATGACCGCCCCATCACCCAAAACACAGAGTCTGGGGCAAAACGAAATCCGAATGCCCAACACGTCACACAGAACACTCTGTACCTTCAACCAAAATTCCTGAATCTCAGTGCACCACCAAAAACATGGGCCATGTCTCTTCCTTTGACTGGCATTGCCAGCTGATGGGTGTGTCTTTAAGACCACGCCTATACAATTTAGAGGGGGTCCCACAGAACCGATGTAAAATCTTGAATTGTATAAGGCGCACCCTTGCATCTCTCGATGCAGTTTTTATGTTTTTTAAAGTCCATTCTCTCTCCTCCAATTCCAGGTTTAAATCTTTCTCCCATAATCTCTTGAGAGTGGTTGAGACTCCGTCCCCCAGACTCTGAATTAATAAGGAGTAATACACTGATGCCTCATGGCCCTTTCCAAAAGCAGAAATCACCACTCCTAGAGTATCTGCTGTTTAGGGGGGTGTATGCTACTCTCAAAAATAGTACAGAGCAAATGGCGTAACTGAAGATACCTAAAAAACTGAGATCTGGGGATCCCAAAATATTGAACCAGATTTTCAAAGGATCTCATCACACCGCTCTCGTAAAGATCACCGAGTGAATTAACCCCACGTCGCAATCCACTCTGACCAACAAAAAGGGGACTTATTAATGCATAGTTTGGGGCTTAGCCATAGGCTCGAGGCAACATTTAGATAAATATCTGAATTAAACACTCTGGACACTTTTGTCCATACTGAGTGTAAATGTGACATAATGGGGTGTGATTTAACTTCTCTATTTAGTTTGATGGAAAGGCTGTGCATTGGCAAAATAGGGGCAAGGAGTTCTTTTTCAATGCAGAACCAGGGAGGGGCTATTTCAGGTGGAAGCGACCAATGAGCCAAATGTCTGAGACCGAATGCATAATAATAAAACAAAATCTCATGTTGCTTTTAAAAGATGCGGTGTCAAGTTACAACTCTGAAAGGGAGAAGCAGTTCTCTTTCATTCAGCTGCTGCTTGTGTTGCATTGAGCACAAACACGTCAGGGACGCGTTCTTTCGCCCATCTGCACTATTTTTAATTGTTGGTGTATGTAAACATAGGACATCTTTGACCATTTTGGTGTGTTGGGTAGGCCTAGCCCACCTTTGTCAATCGGCCTATGTAATTTATTGAAATGTAGTCTGGGGCTCTTACCACTCCAAATGAAAGACTTCGCTATGCTATCAAATTGCTTGAAATAAGAGAGGGGGACATCTACAGGGAGAGACTGTAGCAAGTAGTTAAATTGTGGAATACAGTTCATTTTAATAACATTAACCTTTCCAATCATCGATAAATGTAATGAAGCCCACCTGTCTACATCGCTCGAAAACCGTTTTATTAAAGGGTCAAAATTAACTCTGACTAAATCAGACAAATTTGTTGGGAATAAAATGCCCAAATACTTAATGCCATGTTTGGGCCACTGGTAGGCGCCTGGCTGGAAGGCCGTTACTGGACAGTATGCTGTCAAAGCCAAAGCTTCGGATTTAGACCAATTGACTTTGTATCCTGAGAACTTGGAAAAGGAATTTATAATTCTGTGGAGGCTAATAAAATATCATCTACGAATAATAAAATATCATCTGCATAAAGCAGAAGCTTATGCGCCACACCTCCCGCCATCACCCCTGGAAAATCATCATCTTTTCTTATCACGGCTGCTAAAGGTTCCAGGGCAAGACAGAACAATAATGGGGAAAGAGGGCAACCCTGACAGGTGCCCCTATCCAGAGTAAAATAATCTGAAATTAATCAATTTGTTTGTACCGCTGCTACAGGGTGTCTATAAAGTAACTTGATCCAACCAATAAACATACTCCCGAACCCATACATTTCCAAAATCTTAAAAAGATAAACCCATTCTACCATATCAAACACCTTTTCGGCGTCAAGTGAGATGGCAGCGACCGGAGTCTGATCACTTGCCACTGACCACATGATACTGATGAGATGCCTGATATTATCAGAAGAGCTACAATTATAAATAGCGAATAAATCCCACCTGATCTATATGTATAAGAAATGTCATAACTTTACTTAATCGGTTAACCAGAATTTTAGCCAGAATTTTTACATCTAGCTAGATCAGGGAAATTGGACGGTAACTTTTACACTCGCTTGGATCTTTGTCCTTTTTAAGAACCAGACTGATCCGGGCTTGTGTCATGGTTGGTGGAAGCTTTCCATTCTTTAATGATTCAGTATAAACTTCTAACAAAAGTGGAGCCAGTTCTGTAGCATAAGATCTAAAAAATTCAGCGGCAAAACCATCTGGCCCCGGAGCCTTACCAGTAGGTAGGGACTTGATTACCTCGTCATGTTCCTCCAAGGTTATCTCAGAATCAAGAGAGTTTTTTTGCTCATTCGTTAGTTTAGGGAGTTCTAATGGTTCCACAAAGTTCCTAATATCCTCATCAATAGACGAAGACGTGGAACTATAGAGATCAAGATAGAATTCTTTAAAAGCATTATTAATTTCAATGGCTGAGGTAAAAATATCACCACCAGCAGATTTCACTGAGGGAATAGTAGAAAAAGACTCTCTCTGCTTTATATATCTAGCCAAAAGCTTCTCTGCTTTGTCCCCTTACTCAAAGTATGACTGTCTTGCCCTGAACAACCAAAACTCCACTTTCTGCGACAGAATAGTATTATACCTGTATTTCAATCGGGTCAATTCTCTGAGGCCATCAGATGACATACGGCGCTTCAGCTCTGCCTCGGCACTTTTAATATTTCCTTCCAACTCCACAAGTTCTCGTGCTTTGAATTTTTTGATAAATGAGGCATACTGTATTATTCGACCCCTAAGAACCGTCTTAAGTACCTCCTAAGCCATGCCCACCGAGGACCTGTTGGTCTCCATATAGACATTGATTTCAGTCTTTAACATTTGTTGAAAATCAGGATTTTGCAAAAGGGATACATTAAAGTGGCAATTATATGGTTTCCTTTTCTCTGTATGTGGCAATATCTCTAAACTCACCAGGGCGTGATCTGAGACTAAGATATTTCCGATTGAGCAATCAACAACAGATGAAATGAGGGACTTCGATAAAAATAAAAAAAAATCTATTCTAGAGTAAATCTTATGAATTGATGAAAAAAATTTATAATCCCTACCAGATGGGTTCAAAAGTCACCAGATATCTACAAGACCAAGATTTTTACAGATCTTGTGAAGTGTCAATGTAGCTATAGGGGGTGTACACACTTTTGCTTCACTGTGATCAAGGACTGAGTCCATCAAAAGATTAAAGTCTCCTCCCAGTATTATGTCATGAGAGATCCAGCAGCTTGCAACATCCCTTCAAGATCTATAAAAATGCCCTGATCATCAACGTTAGGTGTGTAAATATTAGCCAAAATCAACCTTTGCCCCTGGATTTCTCCTAACACAACAATGACTCTTCCTAATTTATCTTTAATCTGTTTGAGACATTTGAATTGTAGATGTTTATTAATCAATATAATGACTCCCCTGCTCTTACTTGAGCCAGCACTAAAGAAAACATGCCCACCCCATATCTTCCCAAATTTTTCAGCTTCTTGCGGGGAAAGATGCGTTTCTTGAAGAAACACTATATCATATTTCTTGCGCTTAAGAACAGAAATAACCTTCCTTCTTTTTATGGGGAGCCCCAACCCATTTACATTCCATGTGGAGAGAGATAACCCATTCACATTAACATTTGACATATTGATATAATAAAAAAATTTAAAAAAATGAGTGTGTCAAAAACAAAATTATACAGACCACATTCCCCATTAATGCAACAATCAAACCCCGAACTTCCCCTGGAACAAAACAAACAGAAAAAAGAAAAACATGCGCATTAACCCCACATACGACAGCGCCAACCGGCGACAATCCCTCTAAACTCAAACAGTCCACGTACGCCTACGAGAGCCACCGCGACAACTTTGCCATCAGATTGCTCGAGTCCGGTGCTTCTGCACAAATTTTGTGAGGCACAATTACAATAACAGAAAATACTTTGTAAAACATACCCCAGCCAACAGGCAGAATAACAGAATAAACATGTAGATTCATTCACAGAACTGTCTTGAAGGTGTGTTCCTCCTCAAAATAAACTCCAGCTGATATAAAACCGTTCAGTTTCCTCGGACAGACAAACAATTGTTCAGTGAACTGGCTGTTATGAGTGCAGCAGATGAGGTAATCATTTTACTAGGAGGCATAAGCACAAAGAAAAAACATATTTAACCACAACTGTCCCGAAGTAGTGTAATTCCACAAAACAAGCTTCAGCCATTAGGCAGGGCCAGCGCGAAAAACAAAACCGGCATCCTGGTTCCTTGGATGATCAATAGCCAAACTAACTCTGAGGCCGCGCAAAAAAAAAAAACAAAAAAAAAAAACACCATAACTTACTCAGCCCGTCAACTTTATAAAAGACGTCCTTTATGTGAGCATATAGATATTTTGTGGTCATCCAAAGTGTCCATTCTCGATCTGGCCGGAAACTTCAGTGTAACAAAAAATCTTCCGTCAATGCAAAAATTTCTTGGAGTCATGCCATAAAACAAACTCCAGCCGCTAGGCGGAGTTAACACAAAAAGAAACAAAAATGGCACCCAGCTTCCTCAGATAATAGAGTCCGTGAGTCAGTCCACTAATATAAGAAACATCAAATGGCTTACTCCAGTGTATTTATGAAGGAGAGTGCCTGTTTTGGACAAGTAAATACTTTGCGACCATTCTTCGTTTCTATTCTCAGTTTGGCCGGGAACATCAGAGCAAACAAGATCTTTTTCTGATGTAAGAGTTTCTTACATTCCTTGAACCGATCGCGTTTCTCTCTTGTGGAATTCACAAAGTCCGGGAACAAGAAAATATTATGGTTCTTTCAAGAAAGCTTCCCTTTGCTCCTCGCCTGGTGCAACACGAGATCTTTATCGGATGATTTCAGAAATTTGGCCAGAATGCATCGAGGCCTATCTCCCTCAGCAGTTCTGCAAGCAAGCACTCTGTGAGCTTGCTCGATTTCCAGCTTGTGGCCTGTTATGTCGAGCAGACTCAGAAAAAACTCGTCCAGGAATTTCACCATATCTCTGCCCTTTTCATGCTCAGGAATTCCAACAATTCGTATGTTATTCCTTCGGCTCATATTTTCAAAATATTCCAGTTTTTCTGAAATTAATTCCAAATCTTTTTTGGACACGGGTGGATTAGCGGTTAATTCCCTTTCTGATGACTCAAGATAATTGATTTGTTTTTCAACTTCTGTCACTCTTGTAAACAACTCGGAGAATTTAGTTTCCATCGCCGTAATCGATCGACGTATTACAGCGAGATCCTCCAAGTCAGCAAGAACCTTCGTCAGCATCACCGACATGTTGGACAACTGACGCTGAATATCTTCTCCCGACGTGCCGTCCAAATCGTGTCTCCGGTCCACAGTCCCATCAGAGGCCTCAGCTTGAACACGTAAGTGTCTTTTAATGTCTCCAGAGTCTGAGAATTTTGACTTCTTTGCCATATTTACCTCAAAGAGCAAGTATGTAATTTGATGTATCGAATCTCACCGGATCACAACATGAAAATAATTAAAAAACTAGCAAAGTTCGCAGAGCTAGTCATTCACATGTCTGTCTCTCGCATGGCGTCCAGAGATTACAGTTTTAACCTGTGATTAAAACCTTCACCTGTGATTAATTTTGTCCACCATGATGGATTCTGAGCCTAGCTGTAGATCGTTAGTTGACAGGGCCGATCAAGCAGGTTAAGAAAATGTCACAGCAGCGTGTACAATGTCCCAAGCTTTAAAATCTTTCATCACAATTTAGAAAAAAGGACCACACGGGTCTCGGATCAACTGCCTCCCCTCGTCAGCGCCACGATTGTGGCCAGAAATGAACAGCCCTGGCTGCCTATTGAAATGAGTAGAGAGGAGGGGAGCAATAACAATCACCAGTTGCTTGTTACCGCTCTTGTTAAATGCCGAATAACGCTCTCCTCTCGCTTCTCCTCGAGAGACCCGTCTTTGTACCATGTCCCTGCATGTAAAGCAAGGGGAAGCAGGTAATCGCCATCGAGACGAGCCACGGCACTCGCCCCACTAATTTGAAAGCACACATCACGGGCAACGGCCCAAGATTTTGGACCATAATAAACATGATAAACAACTCTCAGAGGGCTGACGGCACATCCACTGTTCATTTACCTAGTCATTCATGTTTAATTGTAAGTCTGTTTTTTATTTAAACCACCTAAGCTGCAAGTTTAAAGTAAATCCATAACTGAGATTTAAATCAGTTTTAAAGTTTAACCTTGATTTAATCTAAATTTAAGACTAATTCTGGTTTGTAAAACCCACCCATAGAGTTGGCAAGGCCAATTCATTTCTGTGAATCAGTTCAATTCAGTTCAAGTTTCAATTAATTCATTGGTTCACTGGTCTTATTACTAAACACTTTGTGTTAAATTTTGCATGTACCAGAATGTTTAAGTAAAATATACACTCACCGACCACTTTATTAGGTACACCTGTGCAACTGCTTACAGTCATGTGAAAAAGATATGACACGCCATGAAAACCTTTGTCTTTTTCAACATATGGACATTAGATCTTCATTTTAACAATATTGAGAGATGGAGGTAATATAAATAAACTCATAAAACTGAAGAAATGTCTTTTTTAAATTATTTGTAGAAAATGCAATTTTTGGTGAGGAACAAGATGGGACACCCCCACATTTATTTACTACTTAAAATGCATAAAATTAGAATCAGGTGCGCCACATCAGGTGCAAAAGATTAGAACATCGTTAGAGAGGATTGTGGAGGAGCCTGTCTTATTTAAACCTCAGACATTTAGTTTGGTTTGCTCTTGATTGTTGAAGTGAGTGAAATCACCATGGTGAAATCAAAAGAGCTCTCTGAGGCCTTCATAAAGTATGTTGTAGATGCAAATGAGTCTGGGAAGGGATTTTAAAAAATCTCCAAACAATTCGAAATCAGCCATTCCACTGTCCAGAAAATAATTTACAAGTGGAGAACATTTAAAACAACTGCCAACATGCCCAGGTCAGGCCGTCCTATCAGGTTCAGCCCAAGAGCAGACCGCAAGATGCTTAAAGAAATCTCCAACAATCCTAAAATGTAATCTCGGGACCTATAGGTAGATCTTGCCACAGCTGATGTCAAAGTACATGCATCTACCATCAGAAAGAGATGGCACAAGTTTGATTTGCATGGGAGGTGTGCAAGGAGGAAACTCTTGCTGTCAAAAAAAAAAAAAAAAATACAAATAAATAAAAAACATCAGGGCAAGACTAAAGTTTGCCAGAGAACACCTAGACAAAGACCAGGACTTGCCCTGGTCCCTTTCTTCTCGGAAGTGCATGAGGAGCTGACAAGATCATGGGGGGAACCTTTTACTACCCGATCCCAATCTTTCAGCTCCCCCGTTCTCACTACCCTCGATGGTGGGGCAGCCAAGGGGTATTCGGTGATACCCCAGATGGATAAGGCGCTCGCAGTGCACTTGTGCCCGCAGAGCACCTCCACCTGGTGCAGGCGCCCGAAGCTCCCGTCCAGGGCCTGTAATTTTACATCGTCCCTGACGGCTAAGGCCTATGGTGCCGCTGGACAAGCCACCTCTGCCCTGCACGCCATGGCTCTCCTGAAAGCTCACCAAGCCAAGGCGCTTAAAGAGCTGCACAAGGGTAGTTCTGACCCGGGACTGATGCAGGAACTGTGCTTGGCGACCGACTTTGCTCTCTGGGCAACGAAGGTCACGGCGCGGTCTCTCAGGCAGGCGATGTCCACCCTGGTGGTTCAGAAGTGCCACCTTTGGCTCAACCTGGTCGAGATGAGGGAGGCCAGCAAGGCACGGTTCCTTGATGCCCCCATCTCCCAGGTTGGCCTATTCGGCGACACCGTTGAGGACTTTGCCTGGCAGTTCTCGGTGGTGAAGCAGCAGACGGAGGCCATTCAACACATCCTGACCCAGCATGGCTCAAGACCCTACACCCCGTCTGCTCGTCACCAAGGGTGTCCTCCTGCAGCAACAGCATCGGCTCCGCCGCAGCCCGCCCCCATGGCCCGGCCCCAGCGTGGAGTCCACCGAAGAAAGCAGACACCACCCGTATCACGGCCGGCTGCGACACAGACCCTTCCTGCGGTTTGCTTTCGAGGGCCGGGCATACCAGTACAAGGTCCTCCCCTTTGGCCTGTCCTTGTCCTCTCACATCTTCACTAAAGTCGCAGAGGCAGCCCTTGCCCTGCTAAGGGAAGTGGGCATCCGCATACTCAACTACCTCGATGATTGGCTGATCCTAGCTCACTCTCAAGAGTTACTGTGCGCACACATGGACCTGGTGCTCGGGCACCTCAGTCATCTAGGACTTTGGGGCAAGCTCTCCCCGGTTCAGAGCATCTCTTTTCTCGGCTTGGAGTTGGACTCCATGCCTCATGAACGAGCATGCACAGTCGGTGCTGAACTGTTTAAAAGTGTTCAGACAGAAGACAGCAGTTCCGCTGAAACTTTTTCAGAGGCTCCTGGGGCATATGGCATCCTCTGTGGTTGCCACACCGCTCAGGTTGATGCATATGAGACCGCTTCAGCACTGGCTTCAGACTCAAGTCCCGAGATCGGCAGGGCGTCACGGGACACATCGCGTGGTCGTCACGCCGATCTGTCACTGCTTCTTCAGCCCTTGGAACGACCTAGCATTTCTACGGGCAGGGGTTCCCCTAGAGCAGGTCTCCAGACACGTCGTGGTTATGACAGGCAACTCCAAGATGGGCTGGGGCACCGTATGCAATGGACACACTGCCGCCAGCTCCTGGACTGGCCTGCGGCTGCGTTGGCACATCAACTGCCTCGAGTTGTTGGCAGTACTGCTCGCCCTGCGGAGGTTCCGGCCATTGATCTAGGGCAAGCATGTGTTGGTCTGGATGGACAACACGATGACGGTAGCATACATCAACCGTCAAGGCAGTCTGTGGTCTCCCGTTGCATGTCACAACTTGCCCGCCGTCTCCTCCTCTGGAGTCAGCAGCACCTCAAGTCGCTATGAGCCACTCACATCCCGGGCGACCTCAACACCGCAGCAGACACGCTGTCATGACAGGTTACGCTTAGGGGAGAGTGGAGACTCCACCCCCAGGTGGTCCAGCTGATTTGGAGTTGATTCGGTCGAGCACAGGTAGACCTGTTTGCTTTCTGGGAATCCTCCCACTGCCCGCTTTGGTACGCCCTGACTGAGGCACCCCTCGGTATAGACGCGCTGGCACACAGCTGGCCCCCTGGACTACGCAAATATGCATTTCCCTCAGTGAGCCAAAGTCAGGGAGGACGAGGAGCAGGTCATCCTAGTAGCACCCTACTAGCCCACCCAGACATGGTTCTCTGACCTCACGCTCCTCGCAACAGACCCCCCCCCCCCGGTGAATTCCCAAGGAAGGACCTTCTTTCTCAGGGACGGGGCACCATCTGTCACCCGTGACCAGACCTCTGGAATCTCCATGTCTGGCCCTTGGATGGGATGCGGAAGACCTCAGTGGCCTACCACCCACAGTGGTAGACACGATCACTCAGGCTAGGGCTCCCTCTCCGAGGTGCCTGTATGCTTTGAAGCAGCATCTGTGCTTTCCTTCCTGCAGGAGAGGCTGGAGGGGTGGCTGTCCCCCTCCACCGTGAAGGTGTATGTAGCCACTATAGCAGCACACCACGACCCAGTGGACAGTCCTTAGGGAAGCACGACCAGATCATCAGGTTCCTGAGAGGCGCTAGGAGGTTGAATCCCTCCAGACCGCATCTCATCCCCTCATGGGACCTCTCTGTAGTCCTTCGGGGTCTGCGGGGAGCCCCCTTCGAGCCCCTGGAGTCAGCTGAGCTTAAGGCACTCTCTTTGAAGACTGCCCTCCTGACTGCGCTTACTTCCATCTAGAGGGTAGAGGACCTGCAGGAGCTCTCTGTCAGCAAAACATGCCTGGAGTTTGGTCCGGGCTACTCTCACTTGATCCTGAGACCCCGACCGGGCTATGTGCCCAAGGTTCCCACTACCCCATTTAGGAATCAGGTGGTGAACATGCAAGCGCTGCCCCAGGAGGAGGCAGACCCAGCTTTGGTGTTGCTGTGTCCGGTACATGCTTTACGCATCTATTTGGATCGCATGCAGAGCTTTAGAAGCTCCGAGCAGCTCTTTGTCTGCTTTGGTGGACAGCGGAAAGGAAGCGCTGTCTCCAAACAGTCGATCGCCCTGTACTGGGGTAGGAGCTCCACATGCGCTGGTTCCCCATAGGTGACCCCATTTGATATATCTTCCGTTAAATCATTTCCCTGTCGGTAAAATGCATCTTCCTTGGGCAGAGGCCCCTCTGATGTGGACTATGCAACATTACAATGACCCAAAACATTCCAGTAAATCCTCAAAAGAAAGAAATGGAGAGTTCTGGAATGACCAAGTCAAAGTCCGGATCTTAATCCTATTGAGATACTGTGGGGTGATTTGAAACGGGCTGTTTCAAAAAAATTATGCATGGAGGAGTGGGAAAAACTTTCTCCCAGTTGATGTCAGAGACTGGTAGACAGTTATAGGAAATGTCTTATTGAGGTTATTTCAGCCAAAGGGGGCAATACCAGCTATTAGGGCATAGGGTGTCCTAACATTTTCCTCAGTAGGAATTGGCATCTTTGTAAATGTTTTGTTAAATAAATGATATCATGGTTCAAATTTCATTGTTTTTGGCTCAATTACATCACCTTTATCTATAGATATTGTTTGAAAGAAGATCAAATATTGATATGTCCATATTTCTTAAAAAAGAACTAAATTTTTCATGGGGTGTCCTAATTTTTTCACATGACTGTATTCATCTAATCAGCCAACCTCGTGGCAGGAGTGTAATGCATAAAATCATGCAAATACAGGTCAGGAGCTTCAGTTAATTTCCACATCAACCATCAGAATAGGGTAAAAATTTGATCTCAGTGATTTTGACCGTGGCATGAGTGTTGGTGCCAGATGGGCTGGTTTGAGTATTTCTGTAACTGCTGATCTCCTGAGATTTTCACACACAACAGTCTCTAGAATTTACTCAGAATGGTGCCAAAAACAAACAAAAAATCATCCAGCAAGCAGCAGTTCTGCAGACGAAACGCCATGTTGATGAGAGAGGTCAACAGAGAATGACCAGATTGGTTCGAGGTGACAGAAATGCTATGGTAAATCAGATAACTGCACTGTACAATTGTAGTGAGCAGAATAGCATCTAAGAATGCACATGTCGAATCTTGAGGCGGATGGGTTACAACAGCAGAAGACCATAAGCCAAGAACAGAAAGCTGAGATTGCTGTTGGCACAGGCTTACGAAAACTGGACAGTTAAAGACTGGAAATTCAGCCTGGGCACCATATCCCAAAAGCATCGCAAGCTTAAGTTAATCGTTGAGACCATTGGCGCCATTGGGAAACTCTGCCCTGGTCTGATGAATCTCGATTTCTGCTGTGGTACACAGATGGTAGGCCCACTGCAGTCTCAGTTTTCTGTATAATATTTCACCAACACTAACTAGAGATTGGTGATGAGCATTAATGCAGTGTTTAATGAAAGAGCCCAGGTGAAATGATCTGTCTTATGTCTTTCCATATCTAATTAAGTCATTCATTAATCAGATCATGCACCATCGTTAGAGAGCTTTAAAACGGATGTTTGTTGGAATTTTAAAGTTAATTAAGTGTTAGGTATGAGCTCAGAGGTCGAATTTGGTTTAATTTGAAGAGTTTGTTTGCAGACAGACACGGCTAGCATATCTTGGAGCCAATGACATTAACACAATGGCAAGATTTAAGAGATGCTATATGTTACACACACACACACACTTCAGCGTTGGTGTTGCGATGGTTATGGATATGAAGTGATTTGTGAACGCTCAAGGGTTACTGATATCTGTGACTGTTCCCTTAAGACACTGAACTCCCAGATAACATACAAATACAGAAATTAACATCACTTTGTAAGACGTACGTATTCCAAATGAAGAATAATTTTTTTTCATTTATTCATCTCCTTTTCTCCCAATTTGGAATGCCCAATTCCCACTACTTAGTAGGTCCTCGTGGTGGTGCAGTTACTCACCTCAATCCGGGTGGTGGAGGACAAGTCTCAGTTGCCTCCGCTTCTGAGACAGTCAATCTGCGCATTTTATCACGTGGCTTGCTGTGCATGACACCACATAGACTCACAGCATGTGGAGGCTCATGCTACTCTCTGCGATCCACGCACAACTTACCACACGCCCCATTGAGAGTGAGAACCACTAATCATGACCACGAGGAGATTACCCCATGTGACTCTATCTTCCCTAGCAACCGGGCCAATTTGCTTGCTTAGGAGACCTGGCTGGAGTGACTCAGCACGCCCTGGATTCAAACTCGTGACTTCAGGGCTGGTAGTCAAAAAAAATAAAAAATTATGTATTAAATTATGCATGCTAAAACGGATTTAAAAATACAAATGGACATTCTAACACCTCACTTTTTTTCATGGAAGACAGAAATAAAATTATACAGGGTTGGAATGATATTAGGGCAAGTAAACGATGACAGATTTGTATTTTTGGATAAACTGTTGCTTTAAATTATGAGAAGCTTGTAGATTGACAACCTACAGTTTCAAAGAAGGAAGTATATGTTATGACAGACACTGAAAGACAGACAGATGAAAGCAACACAACAGCCCTTAACAAACTTCTGATTACAGCGGTGACGACTTTACGCGATCATATAAAGTCATTCTGACATCAAGGTAAAACACTTGAGAGGAATGATTCATTTCAAATTCAGAGTTTCACCCCTAAATAAGTAAGTTTGAGGAGGTTCAAATACAGCAGAGTCAGCGTAAAAGTGCAGTGAGCAATCAGCCCTATTCAAGCCCCATTAAACCCCATTGACTTCCTGTAATCAGAGCGCTTGTGCTGGGAACCTTTCAGCTTGATGCTATTTTGCACTTTTGCTTTCAACAAGGACAAACACACGTCCTGTGTGATGATGCTGTTTAGAGGAACTTCTTAAATTACTATCTCAGTCAGACATTTTAAAAGCTCTCTTTTGTTATAGAATTTTTTCCTTTAGATGTTCCCTAGAGTTTGAAAACTTTTTGAAGGTCCTAATGGTCTATCAGCATAAATCTGGTCCAAATTGCAGCTTCGTCTGGCCGAGAACCACCCACTTAGACAGAAAGAGACCGTCAACTGACATGTAAGTTGACCAACTACAGTTCATTTTGTTTTTATGTGGCGTTTAGGGGCAGGTTTATCTGAAATAGGTTATACCACAATAATAAACTGGCATGAAAAAAAGGTCTAGCTCTCTTTTAGCTAAAATAACTACTAGGGCTGTCAATTGTTTACATTTTTTAATTGAGTAAATTGATTGATTAACATGATGTGTCGATTAACTCTTGTACACTTATCAACAGAGAACCCAGTTCCACTGTAATCATCAAATGTGGAACCCCCATTTTTTCTTTTTTTTTTTTAAGAAATAGAAATAGAAAAAGAAACACTATCTTCACTAAAGTAAAAACAATAAAGTTATGCAATTCTTTTGGGATTTTATGGTATTTTTGACCTTATTTACCTCTAAATGTTTCAATTAATCAATTCATGTTTATATAAAATAAGCACATTTTATGCTATCTTCACTTTAATAAAAACTTTCATTTCAGAAAATATAAAGATTGTCAAAACATCAAAAACATTCATGCATTGGGGGTCTCTGGTGATATCTGCTGGAATAAAATAATAATTACATGAAATGACAACTATGGCCAGTAGATGGCTTCAGTGCTCCATGCATTGGCTGATCTTTATAAGCTAATGTTGTAACAAAAGTTATGCATTGGATATATATTTAGACATTATAAAATTCAATTATTTGTAAAACTGTAGCATGTTTAAACCACTTGTTTAGTGTTTAGTTTAGATTTTAGTGGTGATATTTTGTAATGATGCCAGAATATCCTTATAGTCAAACCCGTCCATGGTGTGCAGCTCCCACACTTAAATGTTTCTCACAGTGGGGTCATACTAAGACTTTGATCTGACCTTGAAGTGTGTGTGTTTGTGGCGCTGTGTCAAGTTAAACAGTTTGAAACACATGTCTGACCCCTACATTGGGAGTTGCTTCTTCCAGCTGTGTTTGAACACAAGAATGTGTCCTAATCTGCTGCTTTGTGCTGTCAGTAAAGTGTGGTGTGGTTTGTTGCCTGAACAGCTAGAGTTGCGCTTACTGGCCCCTGCTGACTGAGACTCATTAAACACGAAGGTGGTACTTCAAGTTTGAATTGAGCTACTCAAGTGTGACATCAATTTGTAGGCGAACCCAGAAGTCTAATTCGCCATGGGTTCTCTCAGAATTTTCCTATGTGTTTTTATAACGGGGTTTTTAAACTTATGAGTAAAATAAGGTCTGTGGTAAACATTACATGATGATAATTAGAAGTTTTTTCTACAACATAAATTACACATAGTTATTTCTCAAACGTGAATTTTGAAGCCATTGTGTTTTTTAAAAAAAAATTTTTACGTTTGTAATTCAATACGGCTTCAAAATTCACGTTTGAGGTATGAAAGTGTGTAATTTATATTGTAGAACAGAATGTTCTCGCATCGTCAAGTAATGTTTACCACAGACCTTATTTTACACACAAGTTAAAAAACCCCATTATAAAAACTGTCACGATCCGGTGAGGCTGCCTGTCTCTTTCTTGTGTGTTTGTGTGATTGTTTTCCCTTGTGTGTTTTCCTTTTTCCCACGTGAACGGCGTGAATGGCGTTTCCATCGGAACACTCATTCACGCCATTCACAAGCTGATTATTGCCACCTACTTCTCATTAACCCTGGCTATATATACCCTCTTGTTTCTCGTGGCTAGTGTCAGATTGTTCGTTTGTGTAATGTGTCAGTCTTGCCAGTCAGTCGGACTTGTCTTGTTTGCTTTTTTGTTTGTTTCTGTTAGTTTGTTCCAGTTCTCGGTTACCTGTTGTATTATTACTCTGTGGACCTTCTGTTGGAGATACTATTTATCTGCTCTCTGTCTGGTTGTCCCAAATGCATCAGTCACCATGTTCATCCTCACCTCTGCCTCATCGACTCCAGTCACCTGCAACCTGAGCCGGAGATCTTCACTGGGTTCATTTTCCCTGTATTTTTCAATAAACTGTTATTTGTTTCTCTGCAACCATGGGTCCTCCATTAATTCTGTGACAAAACCCCGAAGGAAACCTATGGCGACATCTCTTCCTGGTTTTTGGACAACAACTTGAACAGCTCTACAGCTCTATATTTTCAATTCTGAAAATCAAATCCAAATATTGTCCCTTAAACAAAAGGTTTACACATATATTCTACTCATATAAGAATTATAATGTATTATATTTATAATAATGAGACATCAACAAACCACACAGGCACCAGCATTACAAACACAACACTTGCTCTGTATCTGCCTTTCCTTCTACACCAGTCTTATCTGTACTGCATGTGCAGTAGTCTGATAGAGCCGCGAGCGCTGCAGCCAGATAACACAAAATAATTAGTTAACATTCAGCTTAGAGACAGACAGAGAGAGAGAGAGAGAGAGAGAGAGAGAGAGAGAGAGAGAGAGAGAGATCGTTAAGACTAGGATAAGCCCCCACAATGTCTGCAGCTAAATTATTTCTACATTTTATCCAAATGCATACATGAGATGAAACTGTGTGGGAGAGAGCTCGGTAGCGAGTGAGCGAGCGTGCGTGCGTGCGTGCGTGTGTGTGTGTGTGTGTGTGTGTGTGTGTGTACAGACGCAGGCTTTGAGATAAGTGCTCTGAATAATGGAATTCTAACTTCCTTCTTCTCCCTTCAGAAGAAAATTGCATGTCTTCTGTCTGCTAATGCAGATACACCTTTCCCTGTGAAAATGCCGCTTTCACCATCTAAAACACTGTGTGTAAAGAGTGCTGTATTTAGGCCTAAATGTCGAGGCAAATGTCCACTGTGCGATTTGATCACCTTCCTAAAAAAGGAATTTTGGCCTGATCTTTCCCTAAATGTCTAGTTTTCCGGTTATTTATAATATTTTCTGTTAGATCGAAATAAACTGAAAAATGTTTATGGTCAGATAAATATGAAGCTCAGTATCGGTTCATAAAATACTGTACATAAACTTGGACTACTTTAATTACACATTTATGTAGGGCTGTCAATCAATGAAAATGTTTAATGGATTCATTACATGACATGACAATTCATTATTTGAATTAATAGCATACATTAATATTTGCTAAGAAAGTAAAGATTATATATATTATATATATGTATATTAATCCAGAAACCTTGGATTAATAGCGATGTTCGCCCGGCATTTGGTGCGCGGACCTCCGCTTTTAATTCCGGGAACGCGGAGGAGCATAAACAAGCCAGTTATGCCCTCCAAAAAACTATCAGAACAGCAAAGCGCCAGTACAGGAACAAGATTGAAGGACAGTTCAACACCACCAACTCTAGAAGCATGTGGCAGGGAATTAATATCAGCACAGACTACAAAGGGAATAAAAACTCAGCTGTCGTGGAGAGAGCTCTCGCGGCCGAAGCTACAGAGGTTAGTTCACTCTCCGTCTCTGTAGCGGATGTAACCCGATCCTTCCGATGGGTGAATATCCGCAAAGCTGCGGATCCAGACGGCATTCCGGGCTGCGTCATCAGAGCGTGCGCAAACCAACTGGCTGGTGTTTTTACGGACATTTTCAACCTTTCCCTCTCTTTGTCTGTAGTCCCCACATGCTTTAAAACGTCCACCATTGTACCTGTTCCAAAGCAATCCAAAATCACTTGCTTAAATGACTGGCGTCTTGTTGCTTTGACCCCCATCATCAGCAAATGCTTTGAGAGACTAATCAGAGATTACATCTGCTATGTGCTGCCTCCATCACTATGCTCCACATCTGCTCCACTGATGATGCCATTGCATCTACAATACACACTGCTCTCTCTCACCTGGAAAAAAAGAACACTTATGTGAGAATGTTGTTTGTAGACTACAGCTCAGCATTCAACACCATAGTGCCCTCCAAGCTTGATGAGAAACTCCGGGCTCTGGGCTTAAACAGCTCGCTGTGCAGCTGGATCCTGGACTTCCTGTCAAGCAGACGCCAGGTGGTTAGAATGGGCAGCAACATCTCCTCATCACTGACCCTCAACACTAGAGCCCCGCAGGGCTGTGTTCTCATCCCACTCCTGTATTCCCTGTACACACATGACTGTGTGGCAACACACAGCTCCAATGCCATCATTAAGTTTGCTGATGATACGACAGTGGTAGGTCTGATCACTGACAATGATGAAACAGCCTACAGAAAGGAGGTGCACACTCTGACACACTGGTGTCAGGAGCACAACCTCTCCCTCAACGTCAGTAAGACAAAGGAGCTTGTGGTGGACTTCAGGAGAAGAGATAAAGAACACAGTCCCATCACCATCAATGGAGCACCAGTGGAGAGAGTCAGCAGCTTCAGGTTCCTGGGTGTCCACATCACTGAGGAACTCACATGGTCCATCCACACTGAAGCCATTGTGAAGAAAGCTCATCAGCGCCTCTTCTTCCTGAGACGGCTGAGGAAGTTTGGAATGAACTGCCACATCCTCACATGGTTCTACACCTGCACTGTAGAGAGCATCCTGACTGGCTGCATCTCTGCCTGGTATGGCAATAGCACCGCCTACAACTGCAAAGCACTGCAAAGGGTGGTGCGAACTTCCAGACACATCATCGGAGGTAAGCTTCCCTCCCTCCAGGACATATACAGCAGGCAGTGTGTGAAAAAAGCTCGGAGGATCATCAGAGACTCTGATGGGCTGTTCTCACTGCTACCATCAGGTAGGCGGTATCGCAGCATCAAGACCCACACCAGCCGACTTCATGATAGCTTCTTCCCCCAAGCAATCAGACTTTTGAATTCTTGATCTCCCACGATCAAAATACATCAGCACTGCACTTTATTACTCTTACTCTTATATCTCACACCGGACTATCATAAATTATATTATTATTATATTATATTCTATTATATTATTAACACACTGGCAACTTACTATCAACTGACAGCCTGAATGTCAATACAGCACAATACAACCTACTGTATATTTTATATATACTATTTTGTTGTATAATGTGTATTCTATATTGTGTGTATTGTATACTGTACATTGTATGTTATTATTTGTATATTGTGTTATGTGTAATTATGTGTATAATTGGATTTTAAATTGTGTTGTAAATCTGATGTTTATTGTAAATTGGTATATGTCCCATCACTGTCACAACTACTATGTTGCTTGGAACTGCACCCAAGAATTTCACACACTATTGCACTTTTGTATATGGTTGTGTGACAATAAAAGTGATTTGATTTTTGATTTGTATACACTGATGAGCCAAAACCACCGACCCGCCGAGGCATGGACTCAACAAGACATTCTTGTGGTATCTGGCATCAAGACATTAGCAGCAGATCCTTCAAGTCCTGTAAGTTGCAAGGTGGAGCTACCATGGATCGGACTTGTTGGTCCAGCACAGATGTTCAATTGGATTGAGATCTGGGAAATTTTGAGGCCAGGGCAACACCTTGAACTCTTCATCATGTTCCTCAAACCATTCCCGAACAATATGTGCTGTGTGGCAGGGCGCATTATCCTGCTGAAAGAGGCCACTGCCATCAGGGAATACCATTGCCATGAAGGGGTGTACCTGGTCTGCAACGATGTTTAGGTAGGTGGCATATGTCAAATTGACCTCTATATGAATGGCTGGACCCAGGCTTTCCCAGCAGAACATTGCCCAGAGCATTACACTCCACCCCTCCACCGGCTTGTCGTCTTCCCACAGTGCATCCTGGTGCCATCACTTCCCCAGGTAAACGGCCCACACATACATGGCCATCCACGTAATGTAAAAGAAAATGGGACTCATCAGACCAGGCAACCTTCTTCCACTGCTCCAAGGTCCAGTTCCGACGCTCGTGTGCCCATTGTAGGCACTTTCGACGGTGGACAGGGGTCATCATGGGCACTCTAACCGGTCTGCGTTTTGTGTTGTGACACATTCCTCCCATAACCATCATTAAAATTTTCTGTGACTTCTGCCACAGTTGACCTTCTGTCAGTTCGGACCAGAGAGGATTGCTTTCATTGCCCTACGCAGATGAGCCTTGGGCGCCCAACACCCTGTAGCCGGGTTGTGGTTTGTCCCTCCTCAAGCCACTGTTGGTAGGTACTCACCACTGCTGACCGGGAGCACCCCACAAGCCTTTTGTGTTTCAGAGATGCTCTGACCCAGTCGTCTGGCCATAACAATTTGGCCCTTGTCAGAGTTGCTCAGGTCTTTACTCCTGCCCATTTCTCCTACATTCAACACGTTGAGAACTGATTGTTCCCTAACCATCTAATCTACCCAGACCTTGACATGTGGCCTTGTTAGGAGATGATCAAAATTATTCGCTTCACCTATGAGTGGTTGGACAACTACTGAGTTTTTATTGTCGGCTAGTCGAGCCCATTAGTTGAGTCGAATTCGACTAGTCATTACAGGCATCCACGGCATCTAGTATGTTTTTTGGTGGAAACCATGCTTTTACTATAGTAATATTGTAGTAACCATGACTGTAGTAACCATGACAACAACCATAGTTAATACAGTAATACTATAGTATCCATATAGTAACAATGGTTTTACTATCGTAATCGTATAGTAAAACCATCGTTAATTTCTGTAAGGTTGAACACAAGTAAAAAAAAAAATTCAATTTTAGGCCTTAAAAAAAACATTGATTAAAAAAATAATTATCCCAATAATTTGCAAATGAAAAATCTATTTATTCAAAGTATCGGTGATATTGGCCTTGCTAGTACTTGGTATCAGATCAAAAAGAAAATAAGTGATATTGTTCATCCCTACTCTATAGGCAGAGGAAGAGTAATTTATATTCATAAGTAAAGCGATAAGTGATAGTACAATTGGTGTTAGACATATTGTGCTCAGGTGTGTGCACCCTTACCGCTTCCCCCCAGCTCCACATACACCCCATTTCTGGAGAGAAAGTCAGCAAAAGCCATCCGCGCTTCCGGTCTGTGGACCACCTCGAACTTAAAAGGCTTTATAGCCAGATACCAACAGGTGATCAGCGCATTAGTATCCTTCATGCAGTGGAGCAACTGGAGTGGAACATGGTCAGAACAGAGGGTGAAGGTACACCCCAACAGATAGTATCGGAGGGTTAGAACAGCCCATTTGATAGCCAGACATTCCTTTTCAATGGTGCTGTATTTAGTCTCTCTCAGCGATAGCTTGCGACTAATGTACAGCACCGGCCGCTCCTCCTCCTCCACCAGCTGCGAAAGCACTGCCCCCAGCTCCCTGTCTGAAGCGTCCATCTGTAAAACAAATGGGAGAGAGACATTAGGTGCATGTAAAAGTGTCCTGCCACAAAGTGCAGCTTTCACCTGTATAAACGCCTGTTGACACTGCTCCGTCCACTGGACCAGGTCTGGAGCTCCCTTTTTAGTGAGATCAGTCAGTCAGCGGGCTGGTGATGTCCGAATAATTAGGCACAAACCTTCTATAATAGCCAGCCAGCCCCAGGAACTGTCTCACCTCCTTTTTTGGTCTTGGGTCTCGGGCAAGCCGCAACCGCTGCGGTCTTATCAATTTGGGGGCGCACCTGCCCGTGACCCAAGTGGAAACCCAGATACCGTACCTCCACCCGTCCAATTGCACACTTCTTGGGGTTTGCTGTGAGTTCCGCTCGACGCAGCGACGTCAGAACAGCCCACAGATGCTGTATATGCCGCTGCCAATCATTACTGTATATAATGATGTCATCCAGATAAGCAGCGGCATAAGCAGGATGCGGTCTAAGCAGGGTGCGGTCTAAGAACTCAGTCCATCAGGCGCTGAAACGTAGCCGGGGTCCGAACAAACCAAATGGAAGTGTCACAAATTGGTGTAAGCCAAATGGTGTGGAGAAGGCCATTTTTTCATGGGACATCGGCGTAAGGGGATCTACCAATATCCCTTTGTTAAATCCAGCTTAGAGTAAAAGTGAGCTGTGCCTAACTGATCGAGTAGGTCATCAATAAGAGGCATTGGATATGCGTCAAATTTAGACACCGCGTTGACTTTTCTGTAATCCACACAGAACCGAACTGATCAGTCGCTCTTAGGGACTAGGACGACCTGGGGAAATCAGGATTTCCCCCTCCCTTGCATCATCCTTACATGGAGCTGATGTAGACAGCCCTGACCCCGCCTCCCCAGCCAGCCAGCGCATCGCACATCTCACATCTAACAACTTTCTCGCAGGACCCATCCACACATACTCCTTTTAATAGAGTTTCACATTTTGGCCAATTAGTCCCCAGAATTAGATGAGGCGGGAACCAACTGCAGCCTCCACTCTATGCTTTTGCCCCCGAAATTTAATAATGAGTGTCACTACAGGGTAATTGTGAATATCCCCATGCACACACAGCACCTCCACCCTTTTATTTGTGCCCAAAGCCTCATCTTGAACCAAACATTGTTGGATAGTGGTCTGATTACATTAAGTATCCAGCAAGGCTTGATATGTACTTCCCCGATATTCACAGGTATTCTATAGGCTCCAGCTCAATCGGGGGCAGCACGTGGAGTGTCGGAGACCCGGACCAATGTTCCCACCTTCATCACGGTGCACTGGTCCCAGAAATGCCCGGGTTGCCCTTGACTCCAACTGGCCGGCCCAGGTGTTACACCTACACTTGCGACAGCGGATTCAACCACCTGAGAGGGAGAGTGAAGAGACATCAGGGTCACCGGCAGCAGGGAAACCCCCCGGGAACGAGGAGCTGGCTTCGGCAGTACCTTTCCTCACCTCCGGGGTACCAGGACAGGCTCTATGACAGGGACACAGTGAGAGAGAAAAGCCGAGGAAAAACAAGAGGGAGGGGAGAGAGAGTGGGAAAGCTCCACCCTCGGATACGCCGACAGATGTGGTTCGTTCTCGGTGGGGCACGTGGTGAGTTGTGCGTGGATGGCGTGAAGCCTCCACATGCACTATGTCTCCGTGGCAATGCGCTCAACAAGCCACGTGATAAGATGCGCAGGTTGATGGTCTCAGATGCGGAGGCAACTGGGATTCATCCTCCGCCACCCGGAATGAGGCGAATCACTACGCAATCACGAGGACTTAAAAGCGCACTGGGAATTGGGCATTCCAAATTGGGGGAAAAATAAAATAAAATAAAAAGATCCCGAGTTTTGGCACCAGTGTAACGGGGTTAATTTGTGGAGACAAGGAGGAAACGGGAAACGTAACTTCAACTCAAACAGGTAATCTTTTATTTCCTTAACTCAAAAACATTCATTTTAATGGAACACAGTCATGTGTGTGCTAGCTCTCTCTCTCTCTCTTAGACTCTACATTGGTACTGTTGGGCCTCATGTATTCAGATAGAAGACAAAGGCAGGCCTAACACAGTCGTAAAACCTAACTCAGGCCCCCACATACCAGGTCATAAGATTTTCCTAAGAAAACAATCTAATATTGAGACTGTTATACTATCTGGTTATTAGTCCCTGATTCCAGGGTGATGCCCCATAAAAATTAATCCTTATTAATATTCTGTTGATTTTTCATAATTGATAGTTATCTTTGATGATTGTTGAATTTGAATGATCAATAAGCTAGTGTTAATTTTAATTAATGTTTCATCGATGTTAACAATTAAAGATTATCTTTGATAATTGTTGATTTAAAGGATTAGAAAAAGCTAACATTGATTCTCATCAATGTTCTATTGATTTTAATAATGAATAATTATCTTTGATAATTATTAATTATTGCTAATAACCAAACTTGCTCCTAAACGTAGCACACTACATTTACTGGAGCCCCATATGAGGTTTTAATGAGTTAGATTCAATTAATTAATCTAAATATTGATTAATAACTAAATAAATAATTATAAATTATGTCTGATAGCAACACTGATCTAAACAACCAGTAAAGCCCTACAGTAACTTCTTATATCGCTCTCCCCATTGCTCACTGCAATCAGAAACAGGTGTTAGACATATTGTGCTCAGGTGTTTGCACCCTTACCACTTCTCTCTCTTCGTACGAATGCTCCACCACGCCCCCCATCTCCACAACAATTCAGTAATATTTATCAGGAATGCACTACCTAATTAGTCCGAGAAACTACAGTGGCAAATAATAGTATGTGAACCCTTTGTAATTAGCTTTTTTTCTGCATTAATCGATCATAAAATGTGATCTCGTCTTTATTAAAGTCACAAGTATATACAAAACATAATGTGCTATAGATATAAAAAAGAAAAAAACAATTATAATCTTTCATGTCTTTATTGAACACATCCAATTAAACATTCATAGATGTAAACAAATGCTAATTAGAGTAAGAAGTTGGAAAACCATCCAATTAATGAAACAATATTAATGGTGTGGGTTAGAGCTACTTTGACTACTCAAACATTTTGAGTTTTCTATTCACAAGAAGCATCTGCTGACGTGGACCATGCCTTGCAACAAAAAAGAAAAAAAAAAAAAAAAAGAGATTTCAGAAAACCTACGATCAAGAATTGCTGCGTTGCATAAAGCAGGAAAAGGTTACAATGTTATCTTGAAAAGCTTAGATATTCATCTGTCCACAGTTAGACAAATTGTCTATAAATGGAGATGTTTTAGTACTATGGGTACTCTCCCTAAAAGTGGCGTCCAGCCAAGATGACTCACAGGGCACACAGCAGAATGTTCAGTGAGGCAAAAAAGAACCTAGAGTGACAACTAAAGACTTGAATGAGTCATTGGAACTGGTTAACATCTCTGATCATGTGTCTACTATACGGAAAACATTAAACAGCCAAGGAAGGAAGCCACTGCTTTCCAACAAAATATAGCTGTGTGCCTGAAGTTTGCCAAAGATCACCATTACACTCCACAATACTACTGGGAAAGTGTTTTGTGGACTGTTGAAACTAAGGTTGAATTGTTTGGGAAGAACATGCAGTACTACGAATCGTGTAAAAAGGGCACTGCATACCAACATGATAAGCTCATCCCAAAAGTGAAGAACGGTGAAAGGAGCATCATGATTTGGGGCTGCTTTGCTGCTTCGGGTCCTTGACCGCTTGCCATCATTGAGGGAAAAATTAATTCCCAAGTTGATCAAGATATCCTACAGGATAATGTCAGGGTGGCTGTGCACCAGCTGAAGCTCAGTAGAAGTTGGGTGAAGCAGCAGGACAATGACCCTAAACATTGAATTAAATCCATTACATAATGGTTAAAAAAAAAAGAAAATCCACCTTTTGGAGTGTCCCAGTCAGAGCCCAGACCTTAACCCAATAGAAATGCTGGGGAATGACCTCAAGAGAGCCGTTCACAGCAGACATCCTAAGAATATGGCTGAGCTGAAGCAGTTCTATAAGGAAGAATGGTCCAAAATTCCTTCCGAACGTTGTGCAGGTCTAATCCGCAGCTATCGGAAACGCTTGGTTGAGGTTATTGCTGCCATAGGAGGATTGACCAGTCATTAAATCCAAGGGTTCAGTTTCTTTTTCCACAGCACTGTGCATATTAATGGAACTTGTTAAATAAAGACATAAAATATTATAATTGTTTTTATGTTGTTAGCTTAAGCACATTGTGTTTTTCTATACCTATGACTTTGATGAAGATGAGATCACATTTCATGACCAATTAATGCAGAAAACCAGCACATTTCAAAGGGTTCACATGCTTTTTCTTACCAATGTATAACCCAAGCCCTTAACCTGACCGTAACAAATGAGGTAGAGCTTTCGTCATTAATATGAATAATTCCTTTTCCATCCTTCTTTTAGGAAATCCACCACTGCTGATTCCAACAGAATCACATGAAAACGACTAGTCGACTTTAGGCTGACAGTGTCGACTACATTAGTTATAGTTGAATAGTCGACTAGTCTGTGCAACACCTAGTAAGAGATAATCCACAGCTAATGCACCTCCACTTCATGTCAGGTCGTTTTTGGCCTCCACGTCATGCATTGCATTAATAAAAAGCACACCTAGCCTTGGATTATCTCAGTTATACCATGGTCACCAGACAGCATTGATTAGTTTAAGATGTCAGTTGCTTCACTTTAACATTCATGTAATCGCAAATGTTCCTGGTCGTTGCAGGTTCATGCACTCAGGGTTAATGACATGCAGTGGCACAGAGGACACTCAACTCACCTGCCAGACAAAACTTGAGACATCTTTCAGATGTCTGTGATGTTTGTCGAGGTGTGCTGACTGCCCCCTGCTGACACGGTTCATAAAAACAAAGTTTTTTGAATTGCTCAGATGTTAGGGAAATATGTACTTTTTTATGGAAGTTATGTACAGATCAGGGGGCATGATTAACTGTGTTATGCGTTAAATTGACAGCCCTAAATTTATGGTGAATATGCGTCCTTTCTGAAAGTTGAATTCTTTAGTCTCCATTCACTGTAATTGCATAGAATAGAGTGACCTGCATATTCTTGAGAATTTGTCCTTGAAGCAACATGAGGGTGTGTAATGATGTAAATTTTGAAATTATTTTTGGGTGAAAGAAATAAATAAAGAAACAAACAAAGGAAGATTCCTTTTAAGCTTTCTATTAGCCAGTTTTATAAATTTTGACAGAGGAATATATAAAGGTATATCAGTTGCAAACGTCGAGAGCTTGCATATTTGGATTTGAGAACTTGTACAATAAATATTTGTACTCGTAAGTTGAAATTTACACTCACAGCACCGATGTGAAAACTTGTAAAATAAAAATTGGAGTTTTAAATTTGCTAATGATGATCAATATTTAATTGGAAAATGTACAGTCAGCCGGTCATTATCTTAAAATAAACCATGACATCACCATCAATGGAGCACCTGTGGAGAGAGTCAGCAGCTTCAAGTTCCTGGGTGTCCACATCACTGAGGAACTCACATGGTTCATCTACACTGAAGTCGTTGTGAAGAAGGCTCATCAGCGCCTCTTCTTCCTGAGACGGCTGAGGAAGTTTGGAATGAACTGCCACATCCTCACACGGTTCTACACCAGCACTGTAGAGAACATCCTGACTGGCTGCATCTCCGCCTGGTACGGCAGTAGCACAGCCCACAACCGCAAAGCACGGCAAAGGGTGGTGCGAACTGCCAGACACATCATCGGAGGTGAGCTTCCCTCCCTCCAGGACATATATACCAGGCGGTGTGTGAAAAAAGCTCGGAGGATCATCAGAGACTCCAGCCACCCGAGCCATGGGCTGTTCTCACTGCTACCATCAGGCAGGCGGTATCGCAGCATCAGGACCCGCATCAGCCGACTCCATGATAGCTTCTTCCCCCAAGCAATCAGACTTTTGAACTCTTGATCTCCCATGATCAAATCCATGGATGATAAGAATCATGTGAGGATATGGTGGTTCATTCCAAACTTCCTCAGCCGTCTCAGGAAGAAGAGGCGCTGATGAGCCTTCTTCACAACAGCCTCAGTGTGGACGGACCGTGTGAGTCCCTCTGTGATGTGGACACCGAGGAACTTGAAGCTGCTGACTCTCTCCACTGGTGCTCCATTGATGGTGATGGGGCTGTGTTCTCTGTCTTTTCTCCTGAAGTCCTCCTTGGTCTTACTGACATTGAAGGAGAGGTTGTGCTCCTGACACCAGTGTGTCAGAGTGTGCACTTCCTCTGTGTAGGCTGTTTCATCATTGTCAGTGATCAGACCTACCACTGTCGAATTATTAGAAAACTTAATGATGGCATTGGAGCTGTGTGTTGCCACACAGTCATGTGTGCACAAGGAATACAAGAGTGGGCTGACAACACAGCCCTACGGGGCTCCAGTGTTGAGGGTCAGTGATGAGGAGATGTTGCTGCCCATTCTAACCACCTGGCGTCTGCTTGACAGGAAGTCCAGGATCCAGCTGCACAGTGAGCTGTTTAAGCCCAGAGCTCGGAGTTTCACATAAAGCTTGGAGGGCACTATGGTGTTGAATGCTGAGCTGTAGTCTACAAACAGCATTCTCACATAAGTGTTCCTTTTTTTGCAGGTGGGAGAGAGCAGTGTGTAGTGTAGATGCAATGGCATCATCAGTGGAGCAGTTGTTGCGGTAAGCAAACTGCAATGGGTCCAGTGAGGCAGGCAGCACAGAGCAGATGTAATCTCTGATTAGCCTCTCAAAGCATTTGCTGATGATGGGGATAAGAGCAACAGGACGCCAGTCATTTAAGCAAGTTATTTTGGATTGCTTTGGTACAGGCACAATGGTGGACGTTTTGAAGCATGTGGGGACTACAGACAAGGAGAGGGAAAGTTTGAAAATGTCAGTAAAAACACCAGCCAGTTGGTTCGCGCACGCTCTGATGACGCACCCGTCGGAAGGATCGGGTTACATCCACTACAGAGACGGAGAGTGAACGAACCTCTGTAGCTTCAGCCGCAAGAGCTCACTCCATCAGGGTGGTGTTATTTCCCTCAAAACGAGCATAAGAAGTATTTTGCTCATCCGGGAGAGAGGCAGCGGTGTTCACGGCAGAGTTTTTATTCCCTTTGTAGTCCGTGATGATATTAATTCCCTGCCACACGCTTCTAGAGTTGGTGGTGTTGAACTGTCCATCAATCTTGTCCCTGTACTGACATTTGGCTGTTCTGATAGTCTTGTTTATGCTCCTCCGCATTCCTGGAATTAAAAGCGAAGGTCCGCGCATTAAGTGCCGTGCGAACATCACTATTAACCCATGGTTTCTGGTTGGGGTAGAACTGTATTTTTTTGGGTCAGAACAACGTCCTCTACGCACTTTCTGATGAAACACTTTACACTATCAGCGTAAACCTCGATGTCATCAGACATCAGAGGCGGACCAGAAAATTTCCCAGTCCACATGATCAAAACAGTCTTGTAGCGTAGAATCTGATTGGTCCGACCAGCACTGAATCATTCTGAGGGTGGGTGCTTCCTGTTTCAGTTTCTGCCTGTAAGCAGGCAGAAGGAGAATGGAAGAGTGGTCTGATTTGCCAAATGGTGGGCGGGAGAGGGATTTGTAGCCATCCCGGAAGGGAGAGTTGCAATGGTCCAAAACCCGGTCCCTTCGTGTGTTGAAACTGATATGTTGGTGGTATTTTGGTGCGATTGATTTGATATTGGCTTTGTTAAAGTCCCTGGTCACAATGAACGTGGCCTCAGGGTGCGCGGTTTCCTGCTCACTTATACTCCCATACAGTTCCTTGAGTGCCTGGTCTGTGTCGGATTGTGGGGGGATGTACACAGCAGTGATAATGACCGCTGTGAATTCCCTCAGTAGCCAGAATGGTCGACATAGAAGCATGAGAAATTCCAGATCCGGAGAGCAGAAAGACTTGATAGAATGTACGTTCCTCTGATCACACCAGGATTTGTTGATCATAAAACATACACCACCACCTCTGCTTTTACCTGAGAGGTCTTTCGTTCTGTCCGCTCAGTGCCCGGAGAACCCCGTGGGTTCGATGGCTGAGTCTGGAATCTCCGCAGACATCCATGTTTCTGTAAGGCAGATAATGCAGCAGTCCCTCATCTCTCGTTGGAAAGAGATCCGCGTTTTCAGCTCGTAGAGCTTGTTGTCCAAAGATTGAACATTTGCCAGTAGAATACTGGGTAGCGGGGGTCAATTTGCGTGACGTCTTACTCTGATGAGAATGCCGGCTCTATTTCCCCCTTTCCTTCTGTGTTTCCGAGCCCGGGCAGCCCAGACAAAGGGCTCCGCTGGCGTGTTTGTAAACAGCGGGTCGGCACTGATGAATCTGAAGTCCGGTTTCCGGTGTGCAATTGCAGAACCAATGTCCAAAAGTGTTTGTGTATTGTATACAATAAGGCAGACAACATCCAAGACAAAAAAACATAAGAATTGTAAACAAAACAAACAAAAAACTGCAATGTTGTGTCAGAGCTCGCAACGCAGCAGCCATACTCGGCGCCATCTTGAGTCCAAGTTCAGAAGTTTGGATTTCCACGGAGGTAAAAATTAGTCACTGGCAATTGCTGTATGTGGCCTTTTATGAAATATGCAGAATACAGCCTTGATGTGTTGAGCTGATGCAAAGATAAGTGAAATAAATCTGGGACATCATGTAAACACTGTATGCTGTCGACCAACTTATTTGTAACCAACATATTTTGCCAGGGTCCTGGCGATCATGGAAGAGAGAACGTGGATGTGGCCTGCCTTATGTTCTCTGTCCGGGGAACAGGGAGAAGCATCTTCATTATGGGTGAAATTGTTCACAATCAGAGGTAAATATGAATACAAGATGATTTTTCAGTGATCCCAACATTACCAAAAAACAATCACACCACGGCATCTCATTAGGTATGAGATATGTTTTAATGCACTAAGTAATTACCACATCTCTTGATAACAATAATCAGCAGTCACACAAATGCACGGTCCCTCCTGATACTGTAACATGCTAAAGGTTTGCTATTTTAAGTTATCAAATCATAAAAAATAAATAAATCTGAAGAACTGCTTGCTGGAATAGGGTCTCGTCTTGTGAACCCAAAGGTGCTCTTTGGCTGGGTTTCAATTCAATCATGGAAAAAAGGTTGTCCAAGGTTGTCCATCTAATTAAAAAAGATAAAATACTTTCTTTCAAGTTGGCTTGCCACAAAGCAACATTTTAAATATTATATTTCACATCACAAAGTTATACAATTTTTATTTGAAAAATGTCCTACAACATCTACATCAATTGAAACTTTTAATTAACTTGTAGCCTTCCTCATAAATATGGCAAGGTAAATTCCTTACTTGATCTGGGGATTCTGTTTTTTTGCCACTACTTTGCTTAAAACAGAATTTTCTTACCTCCCACTTCTACAGTGTCCTGCACCAGCAGGAAGATGATGGACATCTTTATCTGTCCAGAAGTCTGCGCATCTTTTGCTGTCACTATGCCTTCATCCCACGGCTCCAAGTCCACCTTGATATATTCAGAGATGGATGGGACAGCCATCCCCTATCAACAGAGGGCAACCTCTCTCCAAATCAGCTGTGGCAACTGGGGCAGCAGTACCGTTCTGAAGAGTGTAACGAGGTAGGCATGTCTTTTTTTTTTTGTTTGTTTGTTTTGTTTTTTGTCTGTTCATTCAGCATTTTTTTATAACTTAATTATCCTTTCTTACAGATTCTACAGATTACACAAATAGATTGGGAAAGCAGTGGTCTTATCCCCAGTGACCCAAATTGTGGCATCCAGGTTCTTGAAATTGAATGTCCACTGAGCCCAGAGGAACTTGCTGAACTAAAGGCTGCTGTGGACCCAATGCAGCCATCAGCAAATTTATATAGCTGCATTGCAATACATGCATAGCATTGGCTCTAGGTAAGACACTGAAAGGATCAGCAATTTGGAAATGGAATAAAATAATGCAAAGAACAAAGGTCTGTCTTAAAATTTTAATTTCCCTATCTGTCACTCACTCGACGTTGGTGTCGACGTAGTGACACTAGGGGTCACCCTTGGGAGCCCGAGACACCTCTGGTCTTTGATAAAAGGCCAATGAAAATTGGCGAGTGGTATTTGCATGCCACTCCTCCGAACATACGGGTATAAAAGGAGCTGGTATGCAACCACTCATTCAGATTTTCTCTTTGGAGCTGAACGGTCATGCTCATTGAGCTGAATAGCACTGTTCATTCACCTCTGCTGGATCTGACGGCGCATTTCAGCGGCTTCTCCCTCCTGAACGCCCCTGGGTGCTTCGGCAGAAAAACTAGAGAGTATATTTTCTAAAAGAGCGTTTTTCCCCTCTAAAAAAGTATATTTCTCTAAAAGAGCGCACACACGGAACGTCTTTTTAAAGACGCGTCTTTTTAAAGATGCCTTTCCGTTCGTGTGTTATTCCTGGTTGCGGTCGTTTTCTCTCAACTTCGGATGGTCATGATCGCTGTCTTTCGTGTCTGGGCACGACCCACACGGAGGCAGCATTTATGAATAGTTCATGTTCTCACTGCGAGAACATGACTACGGCAACATTGAGGTCGCGGCTTGCTTTCGTAAGGAAGCAAGCCACCCCAGCGGCTCCCCGCCTTGGTCCTCCTACCTACGGGTTTGAGGTCAGCGCGGCTGGCGCTGGGGGCGATTTGGGGACCTCAATGGGATCGCCTCTGCCGGGTATCCCCCCGCAGACCTCCCATTCCCCAGCACGCTCGTCTGCCCCAATCGGGCTTCCGGATGAGTTCGCCGGCTCGTCACATGGCGAGTCTGGCTTCTTGTTCGAGACCTGCGAAGATGATAAGCTCTCGAGTGCAGCATCGGAGAGCGGGCTTGTCCAGTCGGACAAAGAAGCCTCAGCTGGGCTTCCCCCTTCGGGGACGGTCGCCCAGTTACAGGCCAATGCCGAAATGACGGACATGCTTTCCCGGGCGGCCGCGAGCGTCGGGCTAGAGTGGAACCCTCCACTCTCCCCTGAACCCTCACGGCTTGATGATTGGTTTCTGGGCTCGCGCCGCCGCTCAGACCAGCCGCGCCCCGCTCCAGTGCCATTCTTCCCGGAGGTGCATGAGGAGCTGACGAAGTCGTGGGAGGCACCTTTTACTGCCCGACCCCGACTCCGCAGTTCCCCCGCTCTCAATACCCTCGATGGCGGGGTGGCCAGGGGCTATACGGCGATTCCCCCGGTGGATAAGGCGCTCACGGTGCACTTATGCCCACAGAGCGCCGCCCCCTGGCGTGGACGCCCTAAGCTCCCCTCCAAGCCCTGTAGGCTCATGTCGTCCCTTACGGCCAAGGCCTACAGCGCTGCTGGACAAGCCACCTCTGCCCTGCACGCCATGGCTCTCCTGCAGGTCCACCAAGCCAAGGCACTGAAAGAACTGCACAAGAGTAATTCCACCCCAGATTTGATGCAGGAACTGCGCTCGGCGACCGACCTCGCCCTCCGGGCGACGAAGGTCACGGCGTGGTCTCTCGGGCGGACGGTGGCCACACTAGTGGTCCAGGACCACTAGTGGTCCACCTATGGCTCAACCTGGTCGAGATGGGCGAGGCCGACAAGACACGGTTCCTTGCTGCCCTAATTTCCCAGGCGGGCCTATTCGGCGACACCGTTGAGGACTTTGCCCAGCAGTTCTCGACGGTAAAGCAGCAGACGAAGGCAATCCGGCTCATCCTGCCCCGGCGCGGCTCAAGACCACGCACTCCGTCTGCTCGTCGCCAAGGGCGTCCCCCTGCGGTGACTGCACCGGCCCCTCCGGCCCGGCCCCGGCGTGGAGCCCACCGCAGGAAGCTGACGCCACCCGTCTCACAGCCGCACCGAAGAACCCACAGAGGTCTTCGAAGCGCCCCTGAGACGGGCAACCCAGGGACGAGGGAACCCACTCACGTGGAGCTAGTAGAAAGACCACTCCATCCCCCGGTGGAGGGCCGGGTGGAAAATCTTTTGTTGTCTTTTTGTTTGATTTCGCTGCATGCCCAAGTGGCTGCGGTACCCAACAGTTCAGCAAAAGAGCGGCTTCCTTCCTCCCTGGGTCACATACCCGGTGTGTGCGGTCGTCACCACGACCACCGTCCACGGGCTTTATCTTGCAGGATTGGCGCTCCAGCGGTGCCCTTTCCGCCCCTGAGCGCCCAGCTGTGGCACAAATCCACCCCCGATGTGACAGCCTCCACGGGTCACGAGGACAGGCCTCTTCCTCCCCCATCCCAGGCTGTTCCGGGGGTGGTCACAAGGAGCCAGGTAAGTGCTTTGATGTCCCTAGACATAGCACGGTCACGACGTGCTGTGGCACCTCGCGCTCCACCCCACCACGAGGCCCCACCTGCCGGTACGTCCGACAACATTGTCACCTTGGTCCCGCTCGCACGGAATTTGGACGCATGGCTTGCGCTTCCCAATCCATCGCGGTGGTTGATCCGGACCGTCCGACTCGGCTACGCGATTCAGTTCGCCAGGCGCCTGCCCAGGTTCAGCGGTATTCACTTCACCTTCGTCAAGGGCGAAAACGCTGTTACCCAGCGCGCGGAAATCGCTACCCTCCTACGGAAGGGCACGATAGGACCTGTCCCTCCAGCCGAGATGAAGAAAGGGTTTTACAGCCCCTACTTCATCGTACCAAAGAAAGGCGGTGGGTTGCGGCCAATCTTGGACCTGCGAGTACTGAACAGGGCTTTACACAGACTCCCGTTTAAGATGCTGATGCAAAGACGCATTTTAGCGAGCGTCCGGCATCAAGATTGGTTCACGGCGGTAGACCTGAAGGATGCGTACTTTCACGTCTCAATCCTTCCTCGACACAGGCCCTTCCTGCGGTTCGCGTTCGAGGGTCGGGCGTATCAGTACAAAGTCCTCCCTTTCGGCCTGTCCCTGTCTCCTCGCGTCTTTACGAAGATCACAGAAGCTGCCCTTGCCCCGTTAAGGGAGGTGGGCATTCGCATTCTCAACTATCTCGACGACTGGCTAATCTTAGCTCACTCTCGAGACATGTTATGCACACACAGGGACCTGGTGCTCTCACACCTCAGCTGACTAGGGCTTAGGGTCAACTGGGATAAAGAGCAAGCTCCTCCCGGTTCAGAGCACCTCTTTTCCCGGTTTGGAGTTGGACTCAGTCTCCCTGACGGCGCACCTTACGAACGAGCGCGCCCAGTCGGTGCTGACCTGTTTGAAGGCGTTCAAACAGAAAACAGTGGTTCCACTGAAACTTTTTCAGAGGCTCCTGGGGCATATGGCATCCTTGGCGGTGGCCACCCCGCTCGGGTTGATGCATATGAGGCCACTTCACCACTGGCTCCAGACTCGAGTCCCGGGACAGGCATGGCGCCACGGGACACTGCATGGCCATTACGTCGTTTTGTCACCGTCTTTTCAGCCCTTGGACCGACCTTTCATTTCTACGAGCAGGTGTTCCCCTAGAACTGGTCTCCAGGCGCGTCGTGGTCTTGACAGACGCCTCCAAAACGGGCTGGGGCGCTGTTTGCAATGGGCACGCAGCACCGGCCTCTGGACGGGTCTGCGGCTGCGTTGGCACATCAACTGCCTCGAGTTACTGGCAATTCTGCTCGCCCTGCGGAGGTTCCGGCCGTTGATCCAGGGCAAGCATGTGCAAGTTCGGACAGACAGCACGGCAGCGGTAGCATATGTCAACCGCCAAGGCAGTCTGCGCTCCCGCTGTATGTCACAACTCGCCCGCCGTCTCCTCCTCCGGAGTCAGCAGCACCTCAAGTCGCTGCGAGCCCCTCATATCCCAGGCAACCTCAACGCTACAGCGGACGCGCTGTCACGGCAGGTTTCCCGCAGGGGAGAGTGGAGACTCCACCCCCAGGTGGTCCAGCTGATTTGGAGTCGATTCGGTCAGGCACAGGTGGACCTGTTCGCCTCCCAAGAATCCTCCCACTGCCCGCTCTGGTACGCCCTGACCGAGGCACCTCTCAGTATAGATACGCTGGCACACAGCTGGCCCCCTGGACTACGCAAATACGCGTTTCCCCCAGTGAGCCTACTTGCACAGACTCTGTGCAAGGTCAGGGAGGACAAGGAGCAGGTCGTCCTGGTAGCACCCTACTGGCCAACCCAGACATGGTTCTCGGACCTCACGCTCCTCGCCACAGCTCCCCCCTGGCAAATTCCCCTGAGGAAGGACCTTCTCTCTCAGGGTTGGGACACCCTCTGGCACCCGCGCCCAGACCTCTGGAATCTCCATGTCTGGTCCCTGGATGGGACGCGGAAGACCTAGGTGGCCTACCACCCGCGGTGGTAGACACGATCACTCAGGCTAGGGCCCCCTCTACGAGGCGCCTGTATGCCTTGAAGTGGTGTCTGTTCGCTAAGTGGTGTTCTTCTCAACACGAAGACCCCCAGAGATGCGCAGTCGGATCAGTGCTTTCCTTCCTGCAGGAGAGGTTGGAAGGGAGGCTGTCCCCTTCCACCTTGAAGGTGTACATTGCTGCCATAGCAGCACACCACGACACAGTTGACGGTAAGTCCTTAGGGAAGCACGACCTGATCATCAGGTTGCTAAGAGGCGCTAGGAGGCTGAGTCCCTCCAGACTGCCCCTCGTTCCCTCATGGGATCTCTCTGTAGTTCTTCAGGGCCTACAGAGAGCCCCCTTTGAGACTTTGCAGTCAGTTGAGCTTAAGGCACTCTCCCTGAAGACTGCCCTCCTGACTGCGCTCACTTCCATGAAGAGGGTGGGTGACCTGCAAGCGTTCTCTGTCAGCGAAACGTGCCTGGAGTTCAGTCCGGGCTATTCTCACGTGATCCTGAGACCCCAACCGGGCTATGTGCCCAAGGTTCCCACCACTCCTTTTAGGGACCAGGTGGTGAACCTGCAAGTGCTGCCCCAGGAGGAGGCAGACCCAGCCCTGGTGTTGCTGTGTCCGGTGCGCGCTTTGCGCATCTATTTGGATCACACGCAGAGCTTTAGACTCTCTGAGCAGCTCTTTGTCTGCTTTGGTGCACAGTGGAAAGGAAGCACTGTCTCCAAGCAGAGGATCGCCCACTGGCTTGTTGATGCCAAATCTATGGCATATCTCACCCAAGACATGCCGCCCCCGTAGGGCTACGAGCCCATTCTACCTGTGGTGTAGCGGCTTCTTGGGCCCTGGCCAGAGGTGCCTCTCTAACAGACATTTGTAGAACAGCGGGCTGGGCAACACCCAACACCTTTGCAAGGTTCTACAACCTCCGGGTGGAACCGGTTTCGTCCCAGGTAGTGGCACGCAACCTAAGCAGATAAGCCCGGGATAGCCGGCCGGGTGTATCGCTTGCACATAGCGCCTTCCACCTCCTTTTGAGCTGAAGACGTGCGCTGTTAATTCCCAGTAGTGTTCACAAAAGTTGTTCCCTGGTTGACTTCCTCCGAGCCCTGTGGCAGTCAAGTTTTCGGAGAGATTCACTGCCGGCCCAGTACACACGCTAACTAAGAGCCCGGTTCTGGGGTAGGTGCTCCGCATGTGGCGGTTCCCTGTAAGGCTAACCCCATGCGATCTATATCTTCCACTAATTTGTTTCCCTGCTGGCAAACTGCATCTTCCTTGGGCAGAGCCCCTCTGCCCCAGTCTCCATGTTGTAGTACCTCCTCCCCCATTGGGCAGGATCTACCTTGAAGGCTCTCCACATGGTTGGAAAGACCATGTGACGTATTTTTCCACTTAAATACCCCCCCCCCTTGGGTGAGGTGTGGTCTCCGCGGTGTCCTCCCCTTGGGAGGGACACCCTCCGACTAGACCTGGCGGGAGTGGAAAAAGAGAAGGGGAAAAGAGGCCACGACTGGGTTAAGCCCGTCTCTATCTTTGGGTAGTCAACTTGTCCCCAAAAAGGGCCGTTCGACACTCATAACTGTGTTGGGGGAGGTTACGTGTCGACCTGGTGTGCTGGCTATGAGGCACACAGTAAGTCTGCCCACCACACACCGCCAGTTCACGTAACACAGTTCAGCCTTGTGGCGTTTTGTATAGGGACCCCTAGTGTCACTACATCGACACCAACGTCGAGTGAGTGACAGATAGGGAACGTCATGGTTACTGGTGTAACCTCCGTTCCCTGATGGAGGGAACGAGATGTTGGTCCCTCCTGCCACAACGCTGAACTACCCGCTGAAATGGCCGGACCTTATATCGGCTCCTCAGTGTAAAACCTGAATGAGTGGTTGCATACCAGCTCCTTTTATACCCGTATGTTCGGGGGAGTGGCATGCAAATACCACTCGCCAATTTTCATTGGCCTTTTATCAAAGACCAGTGGTGTCTCAGGCTCCCAAGAGTGACCACTAGTGTCACTATATCGACACCAACGTCTCGTTCCCTCCATCAGGGAACGGAGGTTAAACCAGTAACCATGACGATTTCTGAACTGTAAAAGGCAAAATATATTTTTTTTCCACTTTCAGCAGTTCATATTACTACAATAATAGTTGCCACAACAGTTCTGATATTTTAAATAAAATTTAAAAAAAGAATCACAGAAAGATCGTAGTGTTTGTCTTAATGTTTCAATGTTGTTGAACTATGAATGGCAGAATAACAATTAACAGTATCACTTGAACACATTGACATGAACACTTCAGGTCTTAAGGTTTCTATGTTCAGTAAACTGTAAAATGTAAAACATTTAACTTGAACTGTTTATTAATGTCATTTTATAGAAGACCAAATCCATCATTACTGGTGGCAATACAGCTTTCCAGGTTAGTTTTGAATTGCTTGTATGTGGTGTAGTAAGCAGGCAGGCGAAGAATGCAAAAGCAGGTGAAGGATGTAGGATGTTCTGCTTCCATCACCTTCACCTGCATGTCCTTAATAGGCAGCTCCCAGCCCACCCAGAATTTGAACAGCTGCTTCAATTGACCCTGATCAGCTGAAATGGGGTAGACATATGGAGACCAGGAGACAAATAGTTACAAAAACAAAAGTTTTTGAAACTATTTTTGCAATACATATGCAAATTAGTGTAAAGATTTCTGTTGAACATGGAGCAATACAGCAAATGATAAATATGTCTGTATAAGGATTTGTATCAGCACCTGGCAGATCTACAAGCAAACATTCTAACAATGTGACAACCAGTTTTGTTATTGGGAAAGTACAAAAACTGTTTATCAGTCTCCACAAACTGCCGTAGGTACCCAACAATTCTGCATTTGGAAATGGGGGTTCATTATCATCATTGTCCTCCTCTTCATCTTCCATTGACCAGATGATGTTGCTTAAGACTACCTAATTGTAATATTAGTATTCAACAGTGGCATACTGTACATATATGGAACTAAGTAGAAATAAATGTCAGAGATTCCACATCCGGTCGGGCCTCCAGTCATTGACTCCTTCCGTCCTTGCCTGAGCTGTTTTATTTGTCCCAAGGTTTGTGTGAGCACCTGAATATGACAGGTATGATTAGTTGATGAATCCTATGTGACTGATCATTTATGTTAGTAGTAATTAGGGATTGTGTTAAAGTAGTTCTGTATTATTGTGGGTTATTTTGATTGCTGTTTTTACAGATTTCTGGCCAAACATGCTTTTGAAAGTCAAGCTTAATGGACCACTGCTGACAATTTTAGCATAACATTTAATTGCTTATGAACAAAAAAGGTCATTTAAAGCTCACTGCATGCTGAAGCAGATTGTGTAACAGCCAAGTTCAGTTAGTTGCTGTCAACACTGGAAGGTACCAAGACAATGCCAGCTCGATAATGGCTGCCTTTTGATCCTCAGTAAGTTCATCTCCCTTCTCATTTTTTGAATCATCACCTATAGCAACCTTTATAAATAGTGAGACATTACAACTGAATTTGGGAAAATGTTTCCCTGTATCAGTATGGCACCTACCAAATTACCATCTGTATTGTCTCCCTGATGTCGATTTCAGCCACATCCTCAAGCATGATGATTGCTGTCTGTGGGGAGCCACCTAATAATACATGTATAATGGCTGGGGTCACACCTGCTAATGAAGGCCCACCATGTAGGAATGAATGACCAATCATCCTGCCTGCCATCAAGAACAAGGCACTCTGAAGAAGGACTTGGGAGGTGGAAGGAATAAGGTGTCTGCTTGGCCTTCAAATAATGCAGTGCCAGTTCCATTTCCTGTTTGTAGAGCAGAAGAAACCAAAGCATTTTTTTTTTCTGATTAACACTTTTATTGATTCAGACACATGAAACAGAAAAGCAAACATATATACACCGAATCAACTTTTAACCCCCAATAATTCCCTTTTGCCCTCCCAATCCCCAACCCCACCCTGATCCTCAACAAATATCCCTGTGGTCCAATTTGAGAATACACACAAAACAAAAAAATATATATATAAAAAAATAAAAATCACACACATTTAAAACTACACATCTCTCTCCACTTCCCCTCCCCGAGAGCCTTCCAAAAATGCCAAATAGCTGACCCATTTTTTATTAAACAATTCCAAGTTTCCCTGCCTTCTATATGACATTTATTTGAATGCCGCCACCCTGCCCATCTCTATGCACCACTCCTGAAATGAGGGCGCTCCAGCCGACTTCCATACCCTAAGAACAATCTGTCTGCCAATCATAACACTGGCTGGGACCCAATTTTTTACATATTTATCCACTATATTAATGACTGCCCCATTGCCCAAAATACAGAGTCCGAGGCAAAATGAAACCCGAGTGTCCAATACGTCACACACAATACTTCAAACCCCCAACCAAAAATCTTTGACCCCAACACACCACCAAAAAACATGAGTTGTGCCCCTCATCCTCTGACTGGCATCGCCAGCAGGTGGGTGCATCTCCAAGACCAAGCCCATACAATCCAGAGGGGGTCCAACAGAATCGATGCAAAATCACAAATTGCATAAGGCGCACCCCTGCATCTCCAGATGCAGACTTGACACTCCCCAGAATCCCAGCCCACACTCCTTCCTCCAATACCAAGTCCAAATAATCACACTCCCTCTCCCATAATCTCTTGAGAGAAGTTGAAGCTCTGTCCCCCAGACTCCGAACCAGCAGGGAGCAACACACTGATGCCCCATGGCCCCCTCCAAAAGCAGCAATCACCACCACCAGAGCATCTGCAGCTCCAGGGGGGAGCATGCCACTCAAAAAAAAAACAGTACAAAGCAGGTGGAGCAGCTGTAAATACCTACAAAAATTGAGACCTGGGGATCCCAAAATGTTGGACCACTTTCCCAAAGGATCCCAACACTCCACTCCCATACAAGTCACCGAGCGTACCAACCTCCCCCACAATCCACTCTGTCCAGCAGAAAGGGGATCCATCAACACATAACTTTGGGCCCAGCCACATGCTCGAAGCAACATTCAAACAAATGTCTGAATTGAAACCAAAGCATTTTTGAGCAAAGTTGACAATGTCTCTTTATTAAAGGGATAGTACACACCAAAATGATAACTGTCATCTTTTACGTACCCTCATGTTGTTCTAAACCCGCATGACTTTCTTTCCTCTGTGAAACACAAAAGAAGATTCTTGGAAGAATACAATGGCATTCGATAGGAACAATAGTTTTCAAGCTTCAAAAAGGATGCAAAACACCATAAAATTTGTCCTCACAATTCATGTGCTGTATTCCAACATCTTTTGAAGCAATTTGACATCTCTGAGTGAGAGTCAGATTGATATTTAAGTCATGAATCACTGATAATCACCTTCCCTGTCTTGGTTGTCTGTTTTGTTTTTTGTTTTTTCATTCAAAAAAGTGTCTAGACGAGTTGCACCAGGTTTGATGCCAATGGTTCTAACGCAGTAAGTTCCTGGGTAACCTCTGACCGATCGCCCAAAACGCCATTGGTTTTGGCTTTCCTGAGGCGGTTCAAATGCTTTTTTTAAATTAACACGAAACAAGACAGATAAACAAGACTGAGAAGAAGATTATCAGTAAATTATGAATTAAGTATTGGTCTGTTTCTCATCCAAAACTACTGTTTCACTTCAGAAGATGTTTTAATACAGCACATGAGTCATGTGGACTAAAATGGTGATTTTGCATCCTTTTTGTAGCTTGAAAATTATGGTCCCTATTGAATGCCATTGTATGGAAAAGACAGACATGGATTCTTGTGCAAAATTATCCTTTTGTGTAAAACTGAAGAAAGACAGTCATATGGGTTTGGAACAATATGCAGGTGAGTAAAAGATGACAGAATTATCCCTTCAAGGATGTTGCACAGATCTGCTCCTTGATGCGGCTTCTTGAAACAACAAATCAAGACTAATGAATCCATTCTGCAGCTTGTGCATCACCATGCTGAAAAAATTATGCTGAAAACCATCCCCAGTGGCAACATCACCTAAAAAATAGTAAACTGCTTTACAAAATTGTAAGAATAGGTAAACAATGTGTGGCAGAAAAACTAGAAATAATAAAATGAATATAGTGCATGACATAATAAATAAAACAGCCAATGGGACAGGAATCAGCAATGTCCTCTAGCATATTTACATGTCAATGTCTCATAACAAGGTGCTAGAACAAATACATTTTTAACATTATTTGTGAAATACTGGGTTACCTTCCAATCGGCAGATACCAAGAAACCACAAAATCACTACCTTCATGCATTATAGGTGCACTTTCAGAGGAACTTCATGTCCCAGGTGTTGAATGATCAGGACCAAGTGGGCCAGTAGTGTGCCGTTCACTAGTACTGGTTTGGGAAACCTCTGGTAATGAGACACTATCTTCAGCATTTCTGTCCATGATTGAGGTGAAGATCTGTGGGAAGCTACAATAAAATACACAAACATTCACAAGTGAAGTGACCATCTGGGCTTTGTTTAAGGAAAATGTAAAAACAAAATAATTTCATACATTTTAAAGACATAACATAAGCCCAACATGAAGTGAAGTATATACAGTCTCAAATATGACATGTTCCCAGTTGCTCATTTGTGTTTCAACTTCTTAAAATTTGATTCAAATATCATTATTTTATTTCAGACCTAACACTGACTTCTCTACTTTGTCTTTGTTGTAGAATAAAATAAATAAATAATAAAAAATAAAAAAACGGTCTCACTAATATTAACACCTCTGAAATACCTATTGTAAGGTATTACGATACCTTTCCCCACTTGCACTCGCATGGTAAGGCATCACTTCTACAGAAAATTGTCTACCACATATCGGACAGGGATCCTGAAGAGTGAGAGAGGCTCAAGATGACATCAAATAGGTCTACATAATACTTTGCAACCCCTTTACCTGTAATCTCATGACTGGGTAAAATCAGGTTTATCACCAAAAAACTGTATATGCTCTTTTTGCAGGAGAACCAAAAATAAATACAGACCAGCAGTGACAGTGAAGTCAGTTTTAGACAAATTTGAGTATTCTTCAAAAAACAAGAAATACTGTGGGCTTAAAAGTTCTTGTGAGCTTTAACTTGTGGTCAATCATATAAAATTGTAGAAATGGTCCTTTGATGTATATTTATAACCAGTGTTCAATATATTCTCAGGCCACATCCACTATTTATCCATGACTTCACTCACACTAAAGTTTTGTCTTGAGCTTTGGTGATTTTATCACTTTCAACCTGGATAACCTCTTACCAGACAAATTACATCTGTCTCATGGCTCAGGTCTTGGTCCTCCTCCATTTCTTTGACAGATTCAGAGTACTTCAACAGAAAAGGGGGAACATTATAAGCCTATAACAATGCCAACATGTTTCTTCATTGTAACATGTAGAGCAAAACTCAAATAATAGTTATACTTTTAATAAATATGGCTGGCCATATTCAAGAAGATATTTGATTTAAGAATTCAAGAAGTGTGGCTGGGGGTAGCAGGTATTATATCAAGTGAGCTCACCAAATCTAAGAGCCTAAGTGTCTGACAGCTCAAGAAACCCAACAGTACACCTGACTTGGCACTTAATACATCAGATAATTAACCAATTGTAATGGACTCTGTGTACAGATCTCGTGAGGACACTTAAGATCTATTCTAACACAGTATTTACTGTAGCTGCCATAGGAGTCCTTTTTTATTGTGAATGACACTGAATCATCAATAACAGCATTATCACTCTAACAGCAACTGTAATGGGACTGATGTGCCACAGGTCATGCATGTATTTTTGGGCATCTTACCAAGTTCAGGTGCATCATATGGCAACGGGTCATATCAGTTTCTTCTTGGAGGGGGACAATGCAGATGACATTCATCCCATTGTTAGAGGAGGCCTTCAATATTTTTACTGTGTAGCCCTGGGAACCCTGGGGCAGAGAAGTGGTCTTCCTTTGTCCACTGCCCCCTTTTAAACAGACACATGAAAAACAATAATAGTGTTGAATTATTCCATCAATTTTTGGTAAAAGCATAACACATGTAAATAATGTATTTGGTATCATAAACTTACCTGATGCTTTTTGGAGAAGCCAACCACCTCATAAATTTTGAGCTTTGGGTAATCCTGAAGTAGTACTTTGGTTTTCTGAATATTAGAAGGCATAGATTTAAGCAAAATATATAATGATAGCATAAAAAGCACAAAAAATTGTGCCTCCTTTCTAAAAATGAAAAAAATGCAATAATTTAATAATAATAATAATGTAAACACACAAGGAACAAAACATTTGTAAGATCTGTTATCTGTCCAAAACATATTTAAACATCGTTTAACATAAAGGCTGACCTCAGTGTGATCAGCATCATCTGAAATATTTACAGTTCTTCTCCCTAGGCCTGCTCATAGGAGAAACGTTTCATCTTTGGGAGTCTTTTGGGAGTTTTATGCCAGCAAGCAAAACGTCATGGTTACTGGTGTAACCTCCGTTCCCTGATGGAGGGAACGAGACATTGGTGTCGATGTAGTGACACTAAGGGTCACTCTTGGGAGCCCGAGACACCTCTGGTCTTTGATAAAAGGCCAATGAAAATTGGCGAGTGGTATTTGCATGCCACTCCTCCGAACATATGGGTATTAAAGGAGCTGGTATGCAACCACTCATTCAGATTTTACGCTGAGGAGCCGATATAAGGTCCGGCCATTTCAGCGGGTAGTTCAGCGTTGTGGCAGGAGGGACCAACGTCTCGTTCCCTCCATCAGGGAACGGAGGTTACACCAGTAACCATGACGTTCCCTATCTGTCACTCACTCGACGTTGGTGTCGATGTAGTGACACTAGGGGTCCCTATACAAAACGCCACAAGGCTGAACTGTGTTACGTGAACTGGCGGTGTGTGGTGGGTAGACTTGCTGTGTGCCTTATAGCCAGCACACCAGGTCAACACGTAACCTCCCCCAACACAGTTATGAGTGTCGAACGGCCCTTTTTGGGGACAAATCGACTACCCAAAGATAGAGACAGGCTTAACCCAGTCGTGGCCTCTTTTCCCCTTCTCTTATTCCACTCCCTAAAAAGAGGGGGGATTATCCGACTGGGCCGCCAGGTCTAGTCGGTGGGTGTCCCTCCCAAGGGGAGGACACCGCGGAGACCACACCTTGCCCCAAGAGAGGGGGGGGGGGGAGATATTTAAGTGGAAGAATAAGTCACATGGTTTTTCCAACCATGTGGAGAGCCTTCAAGGTAGATCCTGCCCAATGGGGGAGGAGATACTACAACATGGAGACTGTTGCAGAGGGGCTCTGCCCAAGGAAGACACAGTTTGCCAGCAGGGAAACGAATTAGCGGAAGATATAGATCGCATGGGGTTAGCCTTACAGGGAACCGCCACATGCGGAGCACCTACCCCAGAAACGGGCTCTTAGCGCGTGTACTGGGCCGGCAGCGAGTCTCTCCGAAAACTCGACTGCCACAGGGCTCGGAGGAAGTCAACCAGGGAACAAATTTTGTGAACACTACTGGGAATTAACAGTGCACATCTTCAGCTCAAAAGGAGGTGGAAGGCGCTATGTGCAAGCGATACACCTGGCCGGCTATCCCAGGCTTATCCGCTTGTTGCCTGCCACTACCTGGGACGAAACCGGTTCCACCCGGAGGTTGTAAAACCTTGAAAAGGTGTTGGGTGTTGCCCAGCCTGCTGTTCTGCAAATGTCTGTTAGAGAGGCACCTCTGGCCAAGGCCCAAGAAGCCGCTACACCACGGGTAGAATGGGCTCGTAGCCCTACTGGGGGCAGCATGTTTTGGGCGAGATATGCCATAGTTATGGCGTCAACGAGCCAGTGGGCAATCCTCTGCTTGGAGACAGTGCTTCCTTTCCGCTGTGCACCAAAAGCAGACAAAGAGCTACTCAGAGATTCTAAAGCTCTGCGTGCGATCAAAATAGATGTGTAAAGCACGCACTGGACACAGCGACGACAGGGCTGGGTCTGCCTCCTCCTGGGGCAGCACTTGCAGGTTCACCACCTAGTCCCTAAAGGGGTGGTGGGAACCTTGGGCACATAACCCGGTCAGGGTCTCAGGATCACGTGAGAGTAACCTAGATCGAACTCCAGGCACGTTTCGCTGACAGAGAACGTTTGCAGGTCACCTACCCTCTTGATGGAAGTAAGCGCAGTCAGGACGGCAGTCTTCAAGGAGAGTGCCTTAAGCTCGGCTGACTGCAAAGCTCAAAGGGGGCTCTCTGTAGACCCTGAAGAACTACAGAGGTCCACTGAGAGAACGAGGCGTGGCCTGGAGGGATTCAGCCTCCTGGCGCCTCTTAGGAACCTGATGATCAGATCATGCTTCCCTAAGGACTTACCGTCGACTGCGTCGTGGTGTGCTGCTATGGCAGCAATGTACACCTTCAAGGTGGAAGGGGACAGCCTCCTTTCCAACCTCTCTTGCAGGAAGGAAAGCACTGATCTGACTGCGCATCTCTGGGGGTCTTCCCAATAGGAAGAACACCACTTAGCAAACAGACGCCACTAAAAGGCATACAGGCACCTCGTAGAGGAAGCCTTAGCCTGAGTGATCGTGTCTACCATCGCAGGTGGGAGACAGCTTAGGTCTTCCACGCCTCGTCCAGGGACCAGACATGGAGATTCCAGAGGTCTGGGCGTGGGTGCCAGATGGTGCCCTTTCCCTGAGAAAGAAGGTCCTTCCTCAGGGGAATTTTGCAAGGGGGAGCTGTCGCGAGGAGCGTGAGGTCCGAGCACCACGTCTGGGCAGGCCAGTAGGGTGCTTACCATGACGACCTTCTCCTCGTCCTCCCTAACCTTGCACAGGGTCTGTGCAAGCAGGCTCACTGGGGGAAAACGCATATTTGCGAATGCCAGGGGGCCAGCTGTGTGCCAGCACGTCTATGCCGAGGGAGGCCTCAGTCAGGGCGTACCAGAGCGGGCAGTGGGGAGGATTCTTGGGAGGCGAACAGGTGCACCTGTGCCTGTCGAATCAACTCCAAATCAGCTGGACCACCTGAAGGTGGAGTCTCCACTCTCCCTGAGGGTAACCTGTTGTGACGGCGCATCCGCTGTAGTGTTGAGGTTGCCCGGGATGTGAGTGGCTTGCAGCGACTTGAGGTGCTGCTGACTCCAGATGAGGAGACGGCGGGCAAGTTGTGACATACAACGAGAGCGCAAACCACCTTGGTGGTTGACATATGCTACCATTGTCGTGTTGTCTGTCTGAACTAACACGTGCTTGCCCTGGATCAACGGCCGAAACCTCCGCAGGGCGAGCAGAATTGCCAACAACTCGAGGCAGTTGATGTGCCAACGCAGCCGCGGACCCGTCCGGAGGCTGGTGGCTGCGTGCCCGTTGCAAATGGCACCCCAGCCCATTTTGGAGGCATCTGTCGTGACCACGACGCGCCTGGGGACCAGTTCTAGAGGAACTCCTGCTCGTAGAAACGAGAGGTCGGTCCAAGGGCTGAAAAGACGGTGACAGACCGACGTAATAGCCACGCGGTGTCCCGTGGCGCCATGCCCGTCTTGGGACTCAAGTCTGGAGCCAGTGCTGAAGCAGCCTCATATGCATCAACCCGAGCTGGGTGGCCACCGCCGAGGATGCCATATGCCCCAGGAGCCTCTGAAAAATTTTCAGAAAAAATTTTCTGTTTTCTGTTTGAACGCCTTCAAACAGGCCAGCACCGACTGGGCGCGATCGTTCGTAAGGCGCGCCGTCAAGGAGACTGAGTCCAACTCCAAACCGAGAAAAGAGATGCTCTGAACCGGGAGGAGCTTGCTCTTTTCCCAGTTGACCCAAAGCCCTAGTTGGCTGAGGTGTGAGAGCACCAGGTCCCTGTGTGCGCACAACATGTCTCGAAAGTAAGCTAAGATTAGCCAGTCATCGAGATAGTTGAGAACGCGAATGCCACCTCCCTTAACGGGGCAAGGGCAGCCTCTGCGATCTTCGTAAAGACGCAAGGAGACAGGGACTGGCCGAAAGGGAGGACTTTGTACTGATACGCCTGACCCTCGAACGCGAACCGCAGGAAGAGTCTGTGTCGAGGAAGGATCGAGACGTGGCTGGGCCGAAGGGGTGGGCTGCGGTGGAGCCGGTGCAGTCACCGCAGGGGGATGTCCTTGGCGACGAGTAGATGGGGTGCGGGATCTTGAGCCACGCCAGGGCAGGATATGCCGGCTAGCATCCATCTACTGCTCTACCATTGAGAACTGCTGGGCAAAGTCCTCGACGGTGTCGCCGAATAGACCCGCCTGCGAAATGGGGGCAGCAAGGAATCGTGTCTTGTCGGCCTCACCCATCTCGACCAGGTTGAGCCAAAGGTGGCGCTCCTGGAACACTAGTGTGGCCATCGTCCGCCCGAGAGACCGCGCCGTGACCTCCGTCGCTCGCCGAGCGCAGTTCCTGCATCAATCCCGGGGCGGAACTACCCTCATGCAATTCCTTTAGCGCCTTGGCGGACTTGCAGGAGAGCCAAGGCATGCAGGGTGGAGGTGGCTTGTCCAGCGGCACCGTAGGCCTTGGCCATCAGAGACGACGTAAACCTACAGGCCTTGGATGGGGACCCATGCCAGGTGGCGGCGCTCTGCGGGCATAGGTGCACCACGAGCGCCTTTATCCACTGGGGGATTGCCGAATAACACTTGGCCGCCCCACCATCGTGGGTAGTAAGAGCGGGGAAGCTGAAAAGATCGGGACTGGGCAGTAAAAAGTGCCTCCCGCGACCTTGTCAGCTCTTCATGCACTTCCGGGAAGAAAGGAACAGGGGCGGGGCGTGGCTTTGAGCGGCGCCGCGAGCCCAGGAACCAATCACCGAGCCGCGAGGGTTCAGGGAAGAGCGGTGAAATCCACTCTAACCGACACTTGCGGCTGCCCGGCAAAGCATGTCGTCATCTCCGCATCAGCCTGTGACTGGGCGATCGACCCCGAAGGGAGCAGCCCAGCTGAGGCTTCCGACTGGACGAGCCTGCTCTCCGATGCTGCGCTCGAGAGCTCATCACTTTCGCGGGCTCCAAATAAGAGGTCGAACTCGCCGTGAGACGAGCCGGCGGACTCACCCGGAAGCCCGATCGGGGCAGACGAGCGTTCTGGGGAATGGGAGGTCCGCGGGGGGATACCCGGCGGAGGCAGTCCCATTGGGGTCCCCAAATCGCCCCCAGTGCTAGCCGTGCTGGCCTCAAACCCGTGGGTAAAAGGACCGAGGCGGGAGCCTCTGGGGTGGCTCGCTTTCTTACGAAGGCGAGCCGCGACCGCAACATTGCCATGGACATATTCTCGCAATGAGAACATGACCATCCACACACGCTGTCTCCGCGTGAGCAGTGCCCAGACTCGAAAGACAGTGATCGTGACCGTTAGAAGGCGAGAGATAACGAGAACAACCAGGAATAACACACAATCGGAGACGCATCTTTAAAAAGACGTTCCGTGTGTGCGCTCTTTTAGAGAAATATATACTCTTTTAGAGGGGAAAAATGCTCTTTCAGAAAATATTCTCACTAGTTTTTCTGCCGAAGCACCCAGGGGCATTCTCTGCAGTGCACCAGTGCAGAGGAGGGAGAAGCCGCTGAAATGCGCCGTCAGATCCAGCAGAGGTGAATGAACAGTAGTATTCAGCACAATGAACATGACCGTTCGGCTCCGAAGAGAAAATCTGAATGAGTGGTTGCATACCAGCTCCTTTCATACCCGTATGTTCGGGGGAGTGGCATGCAAATACCACTCGCCAATTTTCATTGGCCTTTTATCAAAGACCAGAGGTGTCTCGGGCTCCCAAGAGTGACCCCTAGTGTCACTACATGGACACCAACGTCAAGTGAGTGACAGATAGGTAACTGGAGTTCTAAGAACCTTACAGATGTAACTCTTGCAGGTTCAGGTGTCCTTCTTTTCATTCGTTTACGGCTGTCATGGTAAAGTGCAGGAAAAGCTCTTTAATTAAGACAAAATATACATACGTATATAAATATATTTAATAAACAAAAACTTTGCTCATTTGCGTCTATACATATAGAGAGAGAGAGAGAGAGAGAGAGAGAGATGGCGCAAATGAGCAAAGTTTTTGTTATTAAATTAACACTTGCAGGAACAGAACATTTGCAATGTAGAGTAATATTGAAGACAATCAAAAATAGACATAATGTACAAATATATACATTGTATATTTTACTTTATATTTTTTTTCTAGAAAATATTAATAAGTGGTCATTTAGAGGACACCTTCATCCAAAGCAACTCATAGTAGTCTAATTAATGGGACTTTTCCCTTTTAGCAACCTGGGGTTAAGTGCATTGCTCAGGGCTATAATGACGATTGTTCATGGATGGGCCCTGGTGGGGTTCAGTCCTGTAACCATTGATTACTAGCCCACATCTTTAGCTACTACATCACACCAACCCCCGCCCCCGACTAACATTAGAAAGAAAGGTAAAGACAATATTGAATCTGCAGCCTTGTACATAAGCTGTTAAAAGAGAAAACAGATCCATATAACAATGTACAAAAAGCTTATTTTCCATCATCACATCACACTTTTTAAGTATGTAAATATTAAAACCTAACTGATAAAACAAATGGGGCTCTGAGTTCACAATTTCTTAGCTTTGCATTTCTTGTTGAATTGTGTTTGGCCTCCAAACAGCCTGGCCAACCCCAAAGGAACCACTCGTGCCAGCTTGAGTTCCCACTACTGTGGGAGAACTGTCAGCATGTTCACGTGTTTGCGGGTTGCTGTGCTTTCGGATGCAGCCGAGCAGATTCCTTACAGCACTTTCTATTTCTGTATTCTGCTCCTGTAAAAATAAATAAAAATAAAGCCACTTTCATTTACATAAAATTTAAAAATTACTTAATATACAATTATTCTAATTATTAGTAAGTAGTGTTGGGCCTCATGTATTCAGATAGAAGACAAAGGCAGGCCTAATACAGTCGTAAAAACCTAACTCAAGCCCCCACATTCCAAGTCGTAAATTATACTGATAAAAATCACGCCAAAATCAAACAAAGGGGGTCCAAAACTGACTACAAATCCCATGAAGTCTTGCTCACCAAAGGATTGAACTCTTAACTCCTATTGGATGAGGCACACAACAGAACGTCCCTCAAACATGACATCATCAGGAGTTGAAATACCTCTGAAATGCTTTCGGGATTTGCTTCCAGCGACTTTGCTTGCAGTGTGTAGATGCAGTTTCATCGCTGCTCTCAGGTGCAACCTCGTGGCACAAGGAAGTAATGTCCGACTTGAAACTGTGGCCATACAATCTCCATATCGCTGGACGAGTTGAGATTACTCTGTTCAACCGAACACTCTAATGGATCCGAAGGAGACCGCCGAGCAATTCGCATCTTCATCCGTTTGCCTACAGAAGTGTAGAGATTAAAGATTTCTCTTCCATCTTCAATCAAGTCGACATTTCTGAGTTCTCCGCCAGCCCGCCGAGAATCAACAGCCGTACCGCCCGCCGACAGAGCGAGGAAACGGCCTCCCGTCATCACCCGAGCCTCAAGGAACCAGGTCAGAGTTTAAGGACGGAGGAAAACACATTCTACCTGTGTCCTCCTGCGATTCAAGTAAGAGGTTTACGTCTGGGCAGAGATAGAATATTATAGTGTGTTATTCTTGTGTTTCAAGGTTTTTGCTTGTACAGTTTACGGACCGCCATGTCCGCTCATTATTAATACTCAGGGTATTAATTATCATGATTTTGTTTTGCTGTATTGTGGTCCAACCAAATTGGACTGTTGTGCAATTTCGCCATCGCGGGTGAGACAGGTAAACTGAGTTCATCCAAAATAGTCAAAGTACGCGGGACTGTTTACGAGCCATCCACTGCGTCTCTGAGTGATGATCTAACAGCTGCTTTCTCTCCCACGATCGCGAAATCGGCTTTAGGGCTGTCACTTCTCTCTCTCTCTCGTACTAACCACACACACATGCACGCGACCCCTCACAAATATTCTGGCACACATTTTTGGCTCGTAGATAGCTTAAATGCTAAAGCCCAGCTTTGGTAGACGCCATTGACTGGTTTCTCTCCGCCCCTATTCACAGTCATATTCCCTGACCGGAAGTCTCGCGTGACATACTCTCCACGAGAGTCACGTCCGCCATTTTGTGCACGTCCCTCCTTATACACACACACACACACACACACACACACACACACACACACACACACACCTTATGTGTTATAGGATTAAGTTTATTGACTGCATTGTATTAATTATTAATTGATATTACTGCATAAATAAACTTTGTTTATATTACAAAGATAAGTGTTTTGGTTTGTTTTGCATACGCCTGTGTCATGCTGACGGGATGTCAGTGCTCGTATTCAAACCTTCATTCATTGTTTTTTTCCCGAAAATCGATATTCTTAGGATGTCGATTTTCCTAAGAAAACAATCTAATATTGAGACTGTTTTACTATCTGGTTATTAGTCCCTGATTTCAGGGTGGTGCCCCATCAATGTTAATCCTTATTAATATTCTGTTGATTTTTGATAATTGATAATTATCTTTGATGATTGTTGAATTTGAATGATCAATAAGCTAGTGTTAATTTTAATTAATGTTTCATCGATGTTAATGATTAGTGATTATCTTTGATAATTGTTGATTTTAAAGGATTAGAAAAGCTAACATTGATTCTCCTCAATGTTCTATTGATTTTAATAATGAATAATTATCTTTGATAATTATTTATTATTACTAATAACCAAACTTGCTCTTAAACGTATCACACTGCATTTACTGGAGTCCCATATGAGGTTTTAATGAGTTAGATTCAATTGATTAATTTAAATATTAATTAATAACTACAGAAATAATTATTAATTATTTCTGATAGTAACACTGATCTAAACAACAAGTAAAGCCCTACAGTAGATAAAAACTTAAGATATTTAGAAAAAGGATAAGATTAAAAGATAGTCTGTGGGTTGCTGAGGAGCAAATCTAACAAAAATATGGCTGTGAGCCTATTTTTCATAATGATATTCTATAATTCTCCATTGTATGATTAGTAATGAATATTGTGTTAGAATAAACATGTAAATGTTGTAACCATGGTATGAGCAGAACAACATGTGCATTAACAAAAAGGCGCGGGCTTGCGCTGTGGTTGATTTGAGAGGTTGTAAGTGCCGATTTGTAGTTGTACTGCTAAAATGAATTAAAGTACAAAAGTGAATGTGTAATACAAGTTTTTGTCTGTAGTTGTATTTATCTAAATATCATTTTACACATTTGTGACTACTTGTCTGCAATTGTGAATTCAAAAAACAAGCTTTGAATTATTGTCTGTGAGTGCAGAATGCAACATTCAACTTCAAATTTTTATTTTACAAGTTTTCACATCAGTGCTGTGAGTGTAAATTTCAACTTACTAGTACAAATATTTATTTTACAAGTTCTCAAATCCAAATATGCAAGCTCTCGAATTTTACTATTGATTTACCTTCATAGAAATAAAGCAGGCCTAGTACAGAGCCCTGTGGAATCTCTTTAAAAGGCTGGACCACATTTCTCTGTTTAAATCCTATCACACACACTGTTATCAGCCACCAGACTTCTCTTCCTCTTTACTCCCAGAATTCCCAGTAAATTCCCTCAGCACCTGTGCAGCGATAACAGGTTTAATCCCACGAGCGGGCGCTGGAGGCGTGTTGTAACTGAACACGCGGATCTGAGGTGTGTATTCTAGGAAATCAACTTTTGAGAAACACACACACTTAATAATGATCTTTGTTGGCACAATCATCCTACAAACGCAAGACTGAGATGACAACCTGATCAGTTAACCATATGTCTTCCTCTTTATTTTTGAAATGTCCTGTATAGGTTGAAGGTAAATAAAAAAAATTAAATAAAAAAATATGTATTTGCGAATCAAATATCACTAGTATCAGGATTTCAGACAAATTAAATGACAGATGTATCCATGTTTAATCAAACCTCTTGTTGTCATTTGTTAAAAGATAGCAGAAAAAAAAAAAAAATGTTGACCCCCTCCGAGGGGGTCACAGCTGCTCGGTGTCCTGTCAGGTTGCACAGGAATTAACGTAAAGCCACCACTAATCTGACGGATTCTAAACACATTTCACATAAATAATCCTGGATTCACAAATCCTCCTTGTATGACATCTTTAAATCAAACGCTGTTGTCCTTAGTCGACCTGCAAACTCCTCTTACGGTGAAGCACTTTAAGCTGATATTCCCTAGATCTCATCATTATATAACAACACAGTTGTGTGTGATGCTCAAATGGGATTTTTATGTAAAACCCTTTTAATAAAAACTGATTTTGACCTAGAATCAACATAGAAACAGAAAGCAGAGAATTCAAGTGACAAATTAAAGGAATAGTTCACAAAAAGAAACATTTCCATATGAATCTTTTCAGTGAAACACACATTTTTTATTTCTTTTTTATCCCCTTTTCTCCCCAATTTGGAATGCCTAATTCCCAATGTGCTCTAAGTCCTCATGGTGGCATAGTGACTTGCCTCAATCTGGGTGGTGGAGGAAGAATCTCAGTTGTGAAAACCACATTATGGCAAGCATGAGGAGGTTACCCCATGTGACTCTACCCTCCCTAGCAACCAGGCCAATTTGGTTGCTTAGGAGACCTGGCTGGAATCACTCAGCACACCCTGGGATTCGAACTAGCGAACTAGCGAACTCCAGGGGTGGTAGCCAGCATCTTTTACCACTGAGCTACCCAGGCCCCTCTGCTAGGGCATTGCTATGTGGTTGCTAAGGAATTTAGGTTGGATGTTTACACATTGCTATGTGTTTGCTAGGGTTTTCTGGGTGGTTACCAGGGTGTTGGTAAGATGTTCTAGGTAGTTGCTTGGGTGTATTTGGTTGGTGGCTAAGGCATTGCTATTTGGTTGCTAATGTGTTCTGGTAGTCTAACATTGCTATATGTTTGCTAGAGTTTTCTGTATGGTCATAGGGTGTTGCTAGGATGTTCTGGGTGGTTACTAGGGCATTACTATGCAGTTGCTAGGGTTGTCTGGGTGGTTACCAGGATGTTTCTAGAATCTTCTGGGTGGTTGCTAGGGTGTTCGGGTACTAGGATGTTCTGAGTGGTTAACACATTGCTACGTGGTTGCTAGGGTTATCTGGGTGGTTACCGGGGTGTTGTTAGGATGTTCTGGGTGGTTGCTTGGGTGTTTTGTGTGGTTGCTTGGGCATCGCTATGTGGTTGCTAAGGTGTTCTGAGTTGTCAAGGTATTGCTTTGCACTTACTAAGAGTTCTGGTTTGGTTACAGGGTGTTGCTAATGTTCTGGGTGGTTGCTAGGGTGTTCTGATTGGCTGTTAGGGCATTGCTATGTGGTTGCGTTGCTTGGGTGTTTTTGGGTGGTTGCTAGGGCATTGCTGTGTGGTTGCTAAGGTGTTTTGAGTGGTTGTTAACATATTGCTATGTGTTTGGTAGGGTTTTATGGGTGGTCAACAGGGTGTTGCTAGGATGTTCTGGGTGGTCTCTAAGGCACTGCTATGTGGTTGCTAAAGTGTTCTGAGTGGTTATTAACATATTGCTGTGTTTGCTGAGTTTTCTAGGTGGATACCATGATGTTACTAGGATGTTCTGAGTGGCTGCTATGGCATTGTTATGTGGTTGCTAAGGTACTCAAAGTGGATTTTAACATATTGCTATGTGGTTGCTAGGATTTTTTTGGTGGGTATCATGATGTTCTGGGTGGTTGCTAGGGTGTTTGATGGGACATTGCTATGCAGTTAATAAGATGTTATTGTGTTCTAAATGGATGTTAACATATTGCTATGTGTTTGCTGAGTTTTCTGGGTGGATACCAGGGTGTTGCTAGGATGTTCTGAGTGGCTGCTAGGGCATTGTTATGTGGTTGCTAAGTTGCTCAGAGTGGATGTTAACATATTGCTATTTGGTTGCTAGGTTTTGTTTTTTTGGTGGGTATCAAGGTGTTCTGGGTTGTTGCTTGGGTATTTTGTGTGGTTGCTTTGGCATTGTTATGTGGATGCTAAAGTGTTCTGGTGTTCTGAGTGGTTGTTAACACATTGCTTTGTGGTTGTTAGGGTTTTCTTGGTGGGTATCAGGATGTTCTGGGTGGTTGCTAGGATGTTTGATAGGACATTGCTGTGCAGTTACTAAGATGTTCTGGTGTTCTGAGTGGTTGTTAACATATTGCTATGTGTTTGCATGGGGTTTCTGGTTGGTCAACAGGGGTGTTGCTAAGATGTTATGGCTGGTTGCTAGGGCATTGCTATGCAATTGCTAAGGTGTTCTGAGTAGTTGCTTACTGGCCCAAATCAAAAGGGCCCCTTCCCATGTTTCTGTGATATTCCAGTCTCTAGATATGGTTCGGGTCCCTCCTTCAGTATAAGTCTATGGGATTTTCACCCAGTTTTATCTTCCACCAGTTGAAAATCATAAGTCTGATCACTTTGGAAAGTTACAGCACACCTCTCTTCAACCAGTCGCATGATTTGAGGTCTGTAGCACAGACTGTAAAGATCTTGTTTGGTTCACATGGATGCTCCTCTCTCATTGGTGAAGAGGAACCTGTTCTGACAGTCTCTTTCTCTGCTCGCAGACGTGAGATGATAGAATGAGGTCGTCTGACTCTCGACTCACAGTGAGATCAGCAGTGGTCAGAGAGCATGGAACACATTAACTCAAGAGCTCAGAGGGGCCAAAAGAGCATCACAACAACCTCGATAAGAGCTGCTCTCCAGTCACATCTCATTACAGGGCTGCCATATCTCACAGAGGCCAAAGCCTTCAGTACACTTCCAGAGAAACAGAGAGAGAGAGAATGTGTCTTCTATTGTATGTTACTGAAAACATGTATAGAAATAACCTTACAATGCTTTAGCAATACTGTACTACAACTGACATACAAATAAATACAGAGTACTTCTCATGAGTATGGTACACTTTGATGTCCCATTACTGTTTTTGTCCCATGTTCTGCTGCAAGAACTATCTAACAATATGTAAAATACTATTATCTAACTATAATTTAACATAAAAATGGACTTGGGCCACGTTCCAACTAATACATTTGTGTTTGAAAACAACTTCTTGAAAACACTCCATTACACGCATACTTTGGGAAACAATGACGTCAGGAAACTAAAAACTTCAGTTAAGCAAATGAGGCCATAGAATAAAAAGAAGCTAGTTTTAAACACAAAAATATGATTTTGACCTGTCCCACCACAAAGGTCTTGACCTTCTTGACTATATCCAACAATACAGTCATTTTGGCAATATTTAATTAATATTCCACTCATTGTAGAAAAACAAATAACAATTTAAAGCAAAGAAATAATATCTAATATTCATTAAATATGTGAAAACTACATATAACAATAGTGGTCTGTATCACAACAGCAGTTTGGGATAACTGCTTATTAACTGTTACAGCTTGCTTAAGTCACACTAAAAGGAAAAAAGCTAGCTGACATTTGTTTACTTTTGGAACAAATTTAGCAATTTTACAAGTTAGTATTTGACCTGTAATGTCATCGCTTTTTTCCTGATTGAAAAATAATTACATCCCCTGACAATATTAACTTTCATAAATAAAAAAAATAAAAAATAAAAACAAAACTGGGCATTAGTGTTCCATTTTTTTGTATATTCACACAATGCAGCCTATTTAGTAAATCATAGACAAACTATTTCAAATGATTTTTAGCTGCTTTATTTTTTTATTATTATTATTATTTGTTTTTGTTTTGTGCTGTCCCATCATTAAAAAAAAAAAAAAAAAGAAAAGAAAAAGAAAATAATTTTAAGGTATTCATTGTACACTGCCTGGCCAAAAGAAAAAAAAAGTTGCATACTCGAATAATTTGTTGGACTGCCTTTAGCTTTGATTATGGCGCGCATTTGTCGTGGCATTGTTTCGACAACCTTATGCAATGTCACAACACAACATTAATTCTTGTATTGATGAGGGGAGAGTCAAACCACTCCATAAAGTCTTCTCCAGCACACCCCAAAGACTTTCAATGGGGTTAAGGTCAGGACTCTGTGGTGGCCAATTCATGTGTGAAAATGATTCCTCATGCTCCCTGAACCACTCTTTCACAATTTGAGCGCGATGAATCTTGTTATTGTCGTCCTGGAATATGCGTATCCATTGATGGGATAACCTGGTCATTCAGTACATTCAGGTAGTCAGCTGACTTCATTTTATTCCCACATAACGTTGCTGAGCCTAGACCTGACCAATTGAAGCAACCCCAGATCATAACACTACCTCCAGAGGCTTGTACAGTGGGCACTATGCATGATGGGTGCATCACTTCATGTGCTTCCCTTCTTACCCTGACGCGCCCATCGCTTTGGGTAAATCTGGACTCTTCAGACCACATGAACTTTTTCCATTGTTCCACAGTCCAATCTTTATGCTCCCTAGCAAATTGAAGTTGATTTTTCAGATTAGCCTCACTAACAAGTGGTTCCCTATCTGTCACTCACTCAACGTTGTGTCGATGTAGTGACACTAGGGGTCAGTCTTGGGAGCCCTAAACTGAAAAAAGGCCAATGGGAATTGGCGAGTAGAATTTGCATGCCACTCCCCCGGACATACGGGTATAAAAGGAGCTGGCATGCAACCATTCATTCAGATTTTCTCTTCGGAGCCGAGCGGTTGCATTCAGTGCACTGAATTCAATTCACCTCAAATTGCTGGATTTTACGGCGCATTTCAGCGGCTTCTCCTCCTCTGGGCTCTTCGGCAGAGCAAACAAAAGAGTGTATTCTAAAAAGAGTATATTTTCTATCTAAAAGAGCAGCACACATGGAACATCTTTTTAAAGATGCCTTTCCGTTTGTGTGTTATTCCTGGTTGCGGTCGTTATCTCTCCGCTTCTGACGGCCACGATGGCTGCCTTCCGTGTCTGGGCACTGCCCACGTGGAGACATCATTCGTGTCGGATCGGTGCTTTGCTTCCTGCAGGAGAGGCTGGAGGGGCAGCATTGAAGGTGTATGTAGCTGCCATTTCGGCACATCACGATGCAGTGGATGGTAAGTATTTGGGGAAGCACGACCTGATCATCAGGTTCCTGAGAGGCGCTAGTTCTTCGGGGTCTATAGGGATCTCCCTTTGAGCCCCTGGAGTCAGTTGAGCTTAAGGCACTCTCTTTGAAGACTGCCCTCCTGACTGCGCTCACTACCATCAAGAGTGTAGGGGACCTGCAGGCGTTCTCTGTCAGCAAATTGTGCCTGGAGTTCGGTCCTGGTTACTCTCACATGATCCTGAGACCTCAACCGGGCTATGTGCCTAAGGTTCGAGTTTGCAAAGAAACTCGCTGCCGGCCCAGTACACATGATAACTAAGCCCTGTGCTGGGGTAGGTGCTCCACATGCACTGGTTCCCCATAGGTGACTCCATGTGATATATCTTCTGCTAAATTGTTTCCCTGTTGGTAAACTGCATCTTCCTTGGGCAAAGGTTCCTTTGCCCCCAGTCACCGTGTTTGTAGAACTCCTCCCCTGTTGGGTAGGACCTACCATGTGACTTCTCCACATGACATATTTCCGACAAGACTCGATAAGACCATGTGACGTATTTCCACTCGAAATGCACCCCCCCCCCCCAACGTAGACACCTGTGGCCCCCAGCCGGTAAACAAAATTCCACACTTTTTGGGGAGAAAAAAAAGGAAAAGAGGCCACGGCTGGGTTAGCCTGTCCCTATTTGCTGGGCAGTCGACTTGTTCCCAAAGGACCATTCGACGCTCATAAGAGTGTTGGGGGAGGTTACGTGATGGCCTGGTGCACTGGCTACGAGGCACACAGTGGTCTGCCTGTCTCGCACCGCCAGTCCACATAACACAATTCAGCTAGTTGTGGCGTTTTGTATAGGGACCCCTAGTGTCACTACATCGACACAATGTCGAGTGAGTGACAGATAGGGAAAGTCCTGGTTACTTTTGTGACCTCCGTTCCCTGATGGAGGGAATGAGACGTGTGTCCCTCTTGCCACAATGCTGAACTACCCGCTGGAATGGCCGGGACCATGTCTCGGCTCCTCAGCACAAAACCTGAATGAGTGGTTGCATGCCAGCTCCTTTTATACCCGTATGTCCGGGGTAGTTGCATGCAAATTCCACTCGCCAATTCCCATTGGCCTTTTTTCAAAAAGCAGAGGTGTTTAGGGCTCCCAAGTGTGACCCCTAGTGTCACTACATCGACAAAACGTCTCATTCCCTCCATCAGGGAACGGAGGTTACGAAAGTAACCAGGATGCTTTCTTTTGGCCACACAGCTGTTTAGTCCCAATACTGTAAGTTCTCGTCACATTGTGCGTGTGGAAATGCTCTTACTTTCACTATTAAACATAGCCGTGAGTTCTACTGTCGATTTTTTATGATGTGACTTCAAGAGTTTTAGAGATCTCTGATCATGATCATTCAAGATTTTTTTCCGACCACATTTCTTCCGCAAAGCTGATGGTTCACCACTATCCTTCCAGGTTTTTAATAATGTGTTGGACAGTTCTTAACCCAATTCCAGTGATTTGTTTTCTTTGCTTGATGCAGGCCAATAATTTGCCCCTTCTGAAACACAGTAACATCCTTTCCACGACCATGGGATACGTCTTCAGACATGGTTGATTCAGAAATGAGAAGCTACACACTGCATCAGTTAGGGTTAAAAGAATTATTGCCATCTGAAACATATTAATCACTGCAATAATGATCCAGTCATAAGCACTTAACTATCTGCTAATTTCAATCCAAATGGCAACTTTTTTAATTTTGGCAAGGCAGTGTATATAGTACATTACATAGAGATGGGTATTTTTTTTTATTATTATTATTTTGATTATACCAGAAAATATACCACCAGTATCAATAGTCCTCAGTTTTAAATTGTCACATTTCTTAATAGTTATTTTATAAATGTAAAAATTATGAATTCATATTTGAATACATGTTATATACTTTTATGTGTGGAATTGTGTTGTGAATTCAGAAATTCACTAACTGTTGGTTTTGGGGGCAGATTTTGAGGTTACAAAATGTTACTATTTAGACAGTAAGTGAATTTCTGAATTACATAAAAAAATATATAAAATTTAGCAAATAGTTTTTTTCATAACCAGTTGCTTCTAAAAACACTTTCGAGGAGGAAATGTTTTTTATCAATATCAGTGCTTGGGTGTCCGAGGGTTAAAACTATTTTTAATGACCAAATTTGTAATATTTAATATGCCACATTTTGTACACAACCTTCTTACCACGTACTCTCCCCCCATTATAAAAAATGAAACATTATATAAAAGTGTGAAACCCGTAAAAGTGACATGTAAAGCTAAATGTTCACATGACAGTTTACACAAGGTTAACTATTTTTCTGCTCCAAACTTCAAAACCACAAAGAGTATAGACAAATGCTACATTGGTTAGCATTTCTTATATAAAACAAATATCCTAAATGCATAAAAAAACATTGGCAAGGTATGTAATCGTGTATTTATTGGATTTATGTTTCATCTGTCAAAGCGCTTCTAACTGTTTTTTGTTAAGCTATAGAAACACGATTTAGCTCAAAAGGGAAAGTTCCTCAATGATGTCATATCCACCTTTTCACTCACAACAGTGTGAAAGTGCTTGTATGAATGAAGCAAATCATCAGAAAGTGTTTCACCGCTGTTCAAATTCTCCTCGGATCGCATCATTTATATGGATAAATGTTTTTCAGCTGAATAGACTAAATATTAAATTAAACAAATTACAATGAAATGCAAAGTAATCTCTTCAGTAATTAGAATACTTTTTTAAATGTATTCTGATCACCAATTATTTCAACTGTAACTGTCAGTGGAATACAATTACTAATATTTTGTATTTTAAATAAAATCCCATTACATGTATTCCGTTACTCCCCAACCCTGAATATAAACAACCGTGTTACTCATTCTGGTGTTATTTGTTTAAGAATATAATAAATATAATAAATTATAATTTAATTTGAATGCTTATTTAATGTTTAGAATCACACAGATCAGGGTTATAAACTGTTTAGTCATGGCCCAAATATTAGTAACAGGGTTGCAAAAATTGTAAACGCCAAAGAAAATTCTGAAGGTTATGCACCTCTTTCACTGTGCATTTGTTGTCAAAGTTTTTTTTAAGTTTCAGGCCCTATTTTGTTCCTTTTTTGTGAAAAGTTCCAGAGACATACAAAGAGAGAGAGAGAGAGAGAGAGAGAGAGAGAGTGTGTGTGTGTGTGTGTGTGTGTGTGTGTGTGTGTGTGTGTGTGTGTGTGTGTGTGTGTGTGAGAGAGAGATAGAGAGAGAGAGAGAGAGAGAGAGAGAGAGATTTAATAAGCCAGTGTATGATATGATCTGAAGAGGCCTGTTTTCCATCTCCTGTATGAAAATAGCCTCCACTCCACACCTCTTCATTTCCTGCCGGGAGACGCTCAGCATTCTGCCCCTGTCCACCAGGATCACAGATGAAGAGGGGGCAGGGCTTTCTCCTCAAGAACCTGCTATAAGTGGACACAGCTGTGGGTCATCTGTCAATAAAGCTCTGTGATTAGATAATCAGACCTCTGGATAATAACGGATTTCTGAAATAAACACTAGAAACAAAAGATAAAGAACTAAGGGTTAAACATATGTTTAGAGTGGAGATGTGCACATATTTTAAATCAACTAGTCAGTTCAATTCGATTGCAGATTCCGGATGTACTGTTTAAACATACCCTAAACTTTGCAATCTGATACAAATATTTATTTACAGGTGCATTACATGTATTCCGTACAAAACTTCTGCGCATTCAGTGCAAATATTCAGTGCAAGCCTACATACCCTTAATAATGCATGTTGTTATTGATTTGTTTACCCTCGTGCGACCCTGCGGCCTAATGCGAGGACTCGCTATACACAAAGCATAATTTTTAATTCATTTAAACCCATTGAATACTGTTCAGGACACTCTAAGGAGTCATTTAGGGGTTAAAATTCTGACGCACTGAGTCACATGATTAAACACCATGAAGTCGATTTCCGTGAACTGCTTCTATGGGCACAGTGCCAACAAAGGTGCCTCTGGCAAGAAACCTCTTAAAAAAAAATTCACTGAACCCTATTTGGTTGTAAAGCGTAGTGTCTCTAGTTTCGTTTGATATGCTGCTTTAAATATTTTGTTAATTTTTTGCGCTTTGGCGCGCTGAAAAACATGAAGTACTCGGATGAGTGTAACAAACAACAGTGAGAACAAACAGACCCAAGAGCAGAGGAACAGTTCAAAGGATTTATTAACAGCATTACTGAGCAGTCACTGGGTTGAGGAATATATTCTTAGAATCCTCTGCTAAAGCTCAGTGAGGTGCAAATCAATGCTTAGCAGAGATGGGCGATCTTAACTCCCGACACACGGGCAGAAATGAGGTATCCTCCGTGGAAGACCAGCTGATATGCAGCAAAACTGAAAGGCAACCATGCACCCAACATGTGGGCAACCAACAGATACACGAGACAGGATCAACTAGGCAGAGAGAGTGAGGTTAGTGCTCAAAAACTCATTACATTAAACATTCAACATCTAACTACATTCTACTGAAACACATGAGGAAGAAAACGTCAACACGCTTAGAACAAAACAAACAGAGCACGATGATGCCACGGTCCTCGTCAGACAAAAACTCAACCTGACAAGGTGACAGGACCATGACAGTACCCCCCCAAAAGGACGTGTCCTGGTGTCCCAAAAGGAACATCAAACAAAAAAAACAAGAGGGAGGCAGCTTCAGGGCAGAGGGGACAGTGAACTGGGCAGCAGCCGCTGGACAGGGTTCAGGAGGGAGCAGCTAAGGGGGCAGACCCGTGGATGGCTCAGACGTGGGCACTGGTCATGGCTGGCGAGCGGCCTCTGTGGCTGCTGGCTGCAACAGGGGAACAGCCTCTGCAGCTGTGAGCACTGGCAGTTGCAACTGGGGAGCGGCCTCCCTGGCCATGGGCACCGACAGAGGCTGGGGAATGGCCTCCATGGCCGTGAGCACAGGTAGTGACAGGGAAACAGCTTCTATAGCTGTAAGCACTGACAGTGACAGGGGAACAGCCTCCATGGCTGTGAAGACCGACATGGACTGGGGAACAGCTTCCTCGGTTGTGAGTACTGGCAGTGACATGGGAACAGCCTCTGTGGCTGCAAAGACCGACATGGACTGGGGAACAGCCTCCATGGTTGTGAGCACAGGCAGTGACGGGAATAGCCTCTGTGGCTGTGAAGTACAACATGGACTGAGGAACAGCCTCTGTGGCTGTGAGCACAGGCAGTGACCGGGGAACAGCTTCCATGGTTGTGGGCACTGGCAGGGGCAGGTCAACAGCTTCCGTGACTGTGAGCACAGGCAGTGAAAGGGAATGACCTCCATGGTTGGGTGCACTGGCAGTGACAGGGAAATGACCCCCATGGTCGTGAGCACAGACAGGGAAGGGGAAATGCCTCCATGGCCATGGGCACAGACAGGGAAGTGGAAACGGCCTCTGTGGCTGTGGAACAGACAGTGACAAGGGAATGACCTCCATGGTTGTGAACACAGACAGGGAAGGGGAAACGACCTCCATGGTTGTGAGCATTGGCAGTGATTGGGGAATGGCCTCAGTGGCCGGGAGAGCTCGCAGCGACAGGGGAATGGTCTTCATGACCGAGTACACTGGCACTGGGATGGCCGAGGCTTCAGACACTGGTTCTGGGGTGGTTGAGGATTCCGGCGCTGGCTCTGGGATGGATGAGGCTGGATTGTTGACCGTGGCAGGTGTGGGCGCTGACTCGTTGACTGTGGCAGTTGTGGCCGCTGGTTCATTGACCATGGCAGGCGTGGGCACTGGCTTGTTGACCATGGCAGGCGTGGGCGCTGGCTTGTTGACCGTGGCAGGTGTGGGTGCTGGCAGTGGAAGGGAAACAGCCTTCGTGACTTTGAGCACAGGTAGGGAAAGGGAAATGGCCTCCGTGGCTGTGAGCATTGACAGTGGCAGGGGAACGGCCTCTGTGGCCATGGACACTGGCAGCAGCAGCAGGAGAATGGCCTCTGTGGCCATTGGCAGTGGCAGGGGAACGGCCTCTGTGGCCATTGACAGTGGCAGGGGAATGACCTCTGTGGCCGAAGACACTGGCAGCAGCAGGGAAACAGCCTTCGTGACTTTGAGCACAGGTAGGGAAAGGGAAATGGCCTCCGTGGCTGTGAGCGTTGACAGTGGCAGGGGAACGGCCTCTGTGGCCATGGACACTGGCAGCAGCAGCAGGAGAATGGCCTCTGTGGCCATTGGCAGTGGCAGGGGAACGGCCTCTGTGGCCATTGACAGCGGCAGTGGATGGCCTCAGTGACCATGGGCACAGGCAGAAGCAAGTGATCGGCCTCAGTGACTGTGGGCACAGGCAGCGGCAGGGGATCGGCCTCAGTGACCATGGGCGCTGGCAGCAGCAGGGGAATGGCATCCATGGCCGTGGGCAGCAGCAGGGGATTGGCCTCAGTGACCGTGGGTGCTGGCAGCAGCAGCAGGGGAACAGCCTCCATGGCCATGGACATTGGCAGCAGCAGGGGAACGGTCCTTATGGATGCTGGCAGCAGCAGGGGAATGGCTTCCATGGCCGTGGGCTCTGACAGTTGCAGGGGATCGGCCTCAGTGACCGTGGACACTGGCAGCAGCAGGGGAACAGCCTCCGTGGCCGTGGACATTGTCAACGACTGGTGAGGAGCAGGATGATGTAAGGCAACTTCATTCTCTCTGACAGGAAAGCGGATGGATGTAATGTGAAGAACAGGGAACGTTGCGAAAGGAATGTGCTGCAGGATTCAGCCTCACCTGAATACAGGGCTGGAGGGGCAATGCAGGCTTCAAAGTGTCCAGGAGCCAGAGGAACCACTGGAGCCAGTAAGGAAGCTTCCTGAGATGGGTCAGCATCAGGAGATAGGCGGAGCTGCTGAACAAAGGAGATGAGCTCAGCGAGCTGCAAAGCCATCATTGAGCAACATTAAACATTCAACATCTAACTACATTTAACATTAAACAATCCAGCCAAGGATATGACACATGAGGGGATTCAAATAGGCATGAACAAACAAGGAACAGGTGCCGCTCACCAACTGAAATTTGGCATGATCAGCGTTCCCGTGGAAACAATCAAGCTTCCCATAGAAATGCTGATTCTGCATGCCAGCGACACCTGAAACACAGGAAGAAAACATCAATACGCTTGGAACAAAACAAACAGAGCACGATGATGCCAAGGTCCTCATCAGACAAAAACCCAGCCTGACAAGGTGACAGGACCGTGACATCACCGGAGAGTGCATGGTGGTAACTAACAACCGGACCCATGCGCTCACACAAAGAATGTACACAAAACACTAGACAGAATGGGGACGATAATGTCATGGTCCTGTCAGACAGAAACCCAACCTGACAAGGTGACAGGGCTGTGACAATGAGTGCTGTGGAGTGTTTTCTGACAGACATTCCAAAAACATGTTTGTTATTTTGAATAACTTTTCACAGTGACAAATCTGTGGGTCACTTTGCTTTATTATATTACATTTGTTACATTTTTGTTAACACTGTACAATATGATTCTATTCATTAACATTAGTAAATGCATTCCTATATGTTTACTGTGCATTTTCATATTATCAATGGGTTCATCCAAAAGCTGAAAAATGTTGCTTTCAGAGGCTTTATATGGAGTTAGGATGAAAATAAGAAGCATTTCAAACTGTTCTGAGACCAGTGCAGACAGACAGCACACTGGAGGTTAAATCATTCACTAAACAGGGAGCAAGGGAGCAAGGGTGCATCCAATAACTTTCCTATGCAGCTTAGTTCATTCACTCCTAAAATCTGACCAAAAATTCAGTTTCAGGCTGCAGATGATGTGTGGACCACTCAACATGTTTGGCAGACATGAGACAATGGTAATCAGTACATAGATTCAGAATTTATAATCTATACATTTATTTTAACATGGTTGGCAGGCCATTACTTTTAATCAGAATTATGTATTCAAATTTCTAGAAAATCAGCTGTAATGTCTATAAGGTCTCAAAAACATAAATAACCAACACTCCTGGACACATAATAAACTATTTGCTGAAAATAATCTGTCTATAGTTTGGGATTTTTTAAAATTTCACAACGTAGTCCCGCTGTCCACATATGTGGACATCAATTTTTAGGAAAACTTTTTGCTTGTTTATTAGGTGCTACTAGTTACAAATATATATTTAAAAAAATTAAATAGAAAATGCACACAGTCCATTCACACAGGGGTCTCAGGAGGACAAATTAGGTTGTGCGACAAGTATCATGTATAGACATACATACGCACCACTGCTCTGTGCATGAGTTCAAGGTATTTTAGAATCCAATTGAGAAAGTAGTCAGATGCAAATGTTTACATGGCTAATATTTGTCTTTTAAACAAATTACTTTAGATCTACACCACCCCTTTCAATTAAATGGAAATTTCATTCTGATCCAGCTCAATTGGATAATTTTTTCCAGATTATGATGATTACATGAAGACTTTACAATCTGAATGAGCTATCATTCGTATTGTTAATTGATTATTTGGTTACATGTAAACAAAACTATTATGTTGCATAAACTAATCTGCCTTAAAAGATCCCATGAAATCAAAATGAGAGTTTTGTGAACGCCCCCCCTTAAAACTACATCTGACAATGTTTTTAGCAAACAAAAAAGCAATTAGCAAACATGGTTCATGGCTGTGACATAAATTAAAGGCTATAGAGCGCAACAGTACGCCTATTTTTTCAAGTCATCTTGGTTCACCAGAAGTCACAGTATTTTTCCCATTTGTTTTTCCATAAGGGCATCATAATTCATTCAGAAAAGAGTTGTAAGCCATGAAGTTGGATCACAACATTACAAACTTTGAAGCAAAAAAGTATTTTAAAATCAGACAAAAAGACAAAGATTCAAGACTATGTACTTAACGTAATTTATAAGTGTATATAACTACAATCCCATAAAGCACCGCAAATTATGTAATCAAATAAAAAATTATATTTGATTTTCGTCTTTCACCAAGGTGAAGTGGACACCGCTGAACCTGGGCGCGAAGTGAATCGCGCAGCTGAGTCAGACGGTCCGGACCAGGCCTCGTGACGGATTGGAAGGCGCAAGCCATGCGTCCAAGCTCCGCGCAAGGGGGACCAAAGGGACAACGTCATCAGATGTACCGGCAGGTGGGGCCTCACGGCGGGGCGGAGCTCGAGGTGCCACACCACGTCTTGGCCGTGCCGAGTCTAGTGACATTGAAGCACTTACCTGGCTCCTTGTGACCACCCCCGGAACAGCCTGGGACAGGGGAGGAAGAGGCCTGTCCTTGTGACCCGTGGAGACTGTCACATCGGGGGCGGATTTGTGCCACAGCTGGGCGCTCAGGGGCTGGAGACTGCCGCTGGAGCGCCAACCTGCCAAATGGAGTGGTGGATGGTGGTCGTGATGCCAGCCGTACACACCGGATACGTGACCCAGGGAAGGCTCTTGCTGAGCTCTTGAGTACTGCAGCCACTTGGGCATGCAGCGCAATTAAATGCAAAAGGTAACAAAAAGATGAAGATCTGCTTACCAGCTCCAGAGCAGCGGGTTTCGTTGTCCCTGGGTCGCCCGTCTCAAGGGCGCTTTGAAGCCTTTCACGGGTTCTGGGCGGCCGTGAGACGGGTGGCGTCTGCTTCCTGCGGTGGGCTACACGCCGGGGCCAGGCCGAAGGGGCGGGCTGCGGCGGAGCCGGTGCAGTCACTGCAGGGGGATGCCCTTGGCGATGAGTAGATGGGGTGCGGGATCTTGAGCCGTGCCGGGGCAGGATATGCCGGCTAGCATCCATCTACTGCTCTACCGTCGAGAACTGCTGGGCAAGGTCCTCGACGGTGTCACCGAATAGGCCCACCTGGGAAATGGGGGCAGCAGGGAACCGTGTCTTGTTGGCCTCACCCATCTTGAACGGGTTGAGCCAAAGGTGGCGCTCCTGGACCACTAGTGTGGCCATCGTCCGCCCGAGAGACCACGCCGTGACCTCCGTCGCAGTTCCTGCATCAATCCCGGGGCGGAACTACCCTCGTGCAGTTCCTTTAGCGCCTTGGCGGACTTGCAGGAGAGACATGGCATGCAGGGCGGAGGCGGCTTGTCCAGCGGCACCGTAGGCCTTGGCCGTCAGAGACGATGTAAACCTACAGGCCTTCGACGGGGGCTTTGGGCACCCATGCCAGGTGGTGGCGCTCTGCAGGCATAGGTGCACCGTGAGCGCCTTTATCCACCGGGGGATTGCCGAATAACCCTTGGCCACCCCACCATCGAGGGTAGTGAGGGCTGGGTAGCTGAAAAGACCGGGACCGGGCAGTAAAAAGTGCCTCCCGCGACCTTGTCAGCTCTTCATGCACTTCCGGGAAGAAAGGAACGGGGGCAGGGCGTGGCTTTGAGCGGCGCCGCGAGCCCAGGAACCAATCACCGAGCCGCGAGGGTTCAGGGAACAGCGGTGAATCCACTCTAACCGACGCTCGCAGCTGCCTGGGAAAGCATGTCGTCATCTCCGTGTTAGCCTGTGACTGGGCGATCGACCCCGAAGGGAGGAGCCCAGTTGAGGCTTCCGACTGGACGAGCCCGCTCTCCGATGCTGTGCTCGAGAGCTCATCACTTTCGCGGGCTCCGAATAAGAGGTCGAACTCGCCGTGAGACGAGCCGGCGGACTCACCCGGAAGCCCGATCGGGGTAGACGAGTGTGCTGGGGAATGGGAGTTCCGCTGGGGGATACCCGGCGGAGGCAGTCCCATTGGGGTCCCCAAATCGCCCCCAGTGCTAGCTGCGCTGGCCTCAAACTCGTGGGTAAAAGGACCGAGGCGGGAGCCTCTGGGGTGGCTTGCTTTCTTACGAAAGGCGAGCCGCGACCGCAACGTTGCCATGGACATATTCTCGCAATGAGAACATGACCATCCACGAATGCTGTCTCCGCGTGAACAGTGCCCAGACATGAAAGACAGTGATCGTGACCGTTAGAAGGCGAGAGATAACGAGCACAACCAGGAATAACACACAATCGGAAAAGCATCTTTAGAAAGATGCGTCTTTAAAAAGATGTTCCGTGTGTGCACTCTTTTAGAGAAATATATACTCTTTTAGAGGGGAAAAATGCTCTTTCAGAAAATATACTCTCTAGTTTTTCTGCTGAAGCACCCAGGGGCGTTCTCTGCAGTGCACCAGTGCAGAGGAGGGAGAAGCCGCTGAAATGCGCCGTCAGATCCAGCAGAGGTGAATGAACAGTAGTATTCAGCTCAATGAGCATGACCGTTCGGCTCCGAAGAGAAATTCTCCGAAAAGAGTGGTTGCATACCAGCTCCTTTTATACCCGTATGTTCGGGGGAGTGGCATGCAAATACCACTCGCCAATTTTCATTGGCCTTTTATCAAAGACCAGAGATGTCTCAGGCTCCCAAGAGTGACCCCTAGTGTCACTACATCGACACCAACGTCGAGTGAGTGACAGATAGGGAACAATATATGTGTAATTCTATTGCAAATTATAAAGATGTATAGAAATATATAAGTACTGTAGTTTGAGAGTCTAGGGAGAGTGACTCGATTGCGTCATTCACAGTGCGTCATCACTTAGGGTCGTGGTTAGTGTAGTTCTTCACCATGAATTATGCTATGAACCTTTTCTCTTTTTTTTTTAAGTTGAAATAATGCAGACTACCACTGATGACAACAGAGCTTGCGATAGGTCTGTCTTTAAAGTTATATAAGTTATCGTTAAAAATGCATTCCTCTATGGAACAAAATAATAATGGGATTTTTACTTTTGGAACCAGACTGTTGTGCTCACAGGAAAGAAAACTGCTTGACAAACCCTTTCATGTGGACTTCAAGGAAGCCCTGGTTTATCTTTTACCGGATCCCAATCATACGCATTTCTTTGGTGGCATTTAGCTAGACAGAGCGCAACAGAATGCAGGAGTCTCACGATGCATTGGAATATTTTGAACTTGACATTAAAAATGCAACGCTCTTGGCGGGACGTTCAAAAAACACAAGAATTGATGCAACGACCAAAGATGTCTGTCTGAATGTGTATGCTGTAGCGGCGGTGCTTTAAATTGGATGATGCAAGTTTTCCGAGAGGGTTTTACCACGCAAACTATCTAACAACTAAAGCACAGCACACTGTTAGCACGCTAATTAAAGAACCGCTACTAAAAATATACTAACACCTACTAATTGACCAGTCAGTTGTTGGACCATCCAGTGGACCCATCGTGGCACATTTTTAGTTTAGAGGCCATTTCACAGTAACAAATTCAGTGCTATGAACTAACCGGATGTTTTTACTGTCCATATTATCATCAATAACATTTCCCAATGGACGTACACCTGATACACAGCCAGATTGTGTGGCACATTAAAAAAACAAATTCAGTCTAACATCTGGCAGCCGTTAACCTGGTTGCCACTTTCCTAATGATCAAATTTTACTTCTGCTCTGGAGAGATGAGTCCCCCTCTCTTGCCCTTCATGAGGGGTGGTACATTTCATAAATACAATACACTTTGGTGTCCCAGTACTTTTAAAAAGTTTAGAGGTACAAATATAATGTTTTTTGTTGTAAGAACTATTAGATATGTTGGATCATCTCACATAAAATGAACATACTTTGAAATGTAGTTAGTTTTAAACACAGCAAATGTCTGTTAAACAGTTTGTATTAGGCTGATATAACACAGTAAAGACTCCTGGTAAAACTCGCCTGAACAAACAAACATTTTCGACCATAAAGGCATTCCATTGCTTGACAATCAGTTGATGAGGTATTAAGGAACAAACGGAATAAATGCTACCACTAGCTTTGCAGTTGTTTGATTGTCAACAAAAAAGCATCTGAGCAAGCAAATTGTGATATAAACAAGGCTGTTATTATTAGCTTAAAAGTTAATGTTTATCATTAACTGTGTACATCTCCCTGGGTGCTGCCTTGTTCTAGATTTCTGCATGAGTTTCCAAGTTGAAAGTTTGACTTCAAGCGGCATTCTGTTGCACTTTTCCTAGAAGGAAATTGGAAACTGCAACTTTCCTAGTTGAAAAAAAAATTACAATAATTCTGCTTAATTACTTACTAAAAGTAAACGGTAACCTCATCAAAATACCAACATATGAAAGTAACAATCTGATAACTAAATTTGAGTCATGACAACTCTCATTTAGAACAGATTTAGCATGTTAATCTGGGTATGATATATTGATAGGATATTGGTCTTGTTGGACTAGATCTGCTTCGCTGCTGCAGAGCAAGTACTGTATGGAGACTTGCTAC